>NC_134366.1:172170861-172483361 GCF_035582795.1 Mycteria americana | reverse complement strand
TTTTCTAAGGCCATGAACAGCTGTAAGGAGAGAGGTTTACTCTTTTATTCCAGGCACTGTGGTGGGCCATATAACAAAGTACCAGCGCACATCAACGTATTGGTGGCTTTCATTCTGAGAAAAGGAGAAAAGAAAATACTATTTCTCCCATCACAGAGTCAGAAAGCTGGCATACAAAGGTGGGGTTCACCTAAGCTTATTATTTTGTAGAGGAAGAATGGGATTAACCTGGCCACAAGCAGACAGACTCAGGTAGATGTCTCCATCTGAAATGGTTACCTATTCTTGTTTTGTAACCAGGGGACAGAAACAGGCACATTCACAGCACAATTTGAAGGAAATCAGTGCAACAAAACATGGAAGTGGTATTTATTTTAAACAAAATTGATCTCAGTGACGCACACTTACTCATACTCACTGTCTCATAGATTTTGCTCACACTCGCACACCCACATATCATAATCCATATAACCATAATACCATAATCACCAAGATGTGTGCGTCAAGTAGTCTGGTCAGGATGACTTGCGTGGGACAGGACAAACAGCACTACCTCAAGTCCTTGCTATGTCTCATGTTCCTCTACAAAACAATGTTCAGACAGTCTTTTTTGGTATAAAGACACATTCACTGGTCTTTATCACTTTGACTATTTTCTATTGTGTCCTTGGTTATCAATGTGTGCCATTTCTGTAATCCTTCCTCTAATGTTTGCCCTGGTACTTTTGCACACAGAAATTTCCACTCCTACATCTTTCAAACCACTCTTAATATTTCTGTTACAAAGCTCTACAAATTCATCTCATCCTACAGCAGATACCTAAAATTTATCAGGTGAATGGCTGTCTTAGAAAACCTGTTTCCTCTTCCTGACTGAAAAGGGAACTGAGCATGTTTAGGTTGGCTACATGTATCTCACTCTGAACCTATGCTAAAACAATAGTCAAGCTTTGCTTCATAACCACTTGAGAAAGATCAGTGCATTTAGAGGGTGAGTCATCCTCCCCCATTTTAAAGATCTACTTCAGGATTCAATGACTTGCCCTCTTGACTACAATTACTTTAGTTAATCACTTGGTTTTTAGACTCCTAGAGTCAAGTGAGTTGAATCTTGCATAATGAACCTCTTGGCTTGCCATACCCCAAATTGCACTCCATAACACAAATCAATGTGCAGATGCTCACAATCATTGTTGCACTGGAGGCAGGTTAGTAAGATCAGTGCAACTAGTTGTGCCCAGGCTACTAGGCTTTTCTGAAATGCCTGATAAGATACCTTGTTATGCTTCTGACATAGCTGTTCTGCCTCCTGAATCTAGCTGGTATCTCTGCATAGTGCTGAACTATTGAGATATCCTAGCTCTGATGACTGCTACCTTGAATTTTCCAAGATGACTTTCCAAGGATCTCACAAGACACCTGCAAGCTGACAATTATTTCTTGCTCTTCCAAGGAAACATCTTAGTGATGAGAATTGTTCTTCTCCTTTACTGGCCAGATATCACTTCAATAGACAGGCCATGCTATGATCAAACAAATCAGGCTTAATCTTGGAGATTTTTGTCCTGAAAGTCTGAAATAGCAGATGGAGGGAAATGAAGGAGTGTTGTAAACATACACCTTTCCTTATAACCAAATAGGAGTAGGTGCAGAAGTTTTAAAAAATTTCCTCTTTCAGAACAGGGTCATGATTATAGTCAAGTCTGAGAATTACTGAATTTATTCTTCATGGCTTTACTGATAAAATGACTGACAAACTTCAGGAAAATGCAGATTTTAGTAGTGATCACCAGAATACCTTTTGGGTCCCAGTGTTTCATGAGTCTTACACAAGATGAATAGCCCTGGCTTCTGTCCTAAGATTTCCATACAAATTTATTGGACCTTTAATTTTCAAGAGCTTTGAGCTGATGAATATTGAGTTTTGCTGATGACCACTGAGTTTTTATAATTAACCACTGACCACTTAAAATTCTTGACACATGGACCATGGTCTTAAAGACTGGCACTACAAATGTCTGGCTTTTTACCGTGTCCTGAGTGAAAAAAGGTAAAGATTTTCTTTAGTTCATAGGTTCCTTCATTTGTAACAGTTGTCACTATCCTATTTCCATTATTTGCCTCGGTTTATGATATCATCTACAAAGGCCAAAGAGGTTTTCTTTGAGATGGCAAATAAGGGAAAACAGATACATAATTCCATGGTAAATTTTGGGGATTTCATTTAAATAATTTCTGTGGTACAGACTTTTTGACCTTAGCAACATGAGGCAGATCTTCATTGGGAAAGATTTGTCAATGAAGTTGCTGGTGTGTGTTTATACTTGTTTGAAGATAGGCAAATGAATGTGTGGAGGAATAGGTGGTTGTACTCATAACGTTTCTTTGACGAAATGTATCTCATAGCCACAGAACATATATTTTCTGTACCTCGTGGTTTTCCAAGTGAAGTAATTAGTGCTATTATTTATTTTGTTTGGTTTGTTGGTTGTTTTAATACAGGTGTATCTGCAGTAAGGCGTTCACCGATATCTACATAGCCCCAAGAATAATGACCGTAAGTGGCATTATTCTACTGAAAAACTATTTCAACACAGATCAGGTTTACCTTCAGGTTTACCTAATGATAAATATACTACCCAGTCCCCAAAAAAGGTTGTGAGGAGACTTACATTTAAAAAATAATAAGCTTGTGAGCAGTTCAGGTGTTATAGGAACAGGATCCATACAAGTATGTTAGACTGCCATGTTCTCTTCTTGGGATGTGTTTGTGCATCACCTTCAGGAAATATATGCCACGTTGTACAGATGTGCTTTTGCAAAATCTGTGTCCTTTTGATGTACGTGAAACCATAATATCATAGGGGTCTTTTCTGTCAAGCTGAAACTGTACAGCTGCTCCCTGCGATATTTAGTTCTTTTTATGTAACTGGCTTGCAGAAGGAAATGTATGTGTCTATTCCACTACGAATGGACATTTCAGCAGGTGTCAGGTCATAAAATCACTTTACACTACTTCTTTGAGGCAGTTTATGATCACTGGATATTGTGCCTTTGGTCCATGATATGGGGCATTGCCATATTGATTAAATGCCTTAGGCTGTTACAGGGGAAAAAAATAAGGATATTTAATCAATAGACCTGCACTTTAGTTACTGTTCCTGTCAGGCTGGAACAGAAATAGCTCAAGAAAGGGGCAGCTTCTCATACAATTTGAGGGAGTTAAAGTTTGAAGAAAGCTAAATAATGTCTTCCCAGCCCTGTGAGGGAAGATAATCAACTTAGTAATCGCAAGTGTGGGGACTGAGTTACCAGATCAGTCTGGCTTAAGGGTTCAGGAGGCTTCAGAAGGGACTTTGGGTCTCAGAAGGGAGCCCTGAAGAAACCATGGCTTAAACAGGAGTGGAATAAATGCTGTTCATTGCCAGTGATACATCCTGATCCTGAATGTTACAACTATGAGGATTAATTGTATTGTTTGTATCAAAATGTATTAATTGCTTGTATCAAAAATAGCGTGGCCAGCAGGACTAGAGCAGTGATTGTGCCCCTGTACTCGGCACTGGTGAGGCCGCACCTCGAATACTGTGTTCAGTTTTGGGCCCCCCACTACAAGAGGGATATTGAGGGGCTGGAGCGTGTCCAGAGAAGGGCAACGAAGCTGGTGAAGGGTCTGGAGCACAAGTCTGATGAGGAGCGGCTGAGGGAGCTGGGACTGTTTAGCCTGGAGAAAAGGAGGCTGAGGGGAGACCTTATCGCTCTCTTCAACTACCTGAAAGGAGGTTGTAGAGAGGTAGGGGTCGGTCTCTTCTCCCAGGTAACAAGTGATAGGACAAGAGGAAATGGCCTCAAGTTGCGCCAGGGGAGGTTTAGACTGGATATTAGGAAATTTTTCTTCACCGAGAGGGTTATCAAGCATTGGAACAGGCTGCCCAGGGAAGTGGTTGAGTCGCCATCCCTGGAGGTATTTAAAGGGCGTTTGGATGAGGTGCTTAGAGACATGATGTAGTGGTGGTCTTGGTAGTGTTAGGTTTATGGTTGGACTCTATGATCTTAAAGGTCTTTTCCAACCTATATGATTCTGTGATTCTGTGATTCTGTAATTACCTCTCAGCTGAAGCATCTCATTTAGTGAGATAGTTCAGAGGATGAGTCTCTCCACATCTGTGTTACAGTAAAAGCGAAGAAGCATTTTTCCCTAGAGTGCCTAACTTTGCCATTGAATCTCATGACTACGGCATTCTCTTGCCATTGTTTACCTGTTATTATGTTACTGTAACTCACGATCTATACCTGTGGATATATTTCCTTGACTACTGTCAAGTGGGTGCAATTTATCTAGCTAACTTTAGATGCCTTCTTCGTAAATACTTACATTCACACTTACAGTCAATGCTTTGTTTATAGTCAAAGCACAGAAACAGGCACTTTTAGGACACAGTTTGTCCCATCTATTTTCAACATTTACCCTTGACTGAGAGAGGCCACAACAATCTTATCCTACTAGTGCCTGTCTCCTCCCACTGACCAAAAAATGAGCCTAGGTTGACTGGTTCTGAAGAAGACTTCCACCCAGTAGAAATTTAGGACAGGTGAGTCCTCCTTAGGATGCAGGAGGAGGTTTTAATTCTGCATTGGAATGGTCAAGAATAGGCATCTCTTTCTGCTACACTATAAAATGGATATGGAAAAATTCCAAGCCGGAAACAATACCATATATGAAGAAACTAGAAGTGTATATAGATTATTGGACTGAAGACTTAGAGAAAACTTTATTACACTGTACTTGTACTGTCCTTGCAAGAAAATACTGAGCATTCAGGGTTCTCGGATGTAGCAGAGAAAAAACATAACAAGAATGAATGCCTAGAAGCTGGAGACAGACACTTTCTGGGTGGAGGGAAGACATTTACTTCATTATTTCTAACAGTAAGGGTATTGAAAAACTGGCGGAAATTACTAAAGGAGCAGTAGGTTTTTCATCTTCTGATGTATTCCAATTCAGGGTGGTTGTCTTAATGATAGCCTTCTCCAAGGAAGTGATTTACACCTGATGCATAGGAAACGTGATGCAAAGTGAGACAGCCTAGATTAATTAAGATGAACTAATTGTCCCTTCTCATCCCCAATCTGTGAGAATTCATGGCAAAAAAAACCCCCTTTTTTTTAGAAAAGTGACACAAAACAGTGAATCTAATTCTCTTTGTGCAAACACAGATCTTACATGGCGGTTGAGGTGTACTTGGTATTTGCTGCCTGTCTTTATTTATCTGTTTTACCAGAGCATGAGAAAGGAATTGCCTCTTAAAGTAGGGTTCTTGGAGCTTGGTACCCTTCAGTCATTACTGCTCGGGGTGGAAAGGACTGATGTATGTATCCAAGAACAAATACAGCTTGACAGCATACAAGCTGTTAAGACAACCTGACCTTTGTGTATCTACTCTATGAACAGTAAGCTCAATTAGCTGTAATGCTTCGAGGTCCTGTACCACCATTAGGAAATGCCTTATTCAGCTAAAGCTGTGATTTTTTTTTTTTTTTTTTTTTTTGTCAGTGTAAAAAGCATTAAAAGATCCATTGTAAATACTGCCAGCAATAAGGGGAAGATTCTCGTATTCAGCAAGGTTTAAAAATTAATTAACTTTATTCCTTAAATACAAAATAAATACATCCTGCCATAGCCAAAAGCTTCAGGGCTGGGTTTTAGCCAGTTGGGTTCAAGCCGAGATAAGAGCTCTGGCTGCTGTTAGAAACAATTTGTTGTAGAATTTGGGCTGGTACATGTCAGTTTAGAGACCAGCTGAAATCACCAACTCTTTCTACAAAGACAAGAGGAATGTTAAAAAAAAAAAAAGGCTAATATATATATGACAGTGGACAGTGAGTCTAGAGTATGCATGGTCTGTCAGTAGCTTACTTGTCCTCATATGTCATTTAAATGCCTCAGTTTACCCCTCTCTGAAGGGATGGTGTGATCCCTTCTGATCCCTTGTGTTGTATGTAAGTGATTTAGCAAGGTCCTTGATGTCATCATAGCACTTCCAGAGATTTCCAGTATCTGAGGGACAAGAAGCAAAGATAAAGTGTTGATTTTTGTTGGAGAAGAATGGAAGAGCACTACAGTGAAAATGAAATTGTTTTGTATGAGTGGTTTCTCAGATTTTGAGGGACTGCAAGATTAATTTGCTTAGATATTGGAGGTCTGAGGCTTGCTGGGGTGACAATCCATGGAAAGCTTCCTATGATTTTGATGCAGAATTACATTTTTGTGATTCATAGGAGCTATGTCCTTTTGAGGAACTGGAGAAACAACAGGTTTGGTATGCTGTCTACATCATACAGAATACAAGAAATGCTCATTTTCTCTCCATTTCTTACATAGCTAGACCTCCACCATGGTAGTTCTATTACAAAAGAAAATCTCCTCCTGAGGGAACTCACAGTTTAAATAGACTAGAGACTCGAAGGAGAAGAAAGGAGTATATGCACTTCTGGTTTACAGACAGCTAATGGGACATCAAAGGTTGGGTAAAGAATCTGTAGCACATCAGGAGATAGACACCAGACTTCTCGGTTACACCTTTATTGGTAAATAACATAGGGCAGGGACTGTTCTCCATCCCCAAAGCTATCCTTCGTAGTTGAGTACGTGTCCTTTTAGGATGGCTGCAAGCAAACAGAGTGGCTGCAACATGTATGCCCATTTGCAGTGGTCACTGACCTATATTAACCTTTTGACTTTGCTCAGGAGCAGTCTGGGAAAGTGTTGGTTTGCCCAATCCAAAACTGTGCCAAAACAATTTAATTCTCTGAATAATTGCAGAGCAGTACTGGGGCACTTAGTGGTGCTTACTTAGCTTACTGGTACTGATGTGGGAACTGGATCCTTGTCCTGGGCTTTCGCTGAATGTTCAGCCTTTGTCTTTCTTTCCTCGACTTCTGCTTTCTTTTGGTTTGTTTTGGGTGTGGTGTTTTTTTTTTTTCTTTTCCTAGTTTATTTGGAAAACTGGGGATATCAAGAGAGATAGTGGTATCTACTGCTAATCACTATGTCTCATCAGTATTACAGCAGGCCAGGACATAGATTGCTGAAGGTCAATTCAGTTCCTAAATAAAAGTTTTAGCGCTGCTTGAGACATTTCGATGGTTTCAAGATACCCAAAATTATATCCATGTCAGATGAGATACAGGACCTAGGGCAGATTCATGCCCTTCCAGATCAGCAGTTGGAGGGCAGGTGGGATGTCCTAAAGTCTTTCAAAGGTCACTAGACTCCTAGACATCTGAACTGGCCCCCAAAATTCGAACCCTGCTCCTTTTCCTCTTGCTCCTGCCTGAGGGGCTGACTACCCTGGTGCATGCTGTTCCCCAGCACTTCTTAACCAATGCCTTGCTAAGAAAACACCATGGATACCTTGTCCTGAAGCTCTGGTGTCACAGTTTTCAATGGCATAGTTACTTTGTTGTGTACTACATAGCTGAGGTTTTGGATTGTGTTTCCTGTACCCATCATACATTTAGCAATGCATAATTTTCTTCACTTGGTACCCAAATACCTTTTGAAGTCTTAATCTAAATTGGTATCATAGTTTCTGAATGGGAGAAAGAGAAGAGAGATTAATCCAGTTTTAAGAGCTGTTCCTCAGTCGCTCTGCATTGATTTTTGTGGAACTGTTCTTTAACCATGTTTTCCATCTGACTTCTCATAGCCTTCTGATGAAAGCCAGTCTTCGAGTGCAGGGTTGGATTTACATTGATTATTCCCTTTGTTGTCTTTCTATGGCCCCTTTTGACCTATGAACTCCGAGTTGTGGCTTGGTTGCAAAGGGCTTTTATTCCTATCACACTGACTATAACTGTGGATTAAACAGTTGAATGCGACAGGCATCTGATCTTTCTCCTGTGCAAGCAAAGAAAAAACCTCCCACCTATATTAAACTACAGTTTGTTTCTAAACAAGAAACATATTAACAACTGACAACAAACTGTTTTCATTTAGAGGCTGTGGGATGAAAGAGACGAGCAAAAAATGTGTGCCTTATTTGACGCGTTTTGGGTAGTTGTGTAGGCAAAGGTAAAGATCTGCAGATCTCATATTCTAGATATATTAGTGCTGCCATAAAGAAGCATTTGCTGCTGTATGTGTTTTAAAACTGTCGTGTTTCATTTCAAGGGGAGAACGGGTGGTGAACACTTTAATATTCCACTCCAGCTATGGGCCCTTTGCAGGTGATTGGTAACAGTTAGCATGGATTTACCAAGGGTAAATCATGCCCGACCAACTTGATTGCCTGCTCTGATAAAATAACTGGATTTGGGGGTGAGAGGAGAGCAATGGATGTTATTTACCTCGACTCTAGTAAGGCTTCCTTGGATACAATATTTCTGTATCCAAGTTAGGACGTTACAGTCTGGATAGGTAGATAATGGGTAAAAACTGGCTGGATGGTTGGACTCAGAGGGTAGTGGTTAATGGGTCAACATCTACCTGGAGACCTGTAATATGCAGAGTGCCACATAGGGATGTCCTGAGACCTGCCCTGTTTAACATCTTTGTCAATGACATCAAAGAGGTGATAGAGTGTGCTCCCAATGACTCCAAATTGGGGGAGGACCAGTTGGTACACTCAAGGATAGGGCTGCCATCCAGAAGGACCTGGATAGGCTGGAGGAATGTGCCGGCCAGAATCTGCCAAAATTCAACAAGGACAGATGCAAAGTCCTGCATCTGGGAAGGATTAATCCTTTGCAACAGAACCTGTTGTGACTGTCTGAGGAGCAGCTCTAGGGAAAAGGCCCTGGGGTAGTGGTGGAAAGTGAGCCGAACATGAACAAGCGGTATGTCCTGGCAGCAACGAAGGTATCCTGGGCTGTGTAAGCAGAAGCACAGCCAGGAGATTGACGTTATTATCTCCCTCTACTCAGCACTTCTTAGACTATATCTAGATAGTCTATCCGCATTTGGGACTATCAGTACAAGACATTGATCAAATGGAGCAATTTCAGGAGAGGCCATCGAGATTGTCAGGGCTGGAGGATGTGCCTGGTGCCTGGTGTGGGATGGGGCTTGTTCAGCCTGGAGAAGGGATGGTTTTGGAGGGACCTCTTAGCAGCTCCCTATACCTATGGGGAAGATAGTCAAGATCAAGCTAGGTTCTTCACAGTGGTGCATGATGGGAGGAGGAGAGACAACAGACTCTAACTGAAACCAAACATGTTCAGACTGCACCTAAGGAAAACCTTTTCCCCATAAGGACAGTCAAATGTTGGCAGAGGTTGCCCAGAGAGGTTGTGCAGTGTCCATTCTTGGAGGGTTTCAAGACCCAAATGAAGAAAGCCCTGAGCAACCTCATCTGACCTCATAGGTGACCCTACTTTCACAGGAGGTTGAATTCAAAACCAGAAACCTCCTGAGGTCTCTTCCAGCCTGAATTATCCTCTGATCCTATGGGTGGCTCCTGCATGGGTGAAGCTTTGCAGGGTGCTCTGCAGTGATACGAGCATGAAGCACCATGTAAAAGAAAAATGATACCATTAGGCTTTGTAAAGATAATCTGAAAAACAGTTTTGATTAGCTTTGTTGCCTTAGTAAGTACCTTGTTCATCTGTTTAATACATTTTTGGAAAATACATAAAGTGTTAATTTATCTATGAGTGTTTTCTTTGGAACACGAACAATAAGCACTAATAATGTGCGCCTAAATACAATTACAGCTAATAAATCAAGGACTAGTTTTCCCAGATTTTATATACTTGTTATTTTCTCCTGGCTTTTTTGCTCTTTCTTTTTCTTTGTCTGTATTCTCACATATATATGTTCTCTTTGACTACCTAATCTTTGGAAATTTCCGCTTTGAATAAAATACATCTTTCCATATACCAGCAAGGAATCCAGATTCAGCACATAATACAAGTTTGCAGCAGGAGGAAGAGCAAGTTATCAGGTTATAAAAAAACAATCCTTACCTACTCTTCTTAGCAGTAGAATAATTCATATGTGTCATTTACTGAATCTTTGGAAGACCAGCAGGACACAGTCAGGACTGTATTATATGACCTTCATCAGCAAAGAAAAAAAGTATATTTATTTGGTATTAACTGTTTCTGAACCCAGACTGTCAGTGCATTTGAACTTGAACAGATGGCTTCTAAAAGGTGAATACAGTTGACATTTTCATAGCAATGTAACATTTATGTTACTTTTTGGGGAAAAATGAAAATAGAGATAAGTATTATTTTGTGTCCTAATTGAGTATCCGATCCAGCCCTGATTGGGTTTTAGTAGTGATACATCATCCTATACCTATGGGGAAGATAGTCAAGGTCAAGCTAGGTTCTTCACAGTGGTGGATGATGGGAGGAGGAGAGACAACAGACACTAACTGAAACCAAACATGTTCAGAGGGTCTGAGCCCTCTGAACCAGGTCTGAGTCAAAGGGTCTTGGATGGGGGTCTGAGCCAGGGTCAAATAAGACCAAAGGGTCTGAGCCAGGGTCTTGGATGCATGGGACCATCACACTTTGGGGGAGCTTTGAATCTGAAAGCGTTCCCTGTTCTGTAATGCACCAGAGTCATATTCTTGATTCAAACTCAGTCAGGTTCCAGGAAAATGAAAAATAAATGCAGGTATAAACATAGTGGATTGAAAACATCTCTACTGCATGTCATTATTGGCTTTTACATAATATGAAATGTATGATCCGATCAGGTGGTCCATCTGCCCATAACCACAGGCTGTTCAGAGAGGTATGCCAAGAAAATCCCAGTCATTTCCACCAACTCCTCTTCATTTGGACTTGACTGCTGTGAGAATGATTTTATATGGCCATCAAAGCGGCTGGTGGACTGGTGCCACAATATTCAGCTTGCACTTGCCTATGAGGATGGACTGCAGAGCTGTTGGGTGGTTGTTGCAACTGCTGGAGATCCTCCTTCCCGCTGAAAGCCCTGCCCGTCCCGCAGACCCTACCCCATTACAAGTCCCTCGGCCTGTCTTGCCCACTGGATTGCATAATACTGATGGCAGAAAAAGAGAGAGAGAACTGAAGACCTCAAAAGTATCAGAGCAGTCAGGGTGGTGGATACTGGATGCCATTATCACTAGCACATGTGCTTTAGAAAACTAATGACCATAGCATCATTTAGGTTGGAAAAGACCCTTAAGATCATGAAGTCCAACCTTTAACCTAGCACTGCCAAGTCCGCCACTAAACCATGTCCATAAGCACCACATCTACACGTCTTTTAAATACCTCCAGGCATGGTGACTCAACCACTTCCCTGGGCACACCGTTCCAATGCTTGACAAACTTTTTGGTGAAGAAATTTTTCCTAATATCCAATCTAAACCTCCGCTGCTGCAACTTGAGTATGTTTCCTCTTGTCCTATCTCTTGTTACTTGGAAGAAGACACCAACACCCACCTCACGACAACCTTCTTTCAGGTAGTTCTAGAAAGCAATAAGGTCTCCCCTCAGCCTCCTTTTCTCCAGGCTGAACAACCCCAGTTCCCTCAGCTGCTCCTCATCAGACTTCTGCTCCAGACCCTTCACCAGCTTCGTTGCCCTTCTCTGGACTCGCTCCAGCACCTCAATGTCTCTCTTGTAGTGGGGGGCCCAAAACTGAACACAGTATTCCAGATGCAGCCTCACCAGTGGTGAGTACAGGGGGACAATCACTTTCCTAGTCCTGCTGGCCACACTATTTTTGATACAAGCCAGGATGCTCTTGGCCTTCTTGGCCACCTGGGCACACTGCTGGCTCATATTCAGCCGGCTGTCGACCAACATCCCCATGTCCTTTTCTGCCAGGCAGCTTTCCAGCCACTCTTCCCCAAGCCTGTAGCATTGCATGGGGTTGCTGTGGCCCAAGTGCAGGACCCAGCACTGAGCCTTGTTGAACCTCATACAATTGGCCTCAGCCCATCGATCCAGCCTGTCCAGGTCCCTCTGCAGAGCCTTCCTACCCTCCAGCAGATCAACACTCCCGCCCAACTTGGTGTCATCTGCAAACTTACTGAGCGTGCACTTGATCCCTTTGTCCAGATCATTGATAAAGATATTAAACAGAACTAGCCCCAATACTGAGCCGTGGGGATAATAAATCTATATAGATGGCTTTCTGAAAGAAACCCAGGTCGACAGGAGCTAGTGCTGTTTGCCAGCAGTCTTCTGCCTCCTGTTACTATTGCAATCAAAGGAAATATTTTCTTTCACTTAGAAAATTTGGGCTTTTTTTCCTTGTCATCCTTTCCCCCTCCCAACTGCTGTTTACCTGAGCCCTTCTAAAACTTGAAGCTACAGAAGTTGCAACACAGATACTGCAAAGCTGAGAATCCACAAATGGATATAACTGTGAACAGGATGTAGAAATGACTTCAGCGATTCCTTCTGGTCCATGCTGAGAGAAGTGAAAATTTAAGTATACCATAAATAGTATATGTACACTATATAATATAGACATATAAAATGCCCACTTGTATTTTGATCAGTTGGTAACAGTTGTGCTTTAAAAATATATAAGTAACATATGGTGATTATGGCAATGTTGTTTTAATGAAGCTTTAATTGAAAAGAGTTGCTGTACTGTGAGGAGAAAGGCTAACAAGCAAGATCAAATGAGCAGAAAGGGAAACCAAACCAGAGTTTCTGGAGTTGAGAACTGTATTTTACCAGTAAAGCTAGAGGCAGTGGGAGAGTTTTACAAGAGAATTTTAATTTTCAAAGAAAAGTAAGTAAGTCTAAGGTTTTCAACTTTTCAGATGGATTTAAGCAAATGAAGAAACATGTCAGATTTTACATCCTCGCCACTGTCCCTTCAGATTTAATGAAGTGTCACTGGAGTCTATAAGATAAGGCAATATTTAATCGCGTATCTGTAGCTTCCTCCCCTTGGACTGGGTTTTCAGCCGCAAAAATTGGCAAAGACTCAGCCTATGGCACTACATCAACTTCCACCACTTGACGGTCTTGTCCCTTGTGATGTTGACTCAGATTGATTTTACTGAAATTCATTAGTTTTCTCCTCATTCTTTTTAGCTTGGCAGACTGTGATGGAGCTACGCTACAGCAAGGTGGATGTCATAGTATTCTGCCTTGTGCATCAAGAACAACACTGTCATTTAATACTTTTTTATAATCTCTGTGACTTGATGAGGATGTGCGGAGAAAGGACAGACATCTATATAATCAAATCCCTGGCTAACACTGGCTCTTAGAAAAAAAAATTGCCATATACAGTGATAGAATTTTGCCTAGATGAAGAAAGAAATGCGGAAAGTAAAATGTTTATATTCACAGAATCACAGAATCACAGAATCATATAGGTTGGAAAAGACCTTTAAGATCATCGAGTCCAACCATAAACCTAACACTACCAAGACCACCACTACACCATGTCTCTAAGTACCTCATCCAAACGTCCTTTAAATACCTCCAGGGATGGCGACTCAACCACTTCCCTGGGCAGCCTGTTCCAATGCTTGATAACCCTCTCGGTGAAGAAAAATTTCCTAATATCCAGTCTAAACCTCCCCTGGCGCAACTTGAGGCCATTTCCTCTTGTCCTATCACTTGTTACCTGGGAGAAGACACCGACCCCACCTCTCTACAACCTCCTTTCAGGTAGTTGTAGAGAGCGATGAGGTCTCCCCTCAGCCTCCTTTTCTCCAGGCTAAACAGTCCCAGCTCCCTCAGCCGCTCCTCATAAGACTTCTGCTCCAGACCCTTCACCAGCTTCCTTGCCCTTCTCTGCACACGCTCCAGTACCTCAATATCCCTCTTGTAGTGGGGGGCCCAAAACTGAACACAGTATTCGAGGTGCGGCCTCACCAGTGCCGAGTAGAGGGGCACAATCACTTCCCTAGTCCTGCTGGCTACGCTATTTTTGATACAGGCCAGGATGCCATTGGCCTTCTTGGCCGCCTGGGCACACTGCTGGCTCATATTCAGGCAGCTGTCAACCAACACCCCCAGGTCCTTCTCTGCCAGGCAGCTTTCCAGCCACTCTTCCCCAAGCCTGTAGCGTTGCATGGGGTTGCTGTGGCCCAAGTGCAGGACCTTGCACTTGGCCTTGTTAAACCTCATACAATTCACCCCAGCCCATCGATCCAGCCTGTCCAGGTCCCTCTGCAGAGCCTGCCTACCCTCCAGCAGATCAACACTCCCACACAACTTGGTGTCGTCTGCAAACTTACTGAGAGTACACTCGATCCCTTCGTCCAGATCATTGATAAAGATGTTAAACAGAACTGGCCCCAGCACAGAGCCCTGGGGAACACCGCTTGTGACCGGCCGCCAACCGGAGTAAACTCCATTCACCACCACTCTCTGGGCCCGGCCGTCCAGCCAGTTCTTTACCCAGCGAAGAGTACACCCGTCCAAGCCATGAGCAGCCAGTTTCTCCAGGAGAATGCCGTGGGAAACCGTGTCAAAGGCTTTACTGAAGTCTAGATAGACAACATCCACAGCCTTTCCCTCATCCACTAGGCGGGTCACCTTGTCATAGAAGGAGATCAGGTTGGTCAAGCAGGACCTGCCTTTCCTGAACCCATGCTGGCTGGGCTTGATCCCTTGGTTATTCTCTACATGCTGTGTGATGGCACTCAGGATGATCTGCTCCATCAGCTTCCCCGGTACTGAGGTCAGGCTGACAGGCCTGTAGTTCCCCGGGTCCTCCTTCTTGAAGATGGGTGTCACATTCGCTAATCTCCAGTCAGCAGGGACTTCCCCAGTTAGCCAGGACTGCTGGTAAATGATGGAAAGGGGCTTGGTGAGCACATCTGCCAGCTCCTTCAACACTCTCGGGTGGATCTCATCAGGCCCCATAGACTTGTGAGTGTCTAAGTGGTGCAGCAGGTCACTAACCATTTCCCCCTGGATAATGGGGGCTCCAGTCTGGTCCCCGTCCCTATCTTCCAACTCCAGGGGCTGGGTACCCATAGAACATTCGGCCCTGCTAATAAAGACTGAGGCAAAGAAGGCATTAAGTACCTCAGCCTTTTCCTCATCCTTGGTCACTGTGATCCCTCCCCCGTCTACTAGGGGCTGGAGATTCTCCTTAGCTCTCCTTTTGCTGCTAATGTATTTGAAGAAGTGTTTTTTGTTGTCTTTTACAGCAGCAGCCAGACTGAGCTCTAACTCAGCTTTGGCCCTTCTAGTTTTCTCCCTGCACAGCCTCGCTACACCTTTGTAGTCCTCCTGAGTTGCCCGCCCCTTCTTCATGGTCCCCTATTCATGGTCCCGCCCCCTATTCATGGTCACTTTTCTGATTGCAATAGCAATCTGCATAAGAAATCAGTCTAACCAGAGCCAAATATGCTACTCATTGTCTTTCCAAACACACTGAACAGGCACTTGAATCCATCAGGTATGGTATGAATCTCTTAACACTTTGACATGACCACAGTTCAGTCTGTGTAGCAGTAACCTTAAGTTGTCCACTAGAGGATTCCCATTTTGTAGAAGGGAAAAGAGAATAATCATCACACTTTTTGTCTCAGTGTAAAAAAAATAAGGTATGAAAGAATCCTCTATTCCAACATCAAGTTCAACCTCAAATACATAGTCCCAGACTAGAGAATATTAACTTTGGACTGACAAAAACAAAACAAAACAAATCAAACAAAAAAACCCACAACTCTGTAATGACAGCATTGTTCATTCACATATCTAATGCTCTTAGGTGTTGGGAAAATCAAGATTTTTCCAAAACTTTTCATTTATGGAAGACCAAAGGCAGGATGTTATACCTGTATAACAGTTAACCATTTTGTCCCAAGCTAATTCTCTAAGCAATACGGGCAAGGTAAACATCCTCAGAGAGGCTGAGAAACTTCAGCCTTTCATCACTTCTTTGAGAAATAACCACAGGAGTTTGTTTGCCTGTTTTCCACTGAATATGAAGTGAAGCTCCCTCCACAGGTCCACAGAAGCCACTGGATAGAGATCCCTTAATTCCTGTGGCCAAGACAGAGTTTCAAATGGGGGAGAACAGATGGAAAGACCTCTCTCCCATTACCTTTTCCAAGCAGTTTGCCTTTTGGATTTGAATTTCTAGAAATCAGGGTGGTTCTTTTTCTTTTAAACCTCCCTTCTCCTTTGGACCTTGTCTACGGACATGTTGCTTTTATGCCCATGCCATTTGCGGGTCTGCCCATCTGTGTGTCCTGTCTGCTCTGTATAAATTTACAACCATTTGGCTGGTTTCTATCAAAATGGACAAAATGGAAATCTTCAGTTTTACATTCCTACAAAGTTTTGCAAAAACCTGTACCCAGGTAGAAGAGAAATACTATTAATATTATAAATACCTCCACCACGGGAATGGCTACAGGGCAAGTTCATTCCCTGTTAGATGTGAAATAACCCACACAACAGAAGGCTTGCGAAAAACAGCTTTGATAGTGTTGGTGCTCTCTGAGTTACTAAATTTTGAAGTAAGCTTCAAAATGAGCCACCATTACTACAGCAGAGAGCACAAAACAAATGGACTGACTATGCACACCTGATTCTGCCCTAGATGTGTTGTTGTCGTTGTGGTGCTCCGAGATGAAAAGCTTTGTAGTGAAGGTCATGTCTTTTATTATGCTGACCCATATATCTGGAAAAAAAACAGAGACGCCACAGGCCCTTGGAGTGGCCTGAAGAATGGCTCATGTGCCTGAAAGCTTACTGCCTCTTCCCTCATCTATTTCCATCACTCTAATAAAAGATACGTGCTCTTCCTACAAAGCTTGTTTAACTGACATCACACTGATCTAAATTAGGAGAAAGATGAAGTGAAGAAACAGTGTCCAGACAGGAAAAAAGAAAAAAAGAAGAAAATACAAAGTTATTTAGTTATTTCAGAATCAAGCCCTGAAAATCTTTTTTTTTTTAATATTTAAATCTCAGATTATGGTGATGTTGCATGCAGCATTGACAGAGAGACAGCCAGGTTTTAGCTACAAGAATAGTCAGTTGTATGGCTATAATTTTTTCCCCTCGCTTGCAAAAAGTCCTCACCTCTCCGATTGAGCACACATGCAAATAAAGACTGTAGAAATGAGGAGGTGGCTGTAGCAGTGATGTGTAGGTACCAAGAGATTATCCATTTAATAGAACCAAACACCTGGCTATTTAATAGAGGTCACCGGCTAAATCAGTTAGAAACAGCTTAGGCAGGCATGTGGAAGCAGGGCTGAATTAGAAATAACTGAATCCTAGCTTTAGCCACAAATATGTGGAAAATGAAACTAAATTAAGTTGCTTCAGCCCTTTCACTGGCACAAACTGATATAAATTGGTTTCATTAAAAAACCCTAACATATTTTAAGGCTGCAGTCCTAACCTATTACGTTTTGTGTGGTTGCCGAGAGCTAGTAGCTTAGTGGCATTTTATGTAGAAAATGAACAGGGGACAAATAGAATTTTATTGCTTTCTAAATGAAAAGGCTGGGAAATTTTAGAATAAAATTGATTTTCACATCTGGAAAAGTTCACCTTATCATTAGCTCTGTGCTTGGTCTCTCTCTCTTTCTCTACTTATTTTTCACTCCATTGTTTTCCACTTATTTTGCAAGGCAGCCCTGTAATTTCCATTCTTATTCATTCATGTTCTCAAATTGTGTTTTTCTTTTCCAAGTGCAACATTTGACTATGTTTGCACAGGGGCTACTCAGCTGAACTGTTACTTGGATGGGGTGGGACAGGCAGTGATCTCTGCCTTTTTTCCTCTCATACCTCTGGATATAATATTTACAAAAGGTGGTTTTGGAGCATTTTCAGAAACCCTCACTGCATTTAATGGAGTTCTTTATAAGCTCTGTGATCCACCGGTCTTCGCAATTTATCAGTACAGCCTAAGGAAAATGCACCCATGGTACGATACAGCATTATACAGAAATACAAGATTTTATATGGCACCTGAACTTGCATAGGAACACCATGCTTATATGGAAGGGATTATTAGCTCAAGTTATGCACCTTCTTGCAGCTTTCGTGAGAGCTGGGTGGCTTGGCATCTCTTCATGGAAATGATACTGACTTTTGCCACTTGCATGAGACACCCTTCATGGGCTCATCCAAAGATCACTGCTTTTCCCACATTTAATCCCTGTTTAGAAACCACACGTGCTCTATTTTGCGGTGGTAATTTGGCTCAAAATGTATAGAATAGCCTAACATTATGCTAAATTTCATTTCTTGTAAATTGGTAGGTGCCAGTTTAGTAAGAAAAGGGCTAAGGGAGTTGGTGCTCCCTTCCCCTTATCCCATAACGGGCAATGTATTGTGTTCTGTGCCACATGATGAAGGAAAATGTATGCAGTTTTCCATTGCACATCACAGAAGCATTGTGCCCTGAACTGTGTGGCCCTTAGAGAAGGGCCAGCTCATTGGTGAGTCTCTGGAAAGTGTCAAGCACTTGTGGCTACTACAATACCTGCTCGGTAAAGAGAAAAGCAGCCTTTGCACCAGCTGCTGCTTCAGCTTCTGTGCAGGCTCCAGGATGCTAGTGCTTGTGGATGTCTTCTCATCCAGAAGTAACCCAAGGTTGCTTGATGTGTCTTGCACCTCTTTTAGCAACAAATGGGTCAATATGTACAGCTGATATTGCTGGCAGGAGGTTTTCAGATCTAAGGATGTCCCTCAGGCGTATTCTGGGATCGAATGTCTCTCCCAGGGAGATGCACAGTGTGATGCCTTCATGAGGTAAGACGTTTTGAAAGCAAGCGATAGTCCATGAAGAGTTAGAAGGGCATGGACTGAAGTCACACCACATGGTGCAGCTTGCTGAAAAAAACTGAGGCATACCTGTGTTTAATTTGGAGATGGTGAGGGGGCCACTCCCCAACAATGTAGACTATTGATTGGGGTGCTTTATGCGCCTTACTGAGCCACGCTGAGCTAGGTAGGGCTTGATTTCTCACCAGTTCCAATGTCTTTTGGAAACTGGGGGAGAAAACCATGTGTCTGAAAACAGAGGTCCCTGTTGGTAAAAAAACATCACTCTTAATGGTTTTCCTTGGCAATGGCAAAGATCAAACCATCATTTTATCCTTGGACATCGTCCCTCTGTGTGACACTGTAGGTGTGTTACGGAAAAGTGCGTTTGTGGGAGCTTGTACTGCCCCTGCCTGCTCTGCTAGTTGTGTGCCTACTTTCATTAATTCCTTTCTTATTAAAAGGAGCAAATTCTTCACTCAACCACAAAAAAAGCCTTATCACAACGGTCAGCATGAGTGCGGGCTAGTGATTACAGAGTAATCTTGGGTTTATTATGGCCTTCTAGATAGTCTAAAACCTGTAAACTTCCACTCTTTCCCTTTCGCTTTTGGTTGCCAAGCCACATTAGGTACACACCATTTTTCTACTGAATATAGGCCTTTCAGAAGTTTTGTCTCCAGTGCTGTCAGCTGGTCACATTTTACTAGCACAGAATGCAATTTACAGTGAATAAATTCAGTAAGATGTTTTGCCAAGAATTACTCAGCTCTTCGTGACGAAATATTAATCGATAATGCCTCTTTAAAATTTCTCTTCACTCCAATCATTTTTATGGTCTTGCAATTTACTGCATGGAAGCAGGGTAGTTAAAGATAAAAAACATCTGTTAAGTTGCATTATTATTAATATTTATCTGTCATTTACAGAGCTCCAAAAGGTGTGCACAGCACTTTCCTGTTGGTCAGCGTGCCAGACAACTCAGCCGCTTTCCCAAGGACTGCAGTTGTGAATAGGTACAGGATAAAGAGACGTTGTAGTCAGAGAAAAGTCTTCAAACAAACCCATGAAGCTTTCTGCCCAGGATGTCCTGATTAGCCTTTGGGGTCTTTTAAAAAGGAAAGGGAAGCAGCATGCCTGAATTCGTAGGAAGACAATACAAGATCTCAGATCCTGAGCTAAGGAATATTAACTTAGAAATAAAAAATCAATAAAGTGATGTAGAGGTATGTGCAGGACACAGAGCTCTGCATTAGAACTGGGCAATAATTTTTTCTGTTTTGTTTTGTTTTTCCCTTGGAAACTTTCCAAGGTTTAATTTATTATTCCCAATTTGCTCTGGAGCAAATCTAAAATATTTATGGGTTTGGTTTTTGTTTTCCTGTAATGAATATACCTAACTTGCAAAAACACGTTTCTCAACCCCAAAATGCTCAAGATGCTTATGCCACTCTTATTAGATATTTGCAGGTGATCTAGGGTCTAGTCATTACTTCTCATTCCTGTGTATCCCAAGGGAAGAGCCTAATCAAAAAAGCTGGTGGTTACACCAGGGAGAGGTTTTGGTAAAGAATTAAATATTCATTGGTGATGGACAGAACCTCCTATAGCCTGAGTGCTACACTGCTGCAAAGCATCAGAGAGGAAAACAAAACAGCTCTCCCAGAATAGCTGCACGCCTGCTGGTGAGATATTCATGGGAAGCCATCAGTTCAAGGCTTGGGGCTGGACTGAGGACAGGGATATTCTCATGGCTTGTTTGGTTACAGTATATTCCTCAAGGGTCTCTATTAGCATGTGATGCAGGACATCAGCCACATGCTTGAGCTGTGGAGCAATTCACTAGAGGTTGAATAGTTACAGATACTTCAAGACGGTATTAAATCTGATGATGAGCGTGTACTGACAAAGGATGAGGAGGAGAGATAGAAGCTGTATTTGTGAAGGAAAATGTCTATAGCATAGTGGTATATTTTGGTAGGTCACCCTGAGGAAGGTCCTCTTCATTGGCCAATATGTAGAGTCAATGTGTGACTGTGCTCCTCAACACCATTCCCTAGTGAACATGAACTTAATAAATAAGGAAACCGCACACAATATTTGCTCCCACATCCTGCTCTGTCATTAAGATAATCATACTCAGTCATGAAAGAAGTATGTGATTCAGCATGTAGGCAATTCCAATAAGGGAGTGAGTTTAGGGAAAGAGCATTGTTCAGGCTTCAGTGGTTTTCAGACATTGAAAACAGCACAAATATGTTTTTATAACTGAGGTTCCAAATACTGGTAATTACACTGATTATGCAGTGGATGTCTTGTTTTCATCTTTTATAAATCCTTTATTCCCTTACCATTGTAAGAGGGCTACAGGTTTTGCTTTTCTCTGATAAACATATAGGAATAGAATCTCATTAGTTACTATCTATGAGCAGCAGGAGGAAAGCAATGTCAATGAAGTTGTGCTTGACTGGGCAAATTATGGTATCATATGCTGGAAGTATGTAGAGTAGTATCCAGTGTCCAGACATTGGAAATGAAGGCACGATAGGTAGATACCACCTTGGTACTATGAAGTACCAGTCAGCCTTGGTCTTCCCAGGCTGCATTTTATGAGCTTGTCAGTGGTCTAGTGATGTCCTCCCTTCCCCAAACACACAAATCGTGTTCTGAGCTTTAACAGTTATTCCAGTCACAGAGATATTTTAGACAAGATAATTTCTCTCTTTCCTTCTCTGTATTATCTATTTACCCTTTATAACTTGTTTATGAGAAGATTCTTTTTTCTTTTTTTTTTTTTTTAAATCCAAAAATGTGGGATATTCCAGCCCTACTTATGTTTGAGAAATATTTGGAGGAACTTTGTTTATATCCATGTTGCTCTGAATTTATGCTTTTGCAAACTACGGTACATTACAAAAAAACCCTGAAAGCTGCAGGGAAAGAATCTGGATGGTCGTCTTCTGTCGCACTGGATCAGTTACTCTCCCACAGAGGGCAATATGAGGAGCATTTGCAGGACAGTGTTCAGTCACAATTGCAGCTGGGTTTAAAATGAGAAGGAGCAATATTGTACTTGAACCCTTCTCCAGTTTGGCAGATCTCATGGCTGGTGCTTGCAGAGCTCATTTGTACTAATGCTGGAATAAAAGCTGATTTCTCCTGGGATGAGACAAATACATGAACAGCAGGTCCTTATCTCTCGATAAGAGCATTGGAGGGATGAACACTTGAATGTCAGAGTATGAAGGAAAAGTATTTAAACCTTAAATCGTGTTCCCGGGATGTTCAGCACCACCTGAGCATAGTGAGATTTACTGTGGCTGTACTGGGCTCAAAGGATATTTCTGGTGGAAGTTGAAAACATCAGGACCATCTCAGACAAGGAGGACATGAGATAAGGAAAAGTGGGTAAAGAAAAATGGCAAATGCATACTCCTGCAAAAAAAAAAAAAAACCACAACACAAAGAGGAGGATGCAGGCAGACCTGGGGACCCCTGAATAGAAGAAACTCAGGTTTATTTTTTCTGCCCATGTGAGTACAGGGTATGAACCTCTCCCTTCAGGTGCAAGTGGGACATCACCTCTTGGCCTTACCTCTCACCAGCTTCTTTGAGAGTGGCCGGAGAAGCAGCTGCCATTTGCCTTTGCAATTTGGAGGGCCTTAAATTACTTTGTAAGGAGCCTTAAAGTGCAGTGTGCTTCTGTGGCTCCAAAATCCTGAAGAGAATGTAAGAAAGTGGATTTCTGTGAGTAAATTGTGAATGAGTAGTTTTCTCTGAACGGTTTTTTAATTGAGCTGCAGCTGGAGCTGATTATGTTTGTTTTTCCTTCAGTGTCTCTCATTTCCTTTCGTTTCCGTTAATTCCTGCTTTCATTGGGTAACTGTTGCTGTACAAAATTTAAAGAGCGGTAAAAAAAATAGAAAAGAAAACAAGAAAAAAAAAGTGCATATTTTGGGAGCTTTTTATGACAGTTGTTCCTGAAGACACCTGTAAACTATTGAGTTGAATTGGGCTGCAGCTGCTGCTGACTGTATGGGGTGTGAAGGAGAAGGGGTGTGACTCATTCTTCTGGTTGTTCCACCACCCTCTTCTTTGGCTGGGCCTGCTGAGGTGGCTGTCAGGCCATGCGTGCTGTGATGTCTTTTCAGTTGATTCTCTGGATCAAGAAAATCCCAGACTGCCAGAGGCTGAAACCAGAGGGTGATTGAAGGGAAGTATCACTCCCATCTCAGCTTGGGCAGGGACAGGACGCTGATACAGATGGAGGTTACATGTTATGGCATCAAAGAAAGCATCAATGGCAGTGCTGCTGTATATGAGAAGTCAAACTGCTATGTGTCCTGGGCAGACAATGAACTGGGAGGACAGAATTCATTATCTATCTTATTTCCTAACCTACGTGAACAGAAAGTGAAGATGGTTGAGATGGGCTGACAGCAACCTCATGAAGTTCAACAAGAAGTGCCAAATCCTGCACCTGGGAAGGAACAACTCCATGCACCAATATATGCTGGGGGCCACCCAGTTGGAAATCAACTTGGCAGAAAAGGATCCGGGGGTCCTGGTAGACACCAAGTTGAACATGAGTCAGCAATGGGACCTTGCTGCAAAGGTGACAAGTGGTATCCTCGGCTGCATTAGTCAAAGTATTGCCAGCAGGTCAAGGGAGGTGATCCTTCCTCTCTACTCAGTACTGGTGAGGCCACACCTGGAATACTGTTTCCAGTTCTGGGCTTCTCAGTACAAGAGACACATGGACATACTGGAGAGAGTCCAGCAAAGGGCCACAAAGATGATTAAGGGCCTGGAGCATCTGTCCTGTAAGGAAAGGCTGAGAGATCTGGAGATTTTCAGCCTGTAGAAGAGAAGGCTGAGGGGGGAATCTTATTCATGTATATAAGTACCTGAAGGGAGGGTGCAAAGAGGAAAGAACCAGGCTCTTTTCAGTGGTGCCCAGTGACAGGGCAAGAGACAATGGACACAAACTGAAACACCGGAGGTTCCCTCTGAACATCAAGAAACAGTTTTTTACTGTGAGGGTGACTAAGCACTGGCACAGGTTGCCCAGGGAGGTGGTAGAATCTCACCCCTTGGAAATATTCAAAAGCCATCTGGACATGGTCCTGGGTAAGTGGCTCTAGGTGGCCCTGCTTGGGCAGGGGGGTTGGACCAGATGACCTCCAGAGATCCCTTCCAACTTCAACCAGTCTACGATTTTGTGAGATATGTCTGTCAATGGGGAGGATCCTAGTATTTTCTTTCTTGTTCTATGGACTGTCTCTTCTGCTTTTCTTATGTTACAGAACAGGTGCTGTAGAAAGAAATCATGATACACTGGAACTGCTGGGGCTGCTAGGTCAAATTTGTCGTACAGTGCTCTCCCAAGAAAGCTTAATATGAGAAAACAGAGGGCATGTTCTGGTTTTCTACAGGGCAACATGTCTTATCTTTGAAGGTTAAGTTAATTTGCTTTTTCAACTCTTTTTTTGATTCCGTGTCATACCCAAGGGAATAGTCTTTGACTATCTATGACATTCAAGGCTACGTGACCAGCTGAAACCTCCATGTTCCGTAAGTATAGCTGGTATTGTAAAGAAAGAGAGAGAAAAATCCCCCAGAGAACTTTGGAGGCATGACAAGAGTAAGATCCTGGCTGATCTGAAAGAAATAAATTAATAATACAAATTGATATTCACATGCTCCCAGTCATTGATTCCCATTTAGAGTGCAACAAGAGTTTTGTCTGGAGAAGGAAGTCCATTGTTCATTCATTCTGCATCACCTCACTTCTCCACCAAAACCATTTCTTCTTGGCATCTGCCAACTTTGGAGGGCTACAGTCAGCTGGCAATCTGCTTCTTGTGCTGTTTAACTATAATTATGCAGAAAGACAAATATGGAGGTCTCTTCTACTTTCTTCTGTGTAGGGTGGTTCATTTCCCATCCTAAAAGTGTTTTTTCATATCCTCTGGTTGAAATATCCTAAGTGTCTTGATCTGTTTGGAATTCCCTGTCTCTGGACATCGGTTTGTCAGCCTGTGGCATTCCCCTTAACATTGCAAAAATACCCTGTATCTGACTTCCCAAGATCACCTCTACGCAAGACAGTCATGCAGCCATTCTTTGCGCTAAGTATTTTCTCTATCAACAGCTGTTTCTTAACAATGCCAGGGTCACCGAACATACCCAAACACATAAAACCAAAATGAGCTCAGTTTTCCCCCGGGTTTTTGTGAATCTTATTTTTCTCAGTCATGCAATGCTAAACAGATAACCAGGGTTTATGGTATATCACCATGCAACACTACCACACGGTAGCACGACAGCCTTTTGAAAAGATGTCCTATTTTAGCATTGCAACTGTCACTATATGCCATGTCTTTTAACCAACCTTTGATAGCATACACGTTCACTAAAAGATGTCTGTGCAATTAGGTGATAGCCTCTAAAAGCTTTTGGTCAGATTTCTAGGCGGAAACTTGAGGAGAAGCAATTTAGGAACAAGTTGCCATAAATTGCCCTTGATCAAATTTCTCTTCTTTGGGACTATATATCCAGCTTTCCTACATAGCTCTTCTGAAGCTCTTACAAACTGAATTTGCCCCCAGTGGATGATGTTTTTAAAAAACAAAGTTCCTTGGGACAGAGTCCCTTTCTTTCCTCCAATTTGTAGTTGCACAAATTGTGCTGTCTTTTAATAGCAGTGAATTCATAATTGTGGACCTGTATCAAAAGATTTTTCCCCAATAATTTTGCCTGAGCTTTTGTATGTGCAATAGGATAACGTTTCTTTACTTCTGGTTTTAAGAAAAATTTCCTCCTTATGGACAGATTTCCTGCTGCTCTGCAGTTATTTCCCTGTGGGGTATCACTGACTCTTTGCATGGAATTAAAAAGTCAATGCAGCATTAGCCCTCAAATTTGAAGCAACCAGAATTGAAGCAAATGACTTCAATTGACTCGCCAGCCTGCCCCTTCAGTTGCCAATTACCTCATCCACATGGGGAAGGCATGATCTCTGGGAGTGTAATAGGGACCATGGTTTGGAGCAAGCCCTTGTTTAAATACTACCTACCAGCCGTCACACCAGTGCAAAGTCCCAACTAATTGGTAACTCAAAGGAAAAAAAGCCTGCTTTATAATGCTCCTTGGGGACCCAGAAATTGACAGGGTTAATTTGTGTTTTCTGTCTGGGCTAGAGCAAAATCTTGTTTAGTTTTCTTTATGAGAGAGAAGCCAGTGCATCAATCCATAGCACCTCCTAGTCTGCTTGACATCCTGCTTTTTCTAATGAATACATTTCCTGCATTGCTGCATGCTTCTCCCAGTGTAGATATCTATGATTAATATGCCTTGTCTTTTATAAACAAACCTAATGCGAAGCCAATAATGTGAGTCTCATTTCTTTACTGCCAGCCCACATCTCAGCTTTGTTTGGGTATATATGTAAAGGAAGAAAGATGAATGTTCACTCAAGCTTGGGAGCTGGATCCATAACAAATTTATGGGATGAAAAACACACATCAGTGTGAGGCAAATATGGCCTGGGAAGGTCTGCTTTGCTCCCTCCCTTAATTTTACTTTTTAATAGCAAGAATACTGTGTTGTGCACCCAGCCAACAGATGTCATACTACGCAAGCACATTGCAAGGGGAGCAAACATATTGAAGTACCTGGGAAGCTTTTATCACTGACTAGATTCAATCGTAGTATCATAAATGATAAAAGCAGAAGGAACTGCTGTGATCACATAAACGGACCATTAGCCAGTGAATTTCCCCCAAATCAGGTTTTGCTTGAATTAGTTTACCTCAGAGACAAAAGAAGAGGTAGAGGGAAGAATTACAGTTTTAAATTCTGAATGATGAGAGGGCCGACCACAACCTGCATCCTGCTTCTCCAATGGTAATTTCCTTTAGTGCTCAAAATCCACACTGGATTTCCAAAGTGAGTTTGTCCATCTTATGGGTCCAACCATGGGATTTTACCTTTCCATTACACGCTAGATCAAAGCCCCCATTAACAAAGTCATATTCCCCAAGCAACTATGTCCTGGGACCATGAGAGACCCCAATTTCTCTTTGATAAGGATGGATGATACAACTTACACAGTCCCAGTCCTTTCCCCAAAGAGACTCGATGCGTGGCTTTGAGGTTTTGTTTGTTTGTTTGTTTTGTTACCTCAGTCTTTCAGTTACTGAATTTTTCTGGACTTTTTCCTATTTGTCAAAATCTTTCATGGCATGTGGATCCCAGCCATAGATCTCAGCACTTCAGTAATGAGTGCTGAAAACCAACTCTTCTCATTCCTACTTGGGAGTCCCACGTTCCTTGTGGCAGCTCCTGTTGACCTAATGATACATGCAACTCCCCAAGCCTTTTTAGAGTCACCCAGGCAAGGATCCCCATCAGTACCCATTCTATCAGTATGGCCTGAATTCTTTGTTCATTTATGTCTGGATTTACATTTGGCCCCACTGACTGCTTTCATCTTATTGAGGAGGACTCTTGATCCTTCTGTAACAAAGATCCCACAAGGATTCAACTTCATCATGATAGATTTGTCATGTTACCAATAGAAATACTCAGTGGGGCAGTTTGTCTGTAGGAAAACCAGATAAACACTCTCTTGTGAAGTATCTTCCTAGTTACTGGAGCAGCCAGAGACCAGAGTGCTTGGCCATCCTTTGATTCATATCATATATGTCATGCAGATGTGTTGCACCAGTCCAGACGCTAATTTTACATAATTAGGTTCATCACATGAACTAGTACTGTATCCTCACCAAAAAGGACATAACATTCAGTTCATGATATCTGTTCTGCAGACGCCAGTAATGATTGACACTGATTTATATTCATTTTCTTTAATTCTTTATTAGTAGAGTCCTATATCAGTTGCTCCGTTATTTTGACTAAGATCAATGTGAGACTGGCAGGCCTGTAATTACCTGGGTCATCCCTTTTATGATCTGACTACATCATCTGTCTTCTTCCCCAACAGTGGACAAAAATTTCATTGAATGCATTCACCTTTTTTTTTTTTTTTCCCAGCTTTATTATTTATACTCTTTCATTTAATTTTACCTGCAATAGTGGATTCTAGTTTAGGATGCATTTTTCTTTTATTATACCTGGAAAATTCTTTTTTGTTGTCCCTACTCTTGCCAGTCACAGGTTTTTGCTACGTGCCCTGTAGCTGACGTGATGAATTTTCTTCAGTTCTTATCCTCTGATTTATATCACATTCTTTTTTTTCCTATTTTCAAAATACGTGGGGATTTTTACTGTTCAAACCCTACAGAAAAGACAGGAATGGAAATCAGTCCTTTTAAAGCAAGGAGTCCAAATAACAATTTGGTTTAAAAATGCAATTTAGTTACAATTTATGTTCCTACATTCAGTAATAAAGTTTAGGAAAACCTAGGTTACATGCTTAGGTGCTGCTGTCTGTTTTCTTTTCAGAACTTTTCTTTTTCTTGTATTGCCACAATTTGATTTCAGAATCAGATTTTTACATTCCAGTGCTGAATTTACTGATTTAAAGATCAGGGAAGAATTATCATTAATTCTAGTGGTCTTTGGACTGGCATCTAATTAATATATGGACAATAATAGTTTAAACACAAAACTTAATGGGGGTAGTGCCAGTGTGGAAATAATAATTCCTTTATCATGGAGAACTTTCCACCCCCGCTGAGATTTTTAAGTTCATATCGCTTCTGACTTACACAGCAGGAAATAAGCAGAGACTATAACTGAATTACCCAAGTGACTGGACAGTAAATCATTTGCAGAGTTGAGGTGGAAACCTGACTTCTCCATGTCCAGAAGGCTACATTTCTTGTTGAGGATGAAAAGATTGCAAAAGAAGAGATGTTTACACACAGTTAATGTCTTTCTACTGCACTTAGCAAAAAATTTGGGTAGAAAATATATTTATTGAAATATAGTTGTGTGACACTTTTGGAGAGTTGATGTTTCTGAATTAGAGAAGCTCATGATCAGTGAGCAGGGGATTATCTTAAAGGGCAGGGTAAATACTTCAAGTTTCCAGTATTTAATCGTGGTTATTCTGAAATTGTTAGAAATATATGTTGAATCACCTAAATTCTGGGTTTGTGAAGGAAAATAAGCTTTGATAGGGAGGTATAATGGAAATAGAAGACAGTTTATATACAATGTGGACAAGAATGCTGAAGATAAGGGAGAAACGGGAATTTCTGAAATTTATTGCTTATTATATCTTTCTATAATACTTCTGAGGTAGCAGTTTTTGAAAGGTCCCTATCTTAAGGAGTCCTTATTATTTAAATAACTGTTGCATGGCTGTTGCATGGATGCTAGGGCAGTAAAGTATTATATATTAATCGTTTTTGCTAAAGCAGTTGGGAACATGATGGTTTGTGTGATGTCATGCTCTAGATTTCTTGCAAGCATCGTTGCAAAAAAATGAACTTTTCTGAAGGTTTTGCTGAAGGAGGAAGGCTACTGTGGATGACTTAAAGAAGGACATTTTGGGGTGAAGTTACAGCACTTGACTTTATGCATTTAGTTGAGGTACCCAAATTAGGGCTCAGACCTTTGTAGTATCAAATCATCTACTGAAGTAATTATTCTCTTTCTTTTGATGAGAGGGAGTCTTGGTAAATGTAGGTCTAAGGTCTAAGACGTTTGAGTTTGATTCCTAAAGTTAAGAGGTGTGATTCACTCTTCACTCCAGTCAGGCCTAATAAGAAGTATGGAAGAGTGCCTGGAGGAGACTACGTTAGTGGAAGGGACTCTCGTCCTATAAAGAGCAAAGCAGAGGGGATCCAAAATTATATGAGACACTGGCAGGTGAGTGCACAGAGGCAGTGAATGCAGAAAACCTCTTTAGAAAAGATGCAGACCTCTTTAGAAAACAAGAAGGAATTTTGCCCAGGTATTCTGAGGCAGGTCTTTAAGGAAGAAGTCAGGATGGTCAAAACATCACGGATGGGACCTGAGCATCGCTTTGCCTCTGAGAATTAGAGAATTGTCTGAGGCGGAGAAGTGGTTGCAGTAGTCAAGACAGAAGAAGAGGGTTATTTATCCAAGCTCTCCTGATATATCAAGTGTTCAAACCCTTTTGTAATTTTTGTTGCTCTACCAGGAGTATTACCAGTTTATATCTACAATTTGTAAAGTGCAGTGTCCCAAACTGGCTATAGCACTTTACCTTGCTGGCACTGAGTTCGCTTGAAAAGTCTGCTCTGTTTTACTAATAATAATCCCATCAAGACATTCCAAAATAAGATTTATTTTTCTTGTACAACATTACGTCATTGGTTTGTATGGAATTTGAGGTCCCCTTTCAGCACCAGAATTTTGTCTAATATCCTGCCGACCAACCAAACATTTTTGTATTTGTGCATTTAATTTCTTCATCCCTGGCATAGCATACTGCATGACTGAATATTAAATTTCTTCCTCCTAATTTCACAAGTCTCTCAATATTTTTTCAAGATCATTTTAGATTCCATCTTTGTTCTCCAAAGTGCTTGGACATTTACTCAAGCCTGCTGTCATTCACAAGCATTTATGCTTTTTATTAAAAAAAGTCATTGCTTGTATTTTGAACAGAACCAGGCCTAAGAAACATCACCGAGATATCTCATCTAAGATCTCTTTCTAGTCTGATACTAAGAAGCCTCCGACAATTGCCCTTCCAAAGTGATTTACCAATTGGTTCTATCTTCTTAATCTTACTGTTAAAAATCTTTTTCTAGCATTATATAACACCTTCTTTTACCTTCTTTCTCACCCGGCTTTTTACTAAGTCAGAAATTAAATTACATTATTTAGACTTACTTCCTCTATTACTTATTTATTTCTCTTTAATAAGGTGATTATCTTCTGGGTATTTGCAAATGATTGCTTAATTATTTCTTCTAGTCTCTGCCCACAAGTTGAAGTTAGGCCTACCAGTCTGTAATTTCCCAGCCATCAACTCTGTTTTTCATAGGCAGGTTCTATATTTGTCCCTCTTCAGTCCGCTGGTACTTCTAAATCCTCCACAAACTCTTGAAGATAATCACTAATGACTCAGTTTGCTTCAGCTAGTTTCCTGCAAAATCTTCAAGACCCAACTGTCTCAAACATCTCTGCCATCACGAAATACTTTAAAGCCATTCTTCCTGTGACGCAACCGCAATCCAATCTCCTGTGTTAAGATTAACCCCTCCAGCATCTAGTCACAGGTTACCTTCTTTGCCAAGACAAACAAAACATCCCTGGGATACTTCAGCCCTCTCTGCATCTTTCTTTATTGATTGTCCTTTCTCAGTGTTTTACTTCTGATTTATAAAACCATTATTTTCCTTCTGATGATAAAGCTGGAGCACAGGAGTCACTGCCCCTCCACTCTCTCTTTGATACTGGGGTCTGTGTGTAGTGCTTGCTCCGTAACTGATTGCAATAAGCAATGCAGCGGCAAAGTGGCCTTGTCTCTATTGTTGTGCTGCTGCAATTGCTCTTTGATCACACTGAAAACCATGCTGGTGAAATAATCCAGGAGGTTTTAAGCAAAGAAAGAAATAAACCAGAAAAAAATACCGTTTCCCCCACTCCCCTTGTATGACTTCATGGATTCTTTCAGAGCATGTGTGTAGGAACAGCGGGGTGAAGCTACATGTGATGAAGTGCCTCAAGGTGACCACGTTACCATCTCTGAAAGGAAGAGGACACACCACCCTTTTCCCCAAATCTCATACTTCTTCTGGCTTTGCACTGGCTCTGGTGTTTGCCCAGCACTCTAGCAAGCCAGTTCAGCTTACTAACCTAGCAGAGAAATAACTCAAAAAGCAAGAAAGGAGTTGGAATTCTTCAGTGCTAGTGAATTCAGATAGCTCCAGGAAGAGTCACTCTTCTTTACATCAGCTCAACCAAGTTACACAGCTTCAACCTGAGAGAACAGTGAACTATAGTGAGTTGGCAGAGGTGGACCACTGGAAACCTCTTACAGTGTCTTTGCAGCCAGATAAAACCTATCTTCTGACTGTCACTCCAGTGGCTGTCCTCTTTTAGACTTTACTAGTCTTTGGATCAGCCCTGGGGACTGATTAACCTTCTGCAATCTTCATTTCCACATAATGCTCCAGCTGTAGTTTTCCGTTGTACTTAATGTCTGGAAGCAGTAATAATAACGATAGAAAGGGCTATGCAAACCATCTGAGGAGGAAGCTCATTCAGTTGTCTGCACGCCCGTCCCCCAGCCCCTTTTATTCCTTTAAATATTAAAGATTACATTCAGTGATAAGAAGCAAGTGTTTGATTTTCGGAAGTGCTGAGCTCCCATTGTCTTCAGTGGGCGTCGTGGCTGCTCAGCATTTCTGAAAACCAGGCTCATAATGATCAGCATGTTGAGAAAATAATTAACAGCTAAATCTTTCCTGTCCCCTCCTTTCCACCCTCAAGCCAACAGAAAGCTTCTCCCTATCCCGCATCCTGTAGAATGACCACCTTCGTCCCTCTGTCCCACCACTCTCTTACCCCCGTCACCTAACATCTTACAGGTCACGCTCTTCACCTGGAGCACATTTAGTGGGATTCATCTGATTAACTGCAGATATCTGCAATGTGGGTGTCTGCATCTGGGCAAGTTGCCCTAGACTCTGTTCATAGTCAATGGAGAGTGAGTCAGCAGAGTCAATGGAGCTTAGGGCGTGATTTCACATCCTAAAATAGGCATCCACATTTGGTCAGATGAGTCACACTCTGAACTCCATTGACTATATTTACTATACCTCCAGTGTCTTCAATGGGAGACTAGACAAGAAACTCAGGTGGTGGGACACCAGCATCAGGTCCTCAAAGTGAGATGAAATTAATGCCACCCCTCCTGTGAACTAATACATCAACTCACTGCATATATCACATTCACCTCCTTCTTTAAGAACCATTTCTGTCTTGGTGCCTACAGGGAATGAATTGAGTAATAAAGGGTAGTGAAGTGGAAAGATAATGGTAGGTCATAGCAGAAAATCAGACCGAACCTTAGGTTGGATAAATTGGAGCAGTTTTATTGAATCCAGTGGAGTCTCTCTCCCTCACATAAGAGTTTTACTTAATAGAATTAAAAAAAAAAAAACAAAAACCACCACCACCACCAACAACAAAAGAAACAAAAGCTAAGTGTGCCCGTGCCGTGAACTGTCAGGGCGTATTCTAGCTGTTGTCTTTCCGTATGAATTTATGATTCATCATATTTTCCTTCCAACTTCATTATTACTGCCTAGATTGGGAGACTTTCCCCAGTGGTAGGCAGCTCCTGCTCCTGACCCTTGCTGTGTGCTGTGTAATGCTCCAGCACCTCACTGATTTCTGCTTGTAAGGACTGGTGGAGAACTTCTGGGATCTCTGTAGGACCGCAGGAAGAGTGCAATCTCTAGCCCTATGAGATCACATGTCAAATTTCCTCCACCTCCTTCGCAATACAAACTCACCTTTATCCTCAGTTGTGTGCCCCACCTAGAGATTTTAAACCCTGCTTACTTCTGATTTCTATGATAATTTAGGAATTGGTCAGTTCCCTATAGGCTAACTCTTAAACTTCTGTTTGCAGAAGTTAGTAATCACCTTACAATCTGAATATTTACCCCCAAAAAAGTGACTTTACCTGGCGCATCCTGGAAACTCCAAATGCAGGCAAAAATCCATGTCAATGCAGCTTAGCCAAGTAGGGAGCAGCACGGCAGGAAGAGCATAGTTATGAAATAGATATGTAAGAATCAGTGTGGAACACAGCAAAATAGAGAGTAATAATAATAAATTGAATTTAATTAGTTCTCCTCTGGTCTTCATTACTGCTATCACCATCTTTTGCTTTTCCAGTTCATCAGGAATAAGCACAGATGCTATTGCTACTTTCTACATATTTAAAAGACAAAGCCCACCCTCTCCTCAGCCTTAGACATTTCCTCTTAACTCCCTCATTCATTACACCATCCAGTTTAAAATTACCCTTCTGTGTTATAAAACCCACCATAAAGGGAGACCAGCCTCTGCCACAATTTTCCTCTCTCTCTTTCGTTATTAGTGGGCATTTCCTGGAGTATTTCTGCTGTCGGTGAGTCTTCCCTACAGCTCTGACTTTATCCTTGTGCCCCATTTGTTCTGACTCATTTCAAAAATCAGTTGAAAACAACTCATGTCTCCCTAGCTTCTGCCTGTTAATTTCTTCTTCCCTCTGTTATTCTTTAGCTATAACCATATTATTTAACTCTAGACCATTTCATGGGTGCAATTGGTATGAAAGGTTCTGCATAAAGTAAAGTATCGTAGTAGATAGACAATTTGTCATGTAGTACAACATCTAACGAGCATTTTAAATCTGGTTAGTCTGAGTCACTGAAAACAGACTGTAACCAAACCTCTCATTTTATGAAGACTGAACAACACGTTTGTTTACTCCACTGGAGAAAATGCTAAGAAACCAAAGTGTCTCATTGTCTTTCTTTCTCTTTTCTTCTCTGTGCATGTAGATTTGTGAGCATATTGCACCTACCGACACACACAAATCATTGAACAATATAAAAATCTTCCATAATGAAGCTCTGAGATCTGTCACTGGTGAAGGTTGTAGTGTCACTCAGGGACTCGTTGACAATCTTTAAGGCAAGAGATGGATTCTCGAGAATGAAAGAGCTAACATCTATCAGCCATAATTGAGCAAATTAATAGCTTTGTGAAGTCTCTTCTTTGGTTAGCATTCCTTGAAATGACAATAAATGTGGCAGAGTTTCACTTACAGCCTCTGCTTGCATTTTTTTTTTTTCTTTTCTCTGTTGTCTTATGTACAATGTGCAATGACAGTGAAACAAAGGGGCTTCCTCTACAAAATCAGCAACAATTTTAGCACTGAAACGAAGATGTAAAAGGTGAAGGCTGAAGAGCATTCACCTTCCCCTCTGGCACTGACTTTGAAGGAAGATTTCTTTGTATTTAGTCACCAGTTTTGCCCTAGATGTTGTCTCAGTCACAGGAGGAATCAGTAGGGAGCCAGCGATGGGATCTGGAAGCCTTGACTTCTACTTCCCCATCTTTGAGTAGGCACTTTGTGGCCCTTTTCTTCCCACTTCTCCACTATTTCTGGACAGCAGTGGCTATACTGCCGCACTTACTGCAGAAAGAAACACTGGCAAGCTTTCCTTGAAACAGGGACTTTGCTGTGCTTACTACCAGAGGAAGAAAATCTTAGGAAGAAAGTGTAATAGCCTCCACTGGAAGAACTAGCAAGAGGGTGCTCTCCACTCCCCTTACCAGAGGAAGAGAAAAGCCAATTTGGGCCACTGTAATTATGGGCAGTTCTGCCTATTTCAGACAACTCAATACTCTTGCTTTGTTTATGCTCTGAAGGGTAAATATGATAGTAAATTGTTGGCATCAATGTCTTTACAAAGGACATAGAAACAGTTCAAGATACAGCCAGCACGAAGGTGCTGTTGCAAGCAGGATCAGGTCATTGCTATTTAGAGCAAAACAGTACATCACAGTACTCATCAAGCTGAGTGTTATAAGTAAACGGAGATGAGAAAGTGGGGCCTGAATACAGATCCAGAGGCACTAATCCCTAGTGTAGCACACTATCCTGTCATACTCCCAGGCACATACCTTAACCTATTCTGCTTTTTTCTGAAACAGAAAGCTATCCTAAGAAACTAATTTAGTTCTTTGAGTCTGTCTCTTTAAAGCTTTTCCTTCAGCTTTAAAATAATATTTGTTTATCTTTCCCACCCACTATCTAGGTTTTATTTTCTTTTTTTTTTTTCCTAAAGGACAGCAGTATTCCAGTATTCATCTCTACACCATTTACAGAGTAAAATGAGGTTGTGTTATTTGCTGTTACTTTTGTAGTCTCTGAAATTTCCCAGGTCTTCTAGATCTATTAAAAATAAACATAAGTGGGTCAGTCTTCTAAGAATATTCCTTTTTGTGGAACTTGCCTGCATTGTTTTTAAGGACTTCCTTCTGAGGGAAAAAACAGGAAAAGAAATCTCAATTTCTTACTATTTTCCCAACTGAACCAAATATTTCTCATATGTCTGTCACATGTCAGTGGGTTTGATCTGTGTACACCATACAGTTTGTTGAATGTACTTGGTTTCTAGTTGTAAGGACAGATGAAACATTCACAGTCAGGGCTTCAGGGACATACAGTCCTTGTGCATGGTGGCCTTTGCAATTGAGTTCCTAGTTCTTCTAGGTTTAGAATATGGATCATTCGCTAATTTTTCTAGATGCTTTCATTTTTGTTTTGTTTTTCTCCACCTCAGATTTATTATTTATGGAGGTATTTATTTATTGATTCTCTGGAGGACAAAAACTGTTTAAAATAAGCCAGTTTAAAAAATGAAACTATGCTTGTGTCCCCAAAGTTTCTGTGCTAGCAGGAAGAAGAGAGCTGGTTGGTACTTAGTCCATACAGCCAACATTATTTATTCATTATTTAGGAACATAAATGCATCAGTTTCTATCTTCACACCCACCAGTTTGTTCCTTCCCACATCACTTCCCACTCTGGCTGTTCCAGAGCTTCACAACTCTTATGTTGACAGCCTTCTTATTTCCAGTCTGCATGTCTTTATGGCCAGTTTACAAGCATTTGTCCTTGTGACAACTTTTTCAGTTAGTTTAACTAGCTTGTTTCCCTCCCTGCTGTTTACTCCCCTGCTTTATTTATAGAGATTGATCGTACCCTTTCTCAGCCTTCATTCTGGTAGTCTAAACCAGCCATGGGTAGTATACACACAGACACACAAAATGAAACACACCATCTTCAAAACATTTGTCATGGGATTTGAACTTGGTTTTGGTGGAACAAACACCATATTCAGAATCTCCCATGCCATAGACCAGCTGTAAGATTTCTCAATTCCGCTTTGTGGCAGTGATATTGCTCCTTTAAGGCCTTCAGAAGCAGTAGCTACTTTTAAAGAGTTAATTGGAATATTTTCTCCTGACATCAGTGCAAACTGGTCCAGTTCCTCCGTGGAAAATATCATTAATCTGCAGAAAAAATGAGAAAGCTACAGGGTTGGTTTCACAAGGCTAAACCCTAGAGCAGGAGCAGGATCTGGCTCCTTCCTCCTTGCTTATGGGGTATGTTAGGAGAATTTAGGACTTGCCACAGGCTATAAAAGAATGTGACGGTGCTGCAGTTTATCCATTGTTGTCCTCCTCCATTGTCCTGTCCTCCATTGTCACAGCATTGGCTGCTACGTTGGGGAATTGCATTAGGAAAGCTACAGGGCTAATCCTTAAATTGTCTGGGCTAGGGCAAGGGTATATTGGTCCTGCATGACATCCTCATTTCATGCTTTCCCCTTTGCTAAGGACGACTCAGCAGCACATGAAGTCACTCTTTCCAGAGGAGTGCTGTTGCTCATTCTCCTGTGGGTCTCAGATTTGTGCATGCATGGTTCAAAGACAAGATGGTATTCACATTTCATTCATACAGCAGCCCCAAGGAAGGTGATATTCTGGACCAGTCTGGCATTCCTAATATGACTAGCATTACACTTACGTACTATCTGTAAGCTAGGGCTAAGCTGCAGGCCATCCTTTGCTCTGAAACCTGAGAAATTGTCTCTGTTCTCTCAGCTTCCCTGTCAGCTTGCTTTTGGCAAAGTTAGAGTGCATGAAGAAGAAAAAGATCTGCCAATTATATCCTCACTGTCGGCTGCTCAGGGGGCAAACACATGTCTTATGCATTATGATTCAGAAACCTGCTTGCACATTTTTTTACCAGCTTCTGAATTCTCTGTATTGATCTGTCAGTTTAAGGAAAAACAAAAAGACCTGAATGAGGATTATGGTCCAATACAAAATGGGTTTGGGCAGTACTTCAAGGTAAAAGCTTCCTCCCACCAAAGGGCCAGAAAACTTACTAGCAGCCCCAGTTTTGTCCTCATGAAGAAAAATCAGTCACTGATTTGATGGCAAAAATATTGGTGACTAAAAGGAGTCTGTAGTGCCAAATTAGATTTTATTTAGAAGTAGCTTTTTCTTGAATCAGAGTCAAAAGAAAAAAACAGTTGCATTTGGTTTAAGTTCAGTTTTTGGTTTTGGCCTCTAAAAATAGCATGCTGAACCCATAATGTTCTCAGTATTGAAGGAAGGTGACATCCAGGAACCTGCTAGGAGCTCCTGAGTCAACGTGACCTTTCTTTTATATCAGAGCCTCCAAAAAAACTTTTCTATGTCCCTTTTTCTGACGTGCTTTAGGAAGCATCCCCCGGTGTGATCTTCATCCCTACGGTCTGTACAGAGCAGACAAGGGCAAATGATCACCTTGAAGCTCACCAGTGTCTCTGTGGGAAGGGACTAGTCTCTTCAGGTCTGGGAGAGAGCCTTGCAGTATGGATGATGGGAGGACTGAAACATGGGGATGAACCCTGACGTGATGGTTGCTGCACTTATAGTGAGATGCTGACACTGCTGAAACAACACAACAGAGCCATATTTTGTCACACATCTATTCGTCCTTTCCTTAGCAGTTATCCTACGTCAAGCTGGAGGCAGTCATCTGGCACGAGAGCTGGATAAATGGCAGAGAAATTCCCCATCAGCTATCTATTTTTGGGAAAAATCAATTCTCTCTGTATTCGAGAAGCTCTGAGCTTGCTAAGCTCCCTACCTTTTAACTGTAAATTGCTCTAAATATTTTCCCCTTATCATCAATACAGCACAGGGAAGCAAATCCAGTTTGAGGCTGAGCTGGCATATTTTCAGGCTGGTTTAAACCAGCTGTTTTATTCATTTATTTTTACCTATATGTGCAAAACCCTGCCTCTCTTGAAAGCCATGGAAGTCCTGCTTTAATATGGTGGAGAACAGTGCAGCCCAGAAAGGAAGGTCCAAACCCAACCAACTGGTGAGCGTTTCCGTCACCTACTGTATTCACAGGGAGGGATGGATGCTGGCACTCCCACCAGATGCTCTCTTGCTGGTAACCTGAAAACAGGCAGCCGTGAAGCAGGCTGGCATAAAGTGAACACAGAGAGGCAGGGTCAGAAGCAAGAGGTTTTGGGTCCAAACCTGAGCAAGTTGGGAGGAATGAGGGCAAAGAATGATCCAAAGATTCTTTGTAATCAGTGGGTATGATTTTAATATCCACTTTGTCCAAACTGGGCTAAATTTCTTCCAGTGGGGGTGCATCTCCAAGGGAGTAGTTGTGGGAGAATAAAACACCAGTAATTGCTGTTGCCAAGTCCATCAAACAGGCGTTGTATGAACTGCTTGGCATTGTACAAGACACAAAATGGCTTGCCTTCAAACTGCTATTGTAATTTTAATCAGAACTGTGCTTCTGACTCAACACACTGTACTTAACACAATTTATGACAATATTTCTCCCTCAATAGCTTTTTGTAGAGTGTGTGCAACCTATTCTGCAGACTGCTGGTTTTCTTACTTAGCATCTATTTTATGGTCTGCATTTTAAATTCCTTTAAGTGCAGGCAGTTGAGGAACAAGTTTCAGAGAGAGAGAGAGAGATCACTACTCAATCCCAATTCCCTCATGCAGTGTCTGTATACTCTGTATAGGCCACTACCTCCTCCCCCGGAGACTGCGGCATTTCAGGAGTAGTAGACAGAACAATCCCAGTCTATGTAAATCACTTAAAATTATAATGCTCTGTGAGATTCTTCCATATATAAGATGGAGTGTTGATATTGATATGACAGTAACTTTTAGCTGAGATCACAGAACTCTCATACTAGACATTACCCAAATCCATAGGGAGAATTTGTTCCTGCGTCAGAAAGCTTGCATTGTAAATAGCTGTATGAGATAAAGGATGGAGGAATAAACAAAGGCAACCACATAAGATACATCTACATTGTCAAATAACTCTCACATCTTGGCCTCCTGATCATCCACATTGCATCAATATTAATTCTCTGCCTTTCTTTTTTTTTTTTTTTTTTGAGTGAACCAACTTGTCCAGTCTTTTTGGAGTGAACCGACTAGTCCACTCCAAAATGAAACCTGGATGTTTGTGGGATGAATCACTTCTGTCTGAATGGAAAAATACCAGGTTTAACTCCTTGCACCATCTAGAGCCCTCCAACACTCCACTTGACTTGTACTTTCAGCCTCCAATGTCAAGGCATATAATCCATCCTTATACAATCATGCCATAAAACCCCACTCTGGTGGGCAGCAGCAAAGTTTTCATGTGTTTCAGGCTGCTTCGATATGAAAAAAAAAAAAACCCACAAAAAATTGATAATTATATCTTGGAGCCACAGAGGCACCTTGGTAAGTCCAGAGCCACATGCTATGACCCATGGACCCTGCTGATCCATTTCAGAGGAGCCAGTCCAGGACAGGGTAGATACAGATACTCTGTACCATGTAATCAGAATCCCGGAGTACACATTTTTTAGCAGTGTAAATATAACCATAATATAGTCCTGTGGCAGAAAAGTTTATTAAACTCCCAGTGTCCTTCTCCCAGTTCCAGCTTTCTTGCCAATGAGCCCAGCTTGGGGAAAGGGGGATGAAGGGAAATTGTAAGTCTAACAATTTCCCAAGGGGCAATCACAACACGAAAAGCCTGAACTGCCACCAACGAGCAGGATTAGCACTGTAGGAGAAAGCCAGCCACACTGATGATGTCTGACAATATAACATACAGCAAAAGTCAAATATGTCAAAGCACATCTTCAGACATTTGAAGTACTCTTAACTTGGGCATAACTGATTACTTTCAGAGCTGAAAAATGTATTTTGATTATGATGTTAGCACAGTTTCGGGTTCATAAGTCAATGGATGACTGTTGTGCAGGTGAACTCCAGAGGTCATACAACAGAAACAAGCCTGAATCCTTTGGCTGAAGTATTCAGGCATGTCCTCAGCATGGCCCATACAATCAGAGCATGTTGATTAGCAGAGGTTACAGGAGCAGTGGAAACAGGAAAACACCAGTTTAAAAAGGAGTCTATCACAAAGATTTAGTTATGCTTTTCCACATCACATATATGCTCCCAGCCCCAAGGCTTTATTATTCTGTGTGCATTAACGGTCACGCATTCACTTCTGATCAGATGGTCTTCTGCAAAGCCTAGGAATCACTTAAATCCCCCCAAACTCCCCTGTGATGCATTGGCTTTTCCTAGCCCTCTATACCCAGCAGCTTGCTGTAGATCTTGGCTGAAGACATTAAAGGCTTGAGGGGGTGTTCTGTGATGTGGTGATCTGTATTGTGTGAGGTCTTTCCTTAAACTCTTGAAATACTGTAACAGGCTTCACCGGCAAAAGATAAAACTTAGTTGGATGGCCTAGGAAGACAGCGTTTTTTCTGATACTTACAAAAGTCTAGTAGGAAATCTGGGAGATCTTGTGGCCAGAAGTCTTCAGGTCAATTGTGTGTCTCGTGATGCTGTATTATTATTTGTAATAAAACTTTATTTCAGCCATTGATGTATGTGAACAACGTAACCATGTACATTAGATAGATGCTTCTCTTCCTTACCATTAATTTCATTTCATTAATTTCATTTGGCTTTTCTTACAAGAAGAATTCACACTTGTAAAACATCTTCCATCTGTCTCACCTGCTTATTTAAGATGCAGAGAAACAAAAGGTTTTCAAACCTTCACAAAACAAAAGCATAAGCTGTAGTTTAGGAAATCTACTCAGTAGTCTATGACACAAAATGCTCATCTCTCCTTTTCTGTCCCTTGTCCTCCTCTCACAGTGCTGTGCTGTCTTAGCTCTCCCAGCTTCCCTTCCCCCCATCCTTCCCCTCTCTTTCGTACTTGCCTGACTTTCCCTATCCCAATCACAATTCTGTCGTGCTCTTGCTCAAAATGAAATAGCTTGTTTTTCTCTTCTCTCTTGCTTTGTTCGCAAGTCCTCCCAGGCTTCTGATAATTTTCGTTGCCTATTCCTGCCTCCTCCTCCCCTTCTACCTACTGTATTTTATTTCATTGCACTTCATTTCATTTCATTTCATTTTTGAGGCAATACAGCCAAACTTGAACACAATATTCAAGGTGAGGGCATCTCGTTAAATGATATAATGGCATTGTGCTACTTTCAACATTATTCTCAGTTCCATGCTTTCTGTACAATATGATTTTCTTTTCTTTTGCAACTGCCATTGTGGATGTGGCAGATTCATGGAAATGTCCACATTTGGACTCTGAACAGAAGAATTTGAGAGTATCAAAGAGGTTACTTCAGGCAGCTGTACTAGAAGCTCAGAGACGTAGTTCAGCACGTAGACTTTTCACTCTTATTTTCCATGGTAACATTGGCAGAATGGCTGTCTAGCTGTATAGAAATCTTAGGCTGAATAGTTTTGTTTTGTTTTGTTTTGTTTTTCATTGTAGGGAAGTTGGAAGTCTAGGGAAGAAAGGTTCCTCATTGCTACAGAAATAATCTGGATCTGAGTTCAGGTCAGTTCCTGGCACAGAAAGATATTGAATAAGATGCTTTGCCTCACTGTGCTTTTATTCTCCATCAACAAAACAACATTTCCTAACCTAACTTCTTATTCACTGGGATGGAAGCTCTCTTGAGCTTGGAGGAGTTGTTCCTTGAATATTAAACAGCTTTCTTGAGCCCTTCTTCCCTCTAGGGTCTTACCCCACAAGACTCTTCCCAGCAGACCTTTGGCCTCTTCACTTCATTGTTCAGTGCCACGGGATTTCTGTCCTGCATGGTAGGATGCTATGGGATGTACAGCGTAGATGTGACGTGAGCATGTGAGCACACAGCTTGGGGGCCAACAGTGTGAACATGGACAGGACATTACCAAGGGGACCTTCTCTAGGGCTAGCCTCTGAATTGACGGCTCTGTGAGCAAACATATGTTAATCTCTTCTCCTGGCTTAGGGAAGTAAGAGGCAGGAACTGGTTACACAGTCAAGTCTAAATTAATCTTAATGAATTTCTAATGACAGCCAGTGGGCAAAGGATGTTATTTGAGAAGATCAGCAGGAGCAGGTTGAGTTCTGCTGAGCAAGGCAGAAGGCAGCATGGCTTGGGCTGCTTCAAAGAAAACCGAGGTTTCCACGAAATTGTAATGCTGTGGTCCAGTGGAAGCAGAGATGAAAATCTGGACATACTGGGGCAGAAAGGTCTAGTATTACTGTATGCATAAGCCTTGGGGTTTGGGGGGGGGGGGGGGGGGTGTTGTTTGTTTGTTTGTTTGTTTTTTTAAAGAAACTTGGAGCCACTATATTCAAGTTGACTTTATCAACATGTAAAGGCAAATTTCTGCCAACTGCACATCTGACAGGGAGATCAAGTCTCCTCAGAGGAGATTTGGTTTATATTTATTCCTTGAACGTGACATAGGGAGACACTGTGGCACCATGTCAACATGGACATTTTCATACAGCTCTTAAAGTCATTTCCCTTGTCAAGCCTGCACTATACTCTCCCTCTTACTGTGTGTTAAACCTGTTCCCACAGCAAGCAGTTTTCCAGTTCTAGCATGAGTTTTATCCCAGCTGGTATGTGCAATTAAAGCCTAAGCACAGCCAATCAATTCTGTCTTCACAGAGATTTCCTGGCTGCTTCAAACAGTTTTAGAACAAAGTTTATATAAAAAGATTCCCTTCATCTCTCCTATTCCTTGCTACATACGTTAGGCTAATTTTTTATATTGTGTTCATGAAAAACATCAGTGATACAAAAATATAGTAGACTTGGACTTCCTCAAGACAGTTAGAGCAGTTAATTTTCTTGTTTTCCCATATTAGTGGATTTTAAAATGTTCATATTGTGAAAATATCCATCAACAATGCTCTTATAGGTCCATGAATGGGTGGGAAGTTTTGAATGAAATAATCTTTATATTTCCACATTCTAATGTAAATCAGTAGAGTTAGAGGAAGTAGTTATCCATATATATAAATCTAGAGATTTTTTTTTAACCATGGAAAATGCCACGGTGCAACTGCTAGCACCTCCTTCCCCCCTTTACTCCGTTCACCAAAAAAGCACTTGTTAAGTCTACAATATCTGCTGGAAAGAATATGTGGCTTATTCATCTGGTACTGTGGCTTGGAAGTTTTCTCCCGAGTGCCTCTCTCTTTGTACTCCACTATCCCAACTGCAGGAATTTATATCCTTCTCTGTGGAATAAGGCTGGGGTTTAATTGCCATCTTTGCATGAAGAGGACAGTCAGATTAAGTGGGGGAAAAAATGCATTTCAGCAGCAGCCCGGATTACACACAATCAGAGGCAAAGTCAAGCATGTGTTTATCCCAGAGCTCCCCCTTCCCCAGCAGTCCTTGTCCTCTGCTCCCCCCTCATCTGTTCCTGTTATTCTAGTTCTTCCCTATTTCTCATTCATCCCTACCTTTGCACCTCCTTTTGTCCCCATTATGTAGAAGTGGAGGCTATCTGATGATATATTTGTCAAGTAACCCTATTTTTAGAGTAGTGTGGGCTATTGGGTACAAGCTAAGCATGTGAAAATACAGTAAATGGAGAGTATAAGAGAACAAAAATGATACAACATCATCCAGTTTATCCAGTTCCTGCTGAAATAGGTAATTGTCTTCTTTAGCTGTCATTGGAAGTTCCCATTTAATATAGGAAATGGAATACTAGAAAGAAAGAGGTTGTTAAACCACAGGTTGCTTCACTCACTGATTTCTTGTCTTAATCTTCATTTAGTTCTGAAAAACATGCAATTTTTCTAACTTCTTAGAGATCTTGTTTTAATACTCAAATACCTCATTCCAGACCCTTAATTTTTACAAGATATAAAAGTTGTTTTATACTCAACTGCTTACACATTTAAGCCTCTGAATCCCTCAGCTGGTTTTAGTGCCACTCTGACAATGAAAAGGGCTAATTCAAGATCTATTCTTACATTTATAGCATCATAAAGAATGTTCAGAGTAAAGACTTCATTTGCATACATCATAAAAATAAACAAAATAATTTGCATAAAAGACTGTGCATGTAGCAGTGCTTTGACTGAATGAGGAATCTTGGGAAATATGATTCCCAAGATTGATGAGAAAGAAAGATGAGAAAGAAAGGGGGAAGAAGAAGATGGCTTACCAAACGTAGGAAGGCTTTCAAGGAGTGGGACGCTCTGGCTTCTTTATATTGCTAAATCCTTTGATATTTTGCAATTTTGAGGAAGACATGAGCTATAAAGATCCCTGGAAATCCCTCGAGAGGTGCTAGGTGATGTGTGGCAGCTTCAGGGATTCTCTGGGTTGAAAGTGGTAATCAGTGCTTTTCCCGGTCAAGTCTAGGGTTGTACCGCTCTGGCCAAAGCTTGAGAGAAATCCCAGTGGTTGGTTGTCGATATTTAGCATGCATCATTTGTCATCTATGTCTGCATCCCAGATTTCTCTCTGGTGTGATTCAGTATTGCTGAAGTCAGCAGCCTGCATTGGAAGTATGCTGATTTATTGTGCAAGGGGAGAATCTAGGTTCGTGGCATATCTGTATGGCATGATGTGGTGCCCATTTAGGATTTTCTGGAATTTTACATCAAGAACATGGAAAATAACCCTGACAGCCTACACTGATGATGTTCATCTTAGCCATGCTTGCATCACTTTTTACTGCCCTATCTACCTTTTTTTAGAAAATAATTTTGCTTTATGTTTTGATTACTTCTGTTTGCAAGTATCATCCTCCATGGTGCTCGCCTTGAAGAAAATTTGAAGCTAGAGGAGCATGAACTTAAAAGATACTAACAAGAACCAGCTTCCTACAGCTTTTAGAAGTACTTGGCCAATTTCCTGCTTTGGGGCCTTGAATATACCACTCCAGGTCTTCTCAGTTCCCTGAGTCTTTCAGACAGGGGTTAAGTTTCCGTGACTCAGTTCTCTCCCCTGTAAAATGAGGGTTGTCAGAGACTATGCTGCACTCAGACACAGTGTAAAAGGTACTGTGTAAATAGTACAGAAATACAGGTATTGAGAGCTAAGCGAAGCAGCCTAAAGAATTATGTGACAGGTTGTGGCTGTCCTGTGGTCTCCTCTCATCCAGCTAATGAGTGTAAAGCAAAATTGCTATTGGGATGGAAGAGCCTCAGGCAATGTTTGAGTCCTATGCTTGAGTGGTTGTGTCTAAAGCTGGGGTGATTAGCTGGTGCTATGGGGAAAATCATTCAATACGCATCAGGATTTCACAGCCCTCTTTGATCCTGCCCTCATGTAAAGGTTAATGGATCCATGAATTGCTGGAGCACATAGACCTTACCCATGGACCCTGCTGACAAGGCAGCCCACGACGACTGCAGGTCTAGTACCTGTCTGTCCACCAGACCCCTGCCACTATGGGATGAGTCTCCCTGTGGATTCAAGGGAGGGAAGACTGCTGTCTGCATCATCATTAACTGAAAATTTTCACCTGTATTTCATAGGTTTAATTGATAATAAAGGTTGTGATTGTGACTTCATATTTCAGTAGTTTCAGAAAACTGTGTGTTATTGGGCATTAGAAATCCCACAGAAAGCAATTTGCAAGGTCTGAAGTTTCTACTTGTCTTGGCCCAAATCTTCACATAGAAACCCCTCCTTCCCACCCTTTGCCTTGCAATTTAAATGACAAGAAATGAGCCATGCTTCTCACGCTGGGATCATGCAATGTCAGCTACACACGTACACACACACACAGACACAGGGACAGCTGCATTTCGGCAGGGAAGTAAAACATATATGGCTTGACATTCAGTTTTAACCTGTTGGTATAAACCAGCTCATTGTGTATTGTAGCATCTGATTGCAGCACGATTGCAGCTGTAACGGCTGAGACTGGCATCTTTTGAAGCCGAGCTGCTGAGACTAGAGGAGCATAGAGAAACAACGGGATGTTGACACTTGCCTCTGCTCCCCACCGTCGAAAAGATCAGGGTCCCAGGTCCCCCTAACAGCACAGGTCTAAGCTTTGGATCTCAGACTCTTGCAAACTAAAGAGCATCTTGCCTGACCTGCTGTTTCTCCCTCCTCTCAGCACCTGAGATCTTGGTGCTATTGAAAGGAATCTCCATGAAGAAAATGGACAAAACTAAAACGGGTGAAGGGAGGGGGACAATGAAGGGCAGTTCTGTTGTGTGTGCTCTGCTGATTCATAAGACTTGTGAAAAATTTCACGCCATGCATAGCAAGCTTAGTTTGCTCTCCAGCACATACCGCTCTTTCATATAGGCCAGCAATTTTGTGCCTGGTAATTGAAATGTTGCACACTTTTAGGATTTTTTTTTGCCAGGCGTGGTATCTTTTCAGCTTTGAAACAGAATCCCCTTTAGCCAATTGCCAGCAGCGCGGTATAATGAACAAAACAGCCAGTTTGGGTGTGATGCTGGCAACACCAGCTAGTAATTTATACCATATTACACAGCAGGGCAGGAGCAGCTAATGAAGTGCTACCTAAGTAAATAGTCATTTGTGCAGCTCCGATTAAACCGTTGGAAGTATTTCCAACAGAGCATATAGCGCTAATGAATCTCATTATTACAAATTGCCAAGCAGCGCCAAGTGTACGGGGGGACCTTGCCAGTCAGCCCTCTGCGGCCACAAATCTTGCAGCCATAACTTAGCATGGACGTAGCTTGCACCACGAAGAGGAAGGATTCCTTAAAATGAGCTCTGCGAAGTCAGTCCGCTCAGAGGCAGCATCCCTCTCTCCTCCTCTGCTATCTGCCTGTCATCCTGAATATCTCCAGCCTCCAACCTTCCTCTCTTTCTTCCCGACCTCACTTTTACCGTCTGTTCTCACATTCTTCTCTCTCCAGGATTAGCTCTTTGGGTTTTTTTAAATTTTTTTCTTCCCCCCTTCTCTGTCTCTGGTGAATCATATCAGAGAAACAGAAAAGAAGAATATCCAGAATAATAGAAACCATGCCTTGTCCAGTTCTCCTGGCTTCTTTGCTAGAGATAATGCAGAAACAATCAAGCCAAGTAAGATCACTCTGTGAGGTTTCTATCGCTTTTTTTCCTCTTCTTCACCTTATTAATATTGCAGCTGTCGCAATCCATAATCTCATGCGTTAGCTTTACCCGGGCATGCAGCTCTGTGTTGATTCGTTTATTTTAATCAAAGTTTCGCCTCCTGATATTTTTCCCTGTCCAGGCTGGAACAGGGAAAATGAAATTTCAACAGAAAACACACACACAAATCGTTAATATTTGACCTCTGGAAAGAACTAATTTATTAAACTTTTTTTCAGCCCTTCAGTGTATTCAGAGACATAGTTTCTTTGTGTGTTACTTTGGCAATAATACTAGAGCATTTCCCCATGAGCTTCTCTAAGTGATCTCCAGTGTACACTAATAGCCCTTTGCCTTTGGCTTTTCTCAGTATAACACACACTTAGTCACAGGATCCCCTTTGGGTGATGTGGCTTTTTTTAGTTTTTTTTTAGTTTTTTTTTTTTATTTTTTCATTTTTGGGTTTTTCTGGGTTTTTTTATTTTTATTTTGGGGGTTTTTTTTTGGTACAGCTTACAAGAAGACGGTTTGTTACTGTTTCAGTATGAAGTATAGGAGTCTTCTGCTGCAGCTCTGGAGTTTCAACAGATGGAGAATATTAAACCTTCATATATATATATGTATTTCAGAGTGTAAAAGGATTGATTGCCACAGAGCAAGACACTAAAAGCTGGTTGTTGGTTTTTCTCATACTGAAGCATGTTTCCCTCCTGACGGTAAATGGCTCCAGAAAGACGCTGACATACTGATCGTCTACTCATATCATTCTGGGTGGTGGACACCCTTATAGACAATTTAGAGATTGAAGGGCCTGGAAGTACATATTAAAGAAAATTAAAAATCCAATCAAAACAACATAATAAAAACAGGAGCCAGAATTGCAATTGCTACACTAAGCACTAAATCTTGAATGGGGGTGTTTCAACAAGCTGTTTCTCAAAGTTTAACAGAAGAAACCTTCTCCATTGCTGGGTGGAAAAGGGGATAGTTCTGATGAAGGAGGATGTGGGATCATGTCATGAAGTGGTGTTGGTGGGCTCACATGGCCAAATTCAAGGGTTCCTGGACCAGTGGGAATTTAAAAATATTGGAATTAGTAGCAAGAACAGTTTCCACAGCTTAAAGGTGGAGCATTAACTGTGGAGCAGTCTCTGGTCTTCACAGCAGCATGGGATGTGGGACATTTCTAGTCCCCAGGTGTCAGATGTTGCCAGACAAGTTTTCATGTTAAAGAGGGGAAAGATCTGGGCCTGTGGGGGAGAGCTGGCTAGTTTGGCCATGCTGGTATGGATGTATATCCTCTTTTCTGTTTCTCTCAAAAGCTATATGCTTTCACTATGCAGAGTATCTGGACAACCTGTAGATAGGATCAGACCCAAGGGATCTGTGTATACCAGTTTATGCCAGAGGAAAAATGGCAATGCAAGTAACCACTTTCCTACCTTGCCCTACTTCCCAGACACAACCCAAATCTCAACCCAGTTGTCCTGCAAGACCAGAACTTTGCTTGCACTGCCTGGGTTACGAGGCACTTGCTGGGGGCTGGAGTCAGTGTCTTCTCTATTTCAGAGCTGCCCAGCCACACATGTGCCACATCTTTAAAGGGCGCAGGAGCCGGACATCTGTGTGCAGCATTGAGCCCATGAAGCAGCAATTAGCAATGATTTCTAAATTTTCTTGGTTAAGCTCTCATTGTATCTCACCAGCCCACTCTCTCCCTCCACCCCATCCCTCAACAGCTAGTTCTTTCTCGAGATCTATTAATATCCTGTGATTTACCTACAAATAAAGTATGTTACTTTCTGATTCCCACCGGGCATATGGAACAGATGTCCCTTTTCAACGGATTTATCAGCAATTACAAATAATTCAGTGTAAATAAGTTTTCCAAGACCTTCAATTATGCTCATTAGCTTGAAGATAATGAGACATGGTATCAAATTTAAATCCACCAGCCTATAAATTTGGGGATGAAGAGGCTTGCTTAGGTCCACAGCTTTAACTGAATGTGAAGCCAGTACAACAAGGCACTCTAGATATTTGAGGCAAAGCTCCTCAGGATGTTACTAGGAGCTTTGCATGAACTAGGATCATGACCATGCTCTCATATTTTTGCCCCAGACATTACTCAACTTAGTCTTGTCTGTTCCTTTAAAGGGGCTGTTATTTCAGACCCACATGGGAGTAAAGTCTTCAAGGCACACCCTCTTCAAGGGAAATCACAGGGCAACACAAATGTTAAGGTTCTGCTGCTGGGGAGACAGGATATTTTTTGCTGTGGGCTACCCAGGTATTTTTAGTTGCACATGCATCAGGTGCTTTAGATAAGAGTACATTTGGAGACTGTAAGTCCCGTGTCCCCTTAGAACCCTCCTGGTTAGAGTTGTTGGGGAAAAAAACCTAAACCAACAACAAAAAAACAAACACAAAACCCCCCAACAAAACAGAAGATGGCAGCCGTGTCTATTTTAGTACCTCCACTTCTGTTCATCAGGACCATTTCTGCAAGCTGATCTTTGCAATGTCATTTCTTCCTTCTACTCCCCTAGGAAAATCTCAAAATCCTGTCAGACATTTATACGCACATACACACACACGTGTATCTTCTGCCACAGATTCTTTTGCTTTAAAGATTAGAAATAGCTCAACAGAGCAGCTTCATCCATGGCTGGTTATTAGTAAGAACAACGGAGAAGAAGGGGCTGATGGGCAGAGAAATACTTTGTTAGCCTTCTCAATTTCTCATCTTCAAGGAGAACACATCTACTGGTCTACTCCAAACGTATCTCAGGGATACTCAAGATAACTGATGTATTTAATATGCCGATTTTCTGTTGTTGGATCTTGGCTGAAGCTACAGAGGAGATGAGACAGGATTAAATGCATACCAGAGAGATAAAAAAGGTACGTCTAGTGCAGGAACGTGAAGCAGCCTTTGAAGTCTGTGGGAGGTATGACTGTTTCCTCCAGCTCAGAATTCATATCAGTTTATTTAATTCTTTTTAGGACTGTATATTAACAGACTTTTTAATAGTACAGCTTTAAGCAAGTAAGTCAATGAGCAGTCCGTAGCAGAACTACTGTGTTATACTTCTGCTGTCTGTGTCATGAACAATAATAGATCACCAACTCCACTGCTCAGTGGAAAGTGAAAGTACATTTCTCCCAAAAGACGATCTGTCTAACTCAGGATTTTTTTTTTTTCCTTGATACAAATTTAGAATAGCTAGATAGGTAGATTCTATTTTGGTAGAATTAAGTCTCTCCATGCATCTATAATAGATATAAAAGTGAACAAAGGGATGTTAATTCAGGAGGATATTCTGTGGCTACATCCAAGAATGAAAAGCATCCCGGAAAATTCCAAAATGTGTTTTTAAATATCATAATCCAGTGCAAGGTGCCCAAATTGACTTTAGAAGCACATTGTTGATATTAGGAGTTGCTATAATAAGCAGAATCAACCAACAGTATTTCCTAATGGGGTTTTATAATTGCTTGTTGGGTATTTCCGGTTTTTGGCTCAGAGCCTTTTATTCTTGTTGCTAACAGAAAAAGTGTAATAACCAGTAGCTGCAGCCTACTGTGGAGGACACCATCCAAGTTAGGAGAATATGTAATGAGCAGTTTTGATTCACATTCTCTTACTCTTTAGAAAATAATTCTAGTCTTTAAAAGGCTCCATGCACCACTTAACTCAGTAATTGGCAAAAGGGGATGGAAATACAACATTCTGCAAGTGAAGTTGCACATTTCAGATTACTCTGTAAGGAGAGCAGGCACTCTTTGTCACATATTCATAACTTCTTTCCAGTACTCAATAACCATTTGATATCAGGCAGCTGGCAGAATCTTGCTCTGTCTTGCATGGAAAGACGCTGCTTTCATGGTCTCCAGGGTATGTTACAGCACAGTTACTTGGGGCTCTTCCACACCACATTTTAAGAGTTAGGCTGGGCAGGAATTTAATGATTGCAGGACAGGGTAACACAGATGCTTTTCCAGTCCACAGGGAAGAGATATCCACGTGAAGGTGCCCACAGGCTAGAAGGGTCACAAAAATGGTTGTTGTCAGGACAGCTCCCACCTGCCATATGGTGCAGCAGTCTTGAGAAAAATCATTGTGAATAGGGCATATCTCACCTAACTTTAGGTGTTTACAGTGTCGGTGCCTGTACTTGGTACCCATAGGTGTCTAGGTTCCTATTCAAGTCACTGACATTTAAGAGGGAGGCCATCTAGTCAAATATAAGCATTTGTGGTAAGGTGCGAAGGTTCATGCCCTAAACTCCACTTTTCACTAGCTCATTATTGAGTATTAAGGATGCTCGGATCTTTTAGGAAGGAAGGAGAAATGAAGGAAATAAAGAAAGAGAGAAAGAGAGAAAGAGAGAAAGAGAGAAAGAAAGAAAAAGAAAGAGAGAAAGAAAGAAAAAGAAAGAAAGAAAGAAAGAAAGAAAGAAAGAAAGAAAGAAAGAAAGAAAGAAAGAAAGAAAGAAAAGAAAGACAACATGCAGTGTAGATTGAGCTGTCATCACTTTTTATCCCAGACATAGGATTTCATGCCAAAATGCAAAGCACAGCAGATCCTCATTTGTGTGGCATCCGACTGCTTTTTGGCTCTTTGAGAGAAGCTAAAATTCAAAGGAAATGATCTGACCTTAAATGCGTTGTTGTGGTCTGCTAATCTCAACCCTGTTCTTTCAGTAAAACTCACAGGTATTGAAAGCAAAGCCCCTGTTCAACTGCCAGGCCCTCTCAATTTACTTAACCTTCTGTAGTCATCCAGGAGTTTATGCTCCAACAAGAGTATTTTTAAGGTACAAAGACTTGCTTTCTAGTTCACTGAACACATGGAGAGCCTTTTGTTGACATTATCTGCACTGTATCTTCAGGGAAGACGGAGAGTTTATAAGTGAAGAGGTTTGTGAAATTCACGTCCAAAAGTCAGGGAAGCAAACAAGCCAAGAGATAAAACATTCCTGACAGAACTAAGTTCAATATTGCAAAATGGAGAGGAAAAAAATTCAGAGGAAATGAATGCATTGGGGAATTTAAAACTAGAATTAAATCGGTTAGTTTCTGCAATACTTGCATATTTTTTATGGGGAGTTCAATTATGGTGAGATTATTAATTTGTTAAGTGATTAATGTAAGATTATACTAGAACAGACAGATTTCTCATTACAAATATCTTGTTTTATCTCATCTCTGCTAACTACAGTGCCAAATCTTGGAATGTTTAAATTCTGTTCTTCCTGGAGGAAAGGGAAACTTCCTATTCTTCTAGACAAACCTGTAATATTTGTTTGGAGGAACACTTGGATAGTTGGACTATAGTTTGGATGCTGGAAATTAATTTTCAGTTGCTGAAAGATGCTACATATGTCTGGTGGATCTTGGGAAAAGTTCTTTACCTCTGTCTGCCTGAATATTTTCTGTGCAAATTGAAGATACAACTTCTCTGGTTCATCATGTTTGTTCTTTAATTATACTGTAATCTCTCTGGGGGAGGTGTGACAAGATGACACATTGTTTAGAAAAAAAATGGTGAATTCAGTTAGACAATTAACATACAAAGCTAAAATCAAACAAAATCTCAGTGGTTTTCCTATTTTTTTTTTGGGGGGGAAGCAGAATAACATTAGTAATGGAATTTTAATTGATTTTTGTTTTAGTCTAATCACGCCTCAAGAATCTTATGGTAAACTATGATCTGATCTAAGTCAGACAAAATGCAGTCCTGCACTTATACGTGGAGAATTTTTAACCAACCAAACTTCAACCTAGCTCCTTTGAGGAACGATGGTCCACTGATTGATTGCCTCCTGACTGAAATCTGTGCCTAAGCTTTCCAAGAAAACTCCATGAGTTTCAACTCCCTAAGCTGTCATAATGTCATCTAAATGTCAGGATTTGTCTTTGCCAGGAAATGCCTGCTCCCTTGATGTCTTGAGACCTGGCATACACTGGAGAAGCAAAAGGTAAAGGCAGTATTATAAACTGAAAGTAGGAAAAGATGTGAAATACTGTCTGGGTGATGCCAAAGCTTTGTCTTTAAGGGGCATACGTTTTCCTGAGTTTTGTTTGGGATTCGGGAGCCACAGTTTTTAATATAGGAAGGCTTGAGTAACTTTAGTAATCCTTCTAGGAAACATCTGCATCCTACAATGTGCTGCTATGCAGAGGTACTTGAGAAAATTTGGGTAAGACAAGCGGCACAGCATTTTCTTTGGTGCAGGAGAGGTCACTCACTTTTGTACCCCCGCATCCCACCACTCTTCTCTGAAGAAATACCCCAGTGATTCAGGAATACAAATGTCATTCAGGGTCAATGGGGTTCAGTCAGTAAGTGGTTTCGGCTGGGTTAGAGTTAGTTTTCTTCCTAGTAGATGGGATAGAGTTAATTTTCTTCCTAGTAGCTGGTATACTGCTGTGTTTTGGATTTAGGATGAGAATAATATTGATAACACACTGATGTTTTAGTTGGTGCTAAGTAATGTTTACACTGGTCAAGGACTTTTCAGCTTCCCATGCTCTGCTGGGTGCACAAGAAGCTGGGAGGGGACACAGCCAGGACAGCTGACCCAAACTGGCCAGTTCCATACCACATGATGTCATGCTCAGTGTATAAACTGGAGGGAGTTAGCTGGGGGGCAGCAATCACTGCTTGGGGATGGGCTGGGCATTGGTCAATGGGTGGTGAGCAATTGCATTGTGCATCACTTGTTTTGTATATTCTATTATTATTATTATTATTATTATTATTATTTTATTTTATTTTGCTGTCCTATTAAACTGTCTTTATCTCAACCCCCTTTTTTTTCTTTCTTTTTTTTTTCCAATTCTCTCCCCCATCCCACCTGGAGGGAGGAGCGTGAGGGAGCAGCTGTGTGGTGCTTAGTTGCCGACTGGGGTTGAACCATGACAGTCCTTTTTGGCACCCAACGTGGGGCTCGAAGGGTTGAGATAACAACAGAACTGGCCAAAGCATGTTAAAACAAATTTGTTATAAGCATTCATTATATTAGTTTAGTAGTCGCTGGTCACAATGTTGATTTACTTGCTCTCAGAGTTGTGTTATGTAGCACCTTACTTGCCATATATACTGTTTATCAGTATTTATGTGCTGTTTATCACCTCTGGGAGGTGGATTAAGGTTATCGCTTTGCTGTACTGTGTAACACTGGCTTATGGTATGATAAAATTATTGGTCATGAGATCAATCTTGTATTTGTACTCAGCATTGCTGTCACCTCTGTACTTCAGGAGCCATCTATCGGAAATTATTAATGATTATACTTTTAACTTTTTCTCCTAGGAGAGCCAGCCTATGTGGAGACACCTTCCTCCATCTTCCCCTTCTCCCCCACTAATTACAATAGCTCTTGAGAATTTTAAATGTCCTTGGGATGTTCAAACCAGCATGTTCCTATTGCTATGTCTCCTGAATGCATGTCAGGTCTTGCTTAGGGTTAAACAACTATTTAAGAATACTGCAGTTACTCCAACCCCGGTGAGAGGTACTGTGGCTACTTCAACCCCTGAGACAGGCACTGCAGCACTTAAGCTCCGGTGATAGGCACTGTGTCTACACACTCTGAGAAAATCAGAGACAGAGAAAGAGGAGTATCCATAAGATACCACAACCAATCTTAACCTAAATACAGGCAGTGGGGAAAACCTTCCTCTGGTTCTGCTCATTTCTTGCTTGTCCATGACCCATACTGGTATAGATTCACATCTTCATAGCCTGATTTAGTTCCTACTTGAGCAATGCTCTTCCTGAAGTCATCAACATTTTTTTCCTTGCTTAAAGTGAAGAATTTAGCCCAGGCTGTTATAATTAAGGAGAAGAAGATTTTGCAGCGTAATATTTCCCAAAGGTGTTTGTCTTTTTCAGAGATAAAGATCAGAGGTTGTTTTGCTAGAATTTCTTTTCCTCGCAGATTGACCTAGTCTATTTTGGTTTTTAGTTGCTTTATGGTTACAAGAGGACTTCTGATGTTAATTTTCCATCACATCCATTTGCAGAATTATTCTACTTCCCATGCACTTTAATGTCTTAAAAACTGGACAAATTCCTCACTGCTCTATGTATTTAAGATGACTGCATAAAAAAAGAGAAAGAATAAATGTAATAAGTATTGAGTAGAATATTTTCAGCCTTTAATCTGGCATTGATTTAAGCCTCACAACGAAAATATAAGTGAAGAAACACAAATGAATTTGCTTACATAAAACTCATTTCTTATTAAAAGTGATAAGCAAGGTCCGGGAGAAACATTTATGCAGTTCCTCTTCTTTGTTTATTTCTTGCCTGGGTAGGCAGCACAGCTTGTAAGTGACTGCCAGAGCCTTAGCAGCCTGGCAGTGAGAAAATGGGTGGGCATGTTATGAGAGGTAGGTCCACATGTCCACCTCAGGTCTGAGACCTGCCTAGCACCGCGCAGAGTGCAGCAAAGGGATTCCCAGTGCCTGGTTCATTCTCCAACATGGCTTTATGACTTCCACCAGTACTGGGGAAGGAAGCGATGGTCCACGCAGTTGTCCTATACACCAAGCTGCCCTTTCCCACTCTACTGATTCCACTTATGTACTATTTCATCATACGCACTTCAGTGACTTTCCTTTAGCAAAAGACTGACAGTCTTTGTACAGTGCCTGCTATGCCAGACCCCTTTTTCTTGGCCTGTAAGTACTACCATAAGCATGATTAACAATATTTATTATAAGTGCATATTATATTACGCATTTTATGAGGCTTCTACAAATCCATGGTCTTTAAAACATACATTTCAACTAAAATTCCACCTAAGCCAAAACAACGTGAGAATTATTACACTGCAACACCACCACCAAAAAAAAAAGGATTTTATTTTTCAATAACACTTTATTTTCTGCAGATGGAGTCACAAGGGATCTTTTTATTTGACTACAACTGCTTTCACTATAATTTTCCACTCATCTGTCTTCCCAGGGATCATATTCAGATTGTATGTGCAAGGATTGCGTCCCTTTCTAGTGGTATGCAGCCACTTCTGGGGTGGAAACTAGAAGCTTTTAATTCGCATACCATTCCATATTGGAATTATCCACTGGAAACTATAGGTCAAAAATCATGTGGCGGTATGTTATCTGTCTTTTTCTATGTAATCTATTTTTAGAGACCAACATCCAATTGCTAAGTCAGCTACAGAAATATTTATTTTTATGATAACATTCAAGAGTTTTTAGATAAGGAAATTAAGCTGATGGGATGCATGTAAAAATCAGTAAGCTCTTTGATATATTATCACATGGAAAGTGAATACTTAATTTGAAAAAGCTAGAGATTACAGAAGACACTTAAAAGTGGGCAAGACTGATTTAAGGGGAGATGTTGAGATATGATCAGTAGCTGCTGGATTTGAATGGTCAGTACAAACTGGGACTAATCTTATTTAGTATTTTCATAATATGTTATTTTACCTTGGTGCACAGTCAGGAGGTACTGGGAGTTCAGAGGAAGAAAAGGATATCACTGAGGAAGAATAGTTTTACCAATGTTAGTGAAGAAACAAATACATTTCCTAACAGAAAGTACCAGGTTATTCACTTAGGGACTAATAATTTCCACTGTAAAATGATATCTCGTCGGCTGAATGTGAGACAGAACAAAGCTTGTGCCTACCAGGGTGAGTATAAATTATTAATGTACAGGGTCATGAAAAGATACGTGTGGCCATAGGATGTGGTAGGCAAGATATTTCTGGTGCTAAGGAGGGACTACTGCCCTTGTATCGGATAGTGTGGGGACCTCAGAGTACTGTATGTCATTCTGCACAGCAAAAGTGAGTTCAGGTAAAAGCAGAGCTTAACAGAGCTACTGACATGACGGGGAGAGGGGAGATGTTACATGAAGGCAGGCATTTATACCTGCTGCAATCTGCAGCTTAACACTGAAACATGCTAGCTGGCTTTTTATGGGCCAGCTCAGATAATGGAAATACTGGCAGTGCATGGATAAAGTTCCAGCATGGAAATTCACCTGTTTGCTTGCCAAAAACAGAGCTCCTGTGCCTGGCACGTCAGCAGAGTCACTAATAGCTAAGATTGTCTCTATATGGCGTGGTAGCATAGGAAAATAAAGACTGAGAGGAACTGTTTATCCCTACGATCAATAATATTGTAAGAACAAACAGTTATAACATGCTTATGAATAAATTCATGCTAATCTTGGATTAGGACTGTCCAGGGAGACCATCTGATGAGGGTTCAGGTGGAGCCTGATCAGCAAGCAAGCAGGGATTAGGATGCGGTTGCTGGCAATAGCAGGGGACAGGGTACCAACGCAGATGTCCCTTTCAGTATGTGCTCCTAAATAAATCATAATAACAAACACATCTCAAGAAAAGTATCTCAGTCTCCTCTTTCCAGTTCCTAATTCTGCTGGATTCTAGGCTACTCCTGTGACAGTGTTCTTCATATAGTTTTAGTGGTACCTGGGGCCTGTTGTGGAATTATTTATCACTTTCATTCCTTTATGCATTTGAAGTAACAATGTCTGATTATGTTAAGTACAGTAAAATATCCAACAAGTATCATTACGCGACACAGTTCCTGTCAAAAAGAGGCAATTGTACCAAAAAAAAAAAAAAATCAGGAAGATAACCTTCTTCCTAATATTGTCATTTGAAATGTTCACAGCTACTGAGAATGGTGAATCTGTTCTGCCACCAGCTGTTCTCAAACCAGCCTAGAGAAAACGTGGCTCATACACAATGAGCTTTGGATTATGTTCGGTTTGTTTCTTTGTGTGATACAAAAACAGTACTTTTAGTAAAAGAATCTGACACATTTTTCTTCTTTGCATAATTTGTTACTTTTAAAATTCGTCTTACTTTCAAGACTGTCATATCTGGGTGGTTTTGTTTAGGTTAGTTATCTCTGTGTGTTTTCCCAAGCTCCCATGTACTTTGATTTGTTAGGATTTCAGTGCATCTTACCTGTGCATTAGATTTCATGGGTAATACTTAGAAGAAGGCCATTTATTTTATTTAATGATGCAATTACAAAGGTATCTTGTTTATTACATTAGTGCCCACATCCACGTCAGACTTGTCTTCAGGAGAATTAGTATCATTTGTCTCATTCGGGACCTGTAACTTTATGCCTCAATTATTCTGTACTATTGCATAAGTAACATTGCCAGGATCTCTATTAGATGGGGACAGCAGGTGACTTAAGGAAATTTAATACCCTGGCATTTTCAGCTGCAGAGCACTTGGTCCTATTATTAATCAAGGCTCCAGAGCCTTATTCATCTCCTGATTAAAGATTTCAGCAGAAGGGAATCATGCAAGCTTTAAGTACAGTATTTTTAATTAGGGACAAATTCAGGATATCACTATGCATTACTTCTTTAGTAGGTGTAATTAAAGAGCTGATCTGTAACGAGCCCGCTTGGAAAAATACTTGTTTTTAAATCCTAGCAGCCTGCTCTTAGAAAACAGACCAAAAGAAATGGGGCATAACATCAGTCCCTCAGAAATCTGGATGGGAAATGTCTTGTGGTCATTGTTGCCACCTGAAGGCTGAACATCTTTAGGGAAGACAGGTTCAGTCTCACCATGTAGTATGAAAAAGGCACATTCACACAGTCTTCATGCAAGCTGGAAGTATGTGGAGAGTCACTTCAGTTTAAGAAATAGTTTATGAATCATCTATAAAAAGCAGTAGGATTTGCTGTAGCTAACCTTAACCATCTAAATATGATATATCTAGTTTGAACTACATCATCTAGGCTCCTAGTGGGGAGAGAAAGACTCCTCCAATTAGGGATTCATCCCCTCCTGTGATAAGTTTTTGAGACTGATTATGAATGCAGACTGTGTGATATACCACACATGACAACTAGGCTACCCTAAGACATTTGATGAGGCAAAGAGAGAAGGGTCTACATAACCAAAAAGGTTAAGAGACTAAATGCTTTAGAAGCTCAGTAAAGAAATTTGTTCCATCTGCAACCAGAAGCCCCTCTGGCTTGCCTGTATTATTAATTTCTGCAGTGGCTACTACAGCTTTTTTTGGTCTGATGCTTCCCTCAGCTTTCCCTCCTGTCATCACAGGCTTCTTCCACTGAAAAAAAAAAAACCAAACCTCTTCAAAGCTGAACCTTGTTGGTTTTGTACAGCTTCCATGGTGGTATGAACATCACCATGGAACACAACTGTGAATGAAGGGTGTATGATACAGAATTGGGATGGAAAGTTTCTACAAAGTGGTATGAATTTTAGTTAAGATAATGTATTTAAATATTACAAGCCCATTATTATGGGTAGCACGTGCACCAAAATCAAAATAATGTTATTTTGCTAATTTGCCTACTGTTTCTCACCACAGATTCATTTTCTGTAATCTGCTTGGAGCTGAAGGGTATGACCTTGAGTTTTAGGAACCATCACAGGAGTTTTGAGTCCTACCCAATCCATAGTTCAAGGGTTCTCCATTGCTAGAGGGAATACTAGTTTAATATAGTCTTGCAGTCAGGTTAGAGCAGCTGAAAAAGCTACCACACCTCAGCTTCCAATTAACACTTTTCAGATGAGAAGCTATAAATGAACACGTTAGTGCTCCCGGTTCATTCCAGCATGAAGAGTAACAGGGACAGCATCTTAGCCAAGGAGGCACTAAGTAGGACCCAAGGAACAATAAACTCCCTGATTTCTATGAAAAGAAGATATTTAACCACAAATATAGCTGTTCCTTAATGGATGCTCACAGGGTAGCAGAGACATCTGAAGGCACTGGTTCACAGAGAGTTGATGGAGAATACCTGACTAGCTCTGTTGGATATACTCTGGATGTAAATACACACCATGTAAATACCGTAACTAAACTGGGGAAAGCTTACCTGGGAATTAGCCACTACTTTCATTATTTGCAGTGAGTCATTGGAAGTAAAATGAATACACGCATAAGCTTCAAAGAAAGGTATATGGTAACTTACAGAAAAGCTCAGGCTGTGGCTCTGAAGTTTGTATTTTGAACTATTAATACCAAATTTATAAGCTGTGTCAATGCAAGGCAGTGTACCGATTGTTTAAAGACATTCACCTGGTTAAAATGTGTTCAAAAATTGTCTGGAGTAACTTTGCCATGACAAAGTGTATGTCAGCCAGGGGTTATCTCCCTGCCATTTTGAGCTTCTGTTAAATCAGATACCACATGAAGATAGCAGGAACTGTTTCACTGAATAATTCAACAGAAACATGATGGCACATTCAAAGTTGACCACTGGCTAGTGATCCAGTAGTTCAGATCCAGTCTTGAGGACTGCGGGATGATAGTCTGATCTTTCCTTCCTCATCAATGGCAAAAGGGGGCTGTACTGGAAGGCTAAAGAGCACATTGAATATTACTGCAGGTATGGGTGGAAGGGAGAGCAGTCACAGACGCAAACTAACTTCATTACACTAAATACTTGCATGCTGCTGGCAGTCGCTGAGGCTCATATCCTAAATTTCTTTGGGACAATTGTCCCTACAGGTGTGGAAAATAATAGTTTAATTTATTACATTTTTATTTTTTCAATTTAAAAAGGTAAATAATTAAAATGAGTTAAATACTTTTAACAAAATCCAACTGCGCATTAAGGTAAAAGGAAAAACATTATTTACCTCACTAGGAAAAGTGCCTTCAAAGGCAATCATTCCTTTTCAATTAACCAAAATTACTTTAGGGAATCAGGATAACAGCTGCAGGAAATAAAATGAGGGTGAGAACATACTGAGAGATTACAAGAGTAGTTCAAGAACTCTCTCAAATGTGGTTGATTTGTGTAGGGTTTCTGCATAGGGGTTTACTATGTATAGGTTTGAAGACTTGACTTTCTTCATATAATTTTAATGTTGCTAGAGCACAACAGGGGCAGGCATGTAATGATACGTCCATAACACCACCTTCCCAGTGTTCAGTGCTCGCTCGCTCAGACACTTTCTTAACCAAAGATGTTATCCGTGTGCCTAATACTCTTTGATGGGTTTATACATATATATTTTTCTTCCATTATTTTTCTACTCACATTTTCATACACATAGACATTTAGCATCCATTCTCTCCTGTGGTAATGATTTCCACAGTCCAGATTCACGTGACAGAAAATAAAAAGTCCTTCCTTGTATTTTAGACTTACCATGTGATACTTACTTTCTTGTGATGGTCTGTTGTTCTTGTATCAATGACAAGGGTGGGGAAAAAAACACCCAAAACTCCAACAAAAAAAACCCATACAACAACACCGCCCCCCCCCCCCCAGTTTATCTAAAAAGAACATGGAAGGGAGCTGGTCCACACACAAATTTGGAGGTATAAACAGTATTGGGGTAAATCAGCCTGCACCCCTCCTTGTGAACCTGAGGCACCAGAATAACAAAGGGCTGCATAAGATAGAGTTTCTGACTGTGGTCAGAATTTGATTTGGACTTGATAAGGACTTGATAATTCTGTGGACAGAATTTTGATTTGGACTTTGATAAGGATGTTCCCTTAAGACACAGAGTTTCCTACCCCTGCTCAAAGGTGCATATCTGAATTTTGCACTATGTACTCATTGGATAACATGGCCCAGCCAATTACCCCTGTGCTGTTGCATAACGGAAGCTAGACCCTAGGTGCTACTAATGTTTGCTCATGAAATAAAGGCAGGAGGTAATATCAGTGCAGAAGGGGAGGGAGAAAGAAATAAGTGATCCTGAGGACAACAAAGACATGAAATGTAATATTCAATGTCATGCATTTGGGGATGAATATTAAAGAAAATGATCCTACTATCGTATAATTTAGCCCATATTATCAGAGACAGCAAGAGGGATATAAGCCAAGGATTAGGATGCTGAAGAGCTGCATTCCAATCTTGTCTCTGCAAATGGCTTGATGTATGCCCTTAGGTAAATTCTCTACCTTCTCTCTTACAGCTTCTCTTTCTGTATTAACAGGATAATAATATTTAGATGAGCTTTGCAAGGCCTAATTAGTTAATGATTATAAAGTGCTTGAATATGTAAAGTGCAATACAAGTGCTAGGGATTATTATCATCTTTGAAATAATGAAGAATGTTTATTAGTTAGTTATTGTGATTATTTCTTTTAAACCTCTTTATTGCTAAGTGTATAAGAGGCTGTCATCCATAAAGTGGGTTTTACAAAGGGATTTAAAAGGGAGGGGTTGGAGGAATGGTTAGGAGGCACAGATATAGTTGTAACAGGGAGTTTTAACACTGTATGCATGCCAGTTCCCACCTTAATATGGCAGCTGGTAGTCCAGACAGGAGAACAGTGAACAGCGGCATTTGTAGCCTCCAGTCGGTGTTTTGTGACTTCTGCTCTGTGACCTTGCACTGCCTGCTTGTTGGGTACAACTACTCTTTAACTGTGCGGTGCTCTACATACTGCTCCTCTGCAATCAGTTAAGGATTCTCTTTGGGACACTGTAATAAGAGGACAGAGGGATGACAAAGATAAACATATTGTTGGCTCTAGACTATGAAGTCCATGTATGTCTGGGAGCTGGGTAGGGATGCACATCAGGAGGTTCTCCTGACAGAATTACAGAATAATTGTGGTCGTGGCATCTCTGGAAATCTCATAGTGCAACCCTCTGCTCAAAGTAGGGTCAGCTAAAGCAAGTTGCTCAGGGTTATGTCCAGTTGGGGTTTGCATATCTCCAAATACAAACCCCAACTGTGGATGGAGACTCCACAACCTGTCTGAGCAACTTCTTCCCCTGTTTGAGCACCTTCATAAAACAACAACAACAATAACAACAACAAAGTTAATTCTTGTATTTAAATGGAATTTTCGTATTTCAATTTGTGCCCATTGTCTCCTGTTCTGTCACTGGGCACCACTGAGAAAAGCCTGGCTCCATCTTCTTTACTTCCTCCCATCCAGGCACTTATACACATGATTAATATACCCGTGAGCCTTTCCTTCTCCTGGCTGAACAATCCCAGCTCTCTCAGCCTCTCCTAGTATGAGATGGTCCACTCCCTTAATGAACTTAGTAGCCTTACGCTGGACCTGTTCCAGTAAGTCCATGCCCATCTTGTCCTGGGGAGCCCAGTACTGGACACAGCACTCCAGATGTCTCTCACTAGGGCTGAGTATAGAGGAAGGAAGGATCACCTCCCTTGACCTGCTGTCAATGCTTATGAGCTTAATGTATCCCAGGAGGTTGTTGGTCTTCTTTTTGCTGCAAATAAATGTTGCTGGCTCACGTGCAATTAGGTGTCCACCCAGGACCCCAAAGTCCTTCTCTGCAAAGCTGCTTTGCAGACAGTCAGCCCCAACCCATACAGGTGTATGGGGTTATTCCTCCCCGGGTGAATGACTATAGACCAGGGACACATAAATCCTGAACTGTAAGTAAAAGTGTGTCTTCGTTTTGAAGATTATTTAGTTCTTAATTCAGGTTTGGTAGGTATAATGCACAGTGGTGATTGGTTACCAGGAGAATGACATAAGATCATACGATAATTCAGGCTGGAAAGGACCTCAACAGGTCTGTAGTTCAACCTCCTGTTCAAAGCCTGCTGCTTCCACCTCCTGAGTATTGCCTTTTTGCATTGGAGCTCTGTTATGAATTTTCTGCATAGCCAAGCTTGCGTCCTGATATATCTATTTGTTTTGCTGAGTATTGGGATGCACTATGCCCACCATTCTTGTGCTTATAGGATGTTGTCCTTAAAACACTGCTAGCTTTTCTGAACTCCTTTGCCCTTCAGAGCTGCCTCAGATGGGATCCCACTGACTGGTTCCCTTAGCAAGTCAAATCATGCTGTCTTAAAGTCCAGGGTCTGCACTGGGCTCCTCTTCCTCTTTATCCCCTCGAGATCTGTAATTACGCTAGTTAATGCTCACTACAGCCGAGACTACTATTGATTATCACCTGTCTGCTTCACCCAGCTAAGTCCACCTGCACTACACCTAGAGCTAAGATTGTGCTCAATGTTGCTCATCAAACTGGCTGGACACTGGGCACTTTGAATCTGAAAACCTGCCTCCAGGATGTTTAGGCAAAGCTCATTTATTGCAGTTGTCTTTGCTGGGCCTGTTAGCTGGAGGATTGCACTGTGCGGGAGTGACAGTATAACTCCCGGAGTGAGCTGACACAGCACTGCATTGAGCAGGTTTATTCTCGTCAGCCCAGGATCTCTGCAGCGCTTTCCACGGCACGGTGTAGATGTGTTCTACATTTTCTCTAACTTCCTAATCCTTCTAGAGCCCTTTGCTATCAAAGCCCCTAAAAGTATGTTAATACTTAACCTGTAAAAGCTCTGCTTATCTTCCTCCTCCCCTCCCACCGTCCCAAACAGAAAATTGCTGACAAGTCTCAGGATGAGATAAACTGGCTCATGAGGGTGAGGAGAAGGAAAGACACTTAAGCTGACAGCCTTGATCTCCTTCTGCCATCCTTTTCCTCCAGACAGCCCTTCAGAGCTCCAGTACAAGCTGCGTGTGGAACAACTTTTACATGACGGCGTTTGCACTGCTGTATCCCTCCCACGAGCTTCTTAGGGACGAAACTTTATTTACTTCCATTTCTCTGAACTTCTCTTCTGGCAGTGCAGCCCAGCCCTCTGCTCTCCTGCACAACCTGTCAAATGGTGACAGCGTGATCTACAGGCGGCTTCTGAGAGGGAGACTAAGCTTTTAAGTGCCTTAAAATTTCACATGGAGATGGGTTTTCCATTGTAATAAGAGCTGACGGTACCTTTTTATAATCAAAATGCAAACTCCCTTCCACTGCTCACTGCTCGGGAGCACAATTGAGAGTGACAGAATTCATTACACAACAGAGACAGATGGAGGACTTTAAAAAGAACCATACATCAAGAGTGGAGGTCTGTGAGTGTGTAGATAGTGGGCAAAAAGCTTAAAAACTTCAATCCCCTCCATGCTGCTGAAAATTACCAATCTTCTTATCTTGGCAAAACCTTATTATGCAAATAGTTGTCAAGTGGAACACTCAAATTGGCAAAATTACTTTATTGTAGCACTTTTTACACTCCCTCTAAGAAAAGTATGTTTTGCTCCTGTGATAAGTAAATGATTGATTACTCTTGCTGTTTCAGAATAGCATGGAAATGATGTAGTAATACTGTCAGTGGCACAGGCTCCATTTAAACAGAGGGACGCTACCATTTTTGGAAAGGAGCGTGCTGCTTAAAAATGGCCCAGTCAGTACCTCTTCCTTCTCCTGCTTAACAATTCTGGAGGCACGAAGGCAGGTGAGTAGACTGAGATTTTTCAGACACCAAACAATTCCTCCCTTTTGCTTGCACCATTATGGACTTTGGCTGTTTTCAAACAAAATATGGAACTTGCCAGCACTTCTTCCCTGCCCAAAGTAGTAGAGACTTTAGTTTTTTTCTTCCTCTCAACAGTTTTTTCTGTGTTGCAACACGGAATACTTAAGTCTCTCAGACGGGGACTCAGTGATGAAATGTGTCCATTGCCTCCACATGAAGAGTATTATTGCCTTGGATTTTTTCTTGAGAAGTCAAGAACTGGAAATGGCTAATAGAGCAGAACTGCATACTCCCTCTCTTCAGAAGTGTTCAGCCCTCCTCTCCAGAGCCGATTGAAACTGGCTGTTGAATTGTGGGCACAATATTGCCAGGTACACTGCAGTCAGACTTCTTGGCACTGTCTTAGTACTGAATAATAAATGGCAGCAGAGAGGAACCAGATGTAACATAAAACTGCCTGAAATGGTCACTGCATTATTAAAGTGATTCTGTGAGTATCATTGAATCATAGAATGGTTTGGGTTGGAAGGGACCTCTAAAGGTCACCTAGTCCAACCCCCTTGCCATGGGCAGGGACATCCTTCACTAGATCAGATTGCTCAAAGCCCCAGTCCATCCTGACCTTGAACACTTCCAATGATGGGACATCAGCAACTTCTCTAGGCAACCTGTTCCAGTGTCTTACCACCCTCATTGCAAAAAAAAAATATTCTTTATGTCCAATCTAAATCTACCCTCTTTGAGTTTAACATCATTGCCCCTTGTCGTGTCACTACAGGCCTTGGTAAAAAGTCCCTCTCCATCGTTCTTATAAGCCCCCTTTAAGGCTCCCTGGAGCCTTCTCTTTTCCAGGCTGAACAATCCTAACTGTTTTTCTTCATAGGAGAGGTGTTCCATCCACCTGATCATTTTTGTGGCTCTCCTCTGGACCTGCTCTAACAGGTCGATGTCTTTCTTGTACTGGGGACCCCAGAGCTAGATGTGGTACTATAGGTGGCGGGGGGGGGGAGGGTCTCACAAGAGCAGAGTAGAGGGGGAGAATCCTTTCCCTCAACCTGCTGACCACGCTTCTTTTGATGCAGCCCAGGGTACGGTTGGCTTTCTGAGCTGCAAGTGCACATCGCAGGCTCATGTCCAATTTTTCGTTCACCTTCTCCACGTAAGTCCTTCTCCACAGGGCTGCTCTCAATCTATTCATCACCCAGCCTGTACTGATACTGGTGATTGCCCTGACCCAGGTGTAGGACCTTGCACTTGGCCTTGTTGAACTTCATGAGGTTTGCATGGGCCCCTTCCTCAATTATTTATGATAGGAGACAGTGCTTGCAAAAAGCCATGCTTTCACAACAAGTAGTGTTGCCGTCATACGAAGCTGTCTACATGAACAGAAAGGATATGCTGGTGATACAGGTGTGGGCAGATTCCAGCTGCCTTCCAGGGCAATAAGGATTCCCAGTGGTGGTGTTGGGAGCAATGTGGAGTGCAAATCACTGTTGAGAGTTTGCAGCCAGCTCTGGAGCAAACAGATGCCTTCTTGGCTCCAAGTGATTACTGAACAACGGGGCGGAGGGGAAGGAAAAAAGGGGCCTGTTTTTCTCCTTACATCCCACTTGAGTTGCTGTAGGTGACACTAAAATGAGTGAAAAAGACCTCACGCTATTCTTTCTCAGAGCAGGGAATGGAATAGCAACTGAAAAACATGCCCATGGGCTGACATTACAACAGCTTTTTGGAGGGCGAGCAATGACCATTCATCTCCTGACATGCCTTCACAGGAAGAGAAATTCAGATTGCTTGTTTGTTTGTCAAGTTGTTTGCAAGTTGCTATTGCTGATTTCCCCATCCATCTTTTTTTCTTCTCTTACAATGTGATAAAAGCAGAAGAGTATCTGCTGCCATTTTCTGGGCTGGACCAGCCTGACCACTAGCTGTAGTAACAGTGGTGGCAGAGTCTTTGTGCGATGTTTTGTTACACAGATATGTATCCTCATTGAAATGAACTGAGTTACACTTGCTTTTTTGTCTGCTCATTGGCAGTCTTAGAGTGGCAAATCTTATCTGAAAGCTTTCTAATTCAGAGACTATGTCTGTCCTTTTTTGTAGCTAATTCTCATTTTGGTAGATCTTTCCTTACTGATGCTGTATGTGCATTCTCTTCTCCATCTTTTATGAATGTCACTTTCCATCATCTTTGTGGCGTGGAAGATCTTGCAGCCCCAAATATTATATCTACACTTCACTGTCAGAGCAGTCTCAAATTCTTGATGTACAGTCAATTTGATGACTGTACATCAAAAATTCTTTGAGATGTACAGTGTGCTCGACATTTCCACCATCTTCAGATGCTTTTTTAACTGTGAGTGGTGGAGGACTGTAGTGAGTTGACCTTGGCCAGCTGCCAGATCCGCATCCAGCTATTTGGGGAAAATTAATTTAATTTACTGACAATTAAAATAGAGTTGGATGGTGAGAGAAAAAGACAACCATCAAAACAATACTTCCCCCCGCCTGCTTTTTCCCAGTGCCACCTTCACCCCTTCACTCCCGACTCCTCTCCCCTCAAGGGGCTCAAGGGGATGGGGGTTGCGGTCAGTCCATCACAGCCCCTCTCGGCCGCTCCTCCCTCCTCACCCGTCTCCTGCTCCAGCGCGGGCCCTGCCCCGGGCTGCAGTCCTTCAGGGACAACCTGCTCCCGCCCGGGCTCTCCACGGCCGCAGCTCCTGCAGGAAATATCCCCCTGCTGCGGCCTGGGGCCCTCCCCGGGCTGCAGGGTGGGTCTCTGCTCCAGCGGGGTCTCTCCAGGGCTGCAGGGGATCCCTGCTGCGGGCCTGCAGCACCTCCTGCCCTCCTCCTCCTCCGGCCTCGGGGTCCCTCTGCCGCTGCTCCCTCCTTGGCTTCCTCCTCCTCTGCCTCTGCCGCCTTGTGCCCTTTCGGAAACCTCTTTTCCCCCAGGCACCCCCAGCTTGGCTGAGGGGCTCAGCTGTGTCCTGCGGTGGGGCCCTTGGAGCCGGCTGGGACTGGCTGGAACCGGCTGTGTCTGGCATGGGGCAGCCCTGGCCTCTCCTCACAGAGGCCACCCTGCAGCCCCCACTGCCAATATCTGGGCACAGACACCCAGTACACTATGAGATGACATAGTCTCCAACATTTCCAGTGTCTATTGGCAATCCACTGTCTTTATTTACTATGGAGGGACCTAGATGTCCAAATCACACTTGGTATGTCTAGATAGATAAAGATAAGTTAAAAGAACCCAGGATGAAGCTGAGGCCTTTGCTTTCTAGGAACTGCCTCTGTGCAGAACACGCCTAACCATACCATGAGGTCTAGTCCCTCAACCACCAGACCAAGCATTTTCGGAAACAACCTGTATCTTCCAACCTATATGTCCCTGTTGGGAACATATGGAACAGTGAAGATGCAGACTGTTCTGCCCTGTTGTGGTGCTGGGATGTACTGGAGTACTTCCCTTTCCCAGGAATGTGGAAGTGCTCTGGGATTCCCTAATTTAGCCATAGCCACGGAGTTCTTCATAACTACATATACCATAAAGTACTTTTAAGTCTCAGGAACAGACCTTGCTGCACATGCAAAGCCCCAGTGAAGGTAACACAAAGCCTTACTTCCTAGGTATGTTACAAGGGAGTGTGGATATGGGTCCTTACAGAAGTCAGTGGGGCTTTGTGTGGAAGAAACACCCTGCCTGTGCACCTTTGTTCATGAGATCAGTACTCTACCTGCAAAGAAAAAAGTGTGGCTTTAGCTACGTTTACTGGAGAACTAATAAATGCTTTCTGTAATTTTAATTCCTCAATAAATTAGTTCCATTGTTTACACATCTACATGGTTTTGTCATCTCTCCCCAATGCAGTGCGTCCTTTTTTTTTTTTTTAAATGATAGCATTTGTAATCCACTTAGAAAATGTAGCATTGTAGACAGCACCACTTAAGAAACAAATACACTTCACGTGCATCAATCTAAATTGCATGTTTCTAGAGTACTTTATCTGGAATGCAGTTTAAATATAAATAGTTTTATCTCAAATGGCATATTTTATTAATTTATTTACATGGAATGCATTTACACAGTTTTGATAAGTCTAATTTGGAAACGATGCAGCTATGTTCAGGACAAATGTAACATCTAGGCAATACAGATTCTTTCCACTTTACACAGGCACACAACTCTGCTGCCTCCAATGCTCTTTTTTTCCCTTCTTTGAGTTAAAGTGATGAAATTCTGATGCTTCACAGAATTTTGTATATGACATTGATAACGTGTCAATTTTCATAAGTAATTAGATGATCTGTCTGATTGCTTATATATCAGCTCAATTACTCGTCCATTGAGTCTCATAACTGTGTTTTTTAAAAGCATCTATTACACTAAAGTGTCCAGGCTTAACTAGCAGACCAGACTCAGAAATTATACCATTTGTTCCAGTGGTTAACCAACCTCACAAGCACTGTACCTTGTTTCTAATTAGAATGTAACTGATGTCTGCTTCCAACCACACACTCTTTTGAAGTCTTTTCCATCAGGTTAAAGAGCCTTTTAATAGATGGCTTTTTTTTCTGTCCCTGCAAATATTTGCAGATTATAATTTTCTGTCTTTCACTGCAAGACAATTTTCCAACCCTTACATCATTTTTGTGTTTCTTTTCTGGTCCATGTTGTGTTACTTAGCATCCATTTTAAATCGTGAGTAGTGGAAACGTATTCAACATTTTAGTACCAGGCTCCTCAATGTCATACACAGTCATGAAATCTCCTCCCACTCCTAGTTGCTACAGTGCACGGCCAAGGTCTGCCTCAGACCTGCAATATGATTGCACCAATAGCTCATCTTGAGCTGTTTATCTGCTTTCACTCTTAAGTCGTCTGCACTCTCTACTTATTAAAATACTGTTTCCCATTTCCAGTCTGTTTCCCATTTTCCAAATATCTGCCATTCTCAGATGTTTGGGTTTACATTTATCTCCATTACAATGCATTAATTTGTTCGGATGGATCTCCTTTGTCAAGTCTATTGCCCTGTGTTCATTGGCACACTTCAGATCACTGGTGCAAAGCTCAGAAATGTTAGATCCAGTGGCTGTTCCTGAGAAACAGGTGAGAACTTGTTCCATTCAATGTGTTTCTCAGCAACAGCATGAAGAATTGGAAAGCTTTGTGAATATGACCATGTCCCAGGAGATGGATCGTGAGGGATTATAGATGCTCAGACTTTTCTTTCCTTTCTTGAAGTTGATTCCTTAGTGATGTCTAGATCGGAAATATGCAAGCTTCTTCATCTGAAATGCATTTTATGGAAATTTCTCAGTGCTGTATTTTCCATCAGAGTGTTATGAGCTATGAAAGTCACCTTATACTTGACTACTGGATGTTCATAGTCACCTTCAGCAATCAGTTCTCTAACTTCTCAGAATACAACCCCATTTGTTCAAATACTTTATGTTTAAAATAAATAAATAAATAAATAAATGGGCTGGTACTGGGTCCAGCCCCATACTTTAATTCATTCTCAGTTGAGTCCTGTGTTGTTGTATTCTTTTGAGGTCAAGCTAAGCATGTTGTAGTTACCTGTCTTGCCCCTCTTGCATTTCTTTCAATAGAAGTATAACATCAACATTCATTCAGCATTTTGGAATTTCTCCTGTATCCTAGGATTTATTAGCATTTGACACACCAGTGGGACGGGTCTACTTGGCTGTCTCTTTAGCAGCCCTTGGGAACAGGCTGTCCAGACTTGCTGATGAAAGATTGCAGAAGTTGTTTAACTCATTGAGGGATATAAGCACAACAACATTCATTACCCAAATATGCAAAAGAAGTGTTTATTGAATGTTTTTGTGGTTTTGCGTCCTTAATAACAGTGTTCTCTCTCCACCCTAATTGGTCTGTGACACTGCTAAGTATTCTTTTAGTTCTTTCTCCCCAAAATCCCCCAAACTTGTTTCTTTAGCCTGGCCAGGAGTTGTTTCTACTGATGCCTTTAGCTTCTCTTTGTAATGTGTAGCTGACATTATATGCTGTCCATTTACATTACATTTACATTTTTAAGCTTCATCTCTTAAGTAAATGAGACATATTTAATCAATCTGTCTGTCAGCATCTATCACCACTGAGGCCTGGGGATACTGCAGATTAAGGTGGGGTTTGGGTGTCCCTCATGGGGATTCAGGCCTATGGATATGCCATTGGTGATATCATTGTAAGAGCTGTGGTTACCAACGCAGGGACATATACAGTCTGTTGGATATAAAACTAGAGGATTGCCGAGGGTGTTCATCCTCCATTCACATTACAACTCCTTCAATTTCTAATTGCTGCCTACACTTTGTCACTGAATCGGGGATGAAGTTTTAACTAAAACTCTCAATTTTTTGATTGTGAGATCAGGGCACGCTGGCCAGTTCTGTTCTTTTGAGTTCTCTCAATTTTCTTTCTCATTTTTCTATTTACATGCTTTCTGCTGTGATTTTTTCTCAGAACTTTCTCAATTTTGGGAGATGTGCCCTTTTGAGGCACCAGTTATATACATAAGATGTTACTGATTGAGAATTGATTCTGTTTTTCATGTTAAATGTAATCAAATCATGATCACTCATCTGTTGGAAACTACAGATTTCCAATCCAGTAATTCATCTATATCCACCATAATCAGGTGCAACCACGTCATTTTATCTTGGCTACACTAATCTGACATAAAAAGTAGCAGCTGCAATTTTTATGCATTATTAGTGGCTCCTTGCAACCTTAATCACATTCCCTAAAAACTGAAATTTCCCTTCACAACATAGATTCTGTTTTTAATTTTTTAATCTTCTCTCATTGACAGGCAGGTGCTTAAGGAGTAAACTTCATTTTCTCTGTTTTCTTTTGATAGTTATATCAAATCCCCACCACTGTGTCTGCTCCCGGGCTTTACTTATTAGCATGGCATATTAAAAATTATGAATTATTCTGTAATAATGGCTCAGAAATAATGCTGCAATTCTGAATTATTAATAATTCTTTAATAAGTAACAGTGTCTTTGACAAAGAGTTCTTCTTGTCCCCCTCTCCACCCCTCTCGCCTTCTTGAGCCTTGTTAAATAAGGAAGTACTTAGCATCAGAAGTGGTTTGTTTCTGGTCTTCTGAAAAGAATTTCATAATTTCGCTTAGGTACATATTTTCATCTGTAAGAATTTCCAGTTTCTTTTGCTTGTTTTCCAGACTTCCAGCAGAAGCATACAAGCAAGTTGAAAGCATTCTTTGTCATGTCAGGTTGATCGGTTCAGCACTGTAGTTAAACTTGCAGCACATCCGCCTTTTACACATCCTTTCCTTGCATTTTGAGCATGGTGGGTCAGGCAGCATTCAACTAGAAAAGATTCATTCTCCTCTGCATGTGTTGGGTGCACTTTTACAAAGAAAAACACAAAGCTGCAATGAAACCATGGGATGTCTGCAAGGCCAAATACTGACTTTCTGGGAAAGCTGAGAGGTAAAAATCCCAAAATGTGGTTCCAGCTCACCAGTTGCCAGATGGAGATCAAATCCATTGCCCTCTTCTCCTCACAGTCTGCCTGCTCACCTTTCAAAGAAAGGGCTTAGCATCTGCCAAGTTGCAGTGCTGTAGATCTCTATAGCAGAAATTTCTACACATGGATAAAAACCACACAACAGTATGTATTTATTCTGGTATCAGATCCCTGGCATGTCTCTGGCCTTTTATTGACATGATTCTGTGTCACCCATTGAGATGCACTTCAAAATTCCATACTGCCTTATAGCTGGTATGTCTTAAATCATCTTAGCTGAGCTGCTGGGGAAGAGCTAGACACAAACAAGAGGTTAAGCCATTTCCTCGCCACCAGATCAGAATAGGAAAAATCTGGTCAAGAACAGTATCAACATCTTAATTGGCTGTTCTGGTAGAGATTAAGCATCGCATAGGCCACAGGCATAGAATATCTCTCCCCTGATATGTAATTCTCTTGCAATGCTACCCTGAGCTGAGGTACGAGATGATGGATAAGTGGAAATGCTGTTGCCTATATTGTGGGGTTTTCTTCTCTGGAAAACTTGGATTTTTTGAGCCTGCTTACCCAGAATTTCTCCACTCTTGGAAAAAAAGTCTGAAGACTTGAATCATCTAGTGCAAGGAAAGCAAATCAAAAAATGAAGTCTAAGAAAAAGAGAAACTCTCTTTAAAAAACATGTAATTTCTCACTTTTCTTTTTACCACCATTTATTGATTCATGGCAGTTACAAGATGACAATCAACAGATCAACACCTGAGCCCAGCTAATGAGATCAACAGAACTAATTACAGAAAGACGGTAATTATTTCAGTTGCATTGGTTTGCACATCATAACCTGATGTATCCAAAAAGGTTCCAGTTGCAGGGATTTTACAGGCTAAGCATGCAGGCTGTGAATTTGAGTGAAGCTCCAGACATTCCTGCTCAGCTCAGAGAATGCTAGATACTAGATCCCTACCCCCCTCTTCTTCTTATAAGCTGCTATTCCAACATGAGGTTAGAAGGATGAGCCTAATTCTGTCTTTTCAGTATATGGTAGCACACAAGTACCTGTAAATTTGAGAGGTACATTTACATTTTTGTAAAAAAAAAATAAGCTACATCAGGTAGTATTTCTACATAAGCATCCAAGGAGAAACACCTTGTTTTTTTCTGCTGTTGTCTACCTCAAATCTCTGAGGACTTTGTGATCTGTTATTAATGGTAATGTGCTCTGAGGGATTAAGGTATGAGTGCAGACATCTATAAAAAAAAAAAAATATTCCACTCTCATGGTGAGTGTGAAACAAACAAATAATGAAAAATTTTCCCCCCAATCTGTTAATATAATTTCTGCTCCATTGAACAGGTGGAGCAAAAGGTATGGGTATCTTTTCCTTCTTGGAAATATCCTCTGTGTGTCTTTCCAAGATGAAAAAAATAACAACGCTGTATTCACCTGCCTGCCATCTGGATCGTCTTCTGAGCCTTGTTTAAATAAAAAATGAAAACAGTTCCAAGATCTTTGCATGGAAACAATGAGATAAAATAAGACAAAATTTGGCAAGAAACAAGGTGTATGGATTAATGCCCAGAACGGCATTGGAGTTACAGCTCCAGCTTCACTGGGTATTCCTTTTCCCCACCTCTTGGCACCAGTGCCAATGAAAGGTCCAAGGTTTTAAAGATGGCAGCCCTTTGTAACATTGGCATGGCCTACAAGTTCCTTGAAGCATGAGAGATCAGATGTTAGTGGACAGTTGAAAGGCAACAGCAGTCCAAAACTTTACAACCCCATTGAGCATGCTTTATGTCCACTCACCATTAGTTTTGCTCTGACATTGCTGGAACAGACTCCTATGCTTCACGTGACAGGTGCGATTTACCTCACCTATTTGCTTAGTCTTTTCCTCCTATTTTTCAAATGCATTTACTAACTTGAGAGCTTCTGAAGGATGCGGGACAGGGACCATGGAGAAGCAAATTCTCTGTCCAAGCACAAAACCTGCAGTGCAGAAATAGTGACCTGTGAAGCCAACCTTTGCTTCCATTGTCTTTCATTTTTCTATTATGTCTGGAGATGGGACGATAGACTAATATTCATGGTCAGTTCAGTCTTTGGCCTCCTTACTGCTAAAATGCTGATAGCAGCTTTACTGTATGAACATCTGACTTGTGCTAGGATATAGTTTTGGTTCTTTTGCCTTGTTTTCTGACCTTATCTTTTAGATAAGGTTTCTAGCACTTAAATTGTCTATCACCATTTATGTATGTACCTTTGGTGTTTCAGACAGAAATCAACAGGACAGAACCAGTGTTATTGAAAGTAATTCACAATCTGTGGAACCAATGCCTTCTGTAGAGGTTTGTCTGCTTGATTAAGAGTCATGGCTTCTGTTTTCTTCTTCGTCACATATTTCCTGGTTAGAGAAGTTATCTGAGACCAGATCCAAAAGGGACCTTTGCATTATAAAGAGAATAGCAGAGTGAAAAACGAATTGTTATTCTATCATAACTCTACCTGCTACAGGCTTTTCCTCAGATATTTCTACTGCAACCTACCGAGCCTTTAGGCCAGGCAGTAGTTTTCATGGGTAACAGGCAATTACATTTCATTGCATCACGGAAGTGCTTTCTGAAATTCTTGGACTGAACACCAAGTTTTGTTGCAAGCAGCAGAATTAATAATGTCTAATTTGCTGTCAACTGTGGCCGTTGTCACCCTAAATTTCTCTTTTTCTCACGTCTCTCCCCTTTGCTTAAACCCCACTATACGTAAATTGAAAAAACGTGGTGTTTCCAGAAACTGCACTATTTGCTGTTTGACCAGTTAACTGCTGGCAAATGAAAGAAGCAGGTGTCTTCTTTACAAGGCACCAAGTATCGTGAGAACATAAGTATTTTAGAGGCTTCTGTTCCTTTCTCAGATGTGACTGAATTTGGCAAAGAAGTTTGGAGCTCTTGGGAGCAAGGAAAGGGACTGACAAACAGAATACCCACTTTCTTGCAAATTACATGGCTAATGACAGGGCATGTCAATCCTACTTTAAGAGGATATGTTTAGAAGGAAAAAAAGATTTAAAAAACATGTAGTTTCAGATTCAATTTTTATCTGTCAGCAATGATCACACAGATAATCTGATAAGCATAAACTGTTTGTAATATACATTTGTAGAGCAGCATTTTGGCTATTTATTCAGGGACTCCCTGGTTATAGAACTAATTTACGCCCACAATTTAATAAAGCATATGATAAGATTTAGCAGGATTATAGATGAAAAAAAAAACAGCGAACAAAACAAAACAGCACAGTTTACTGACATTCTCTATCAGTCCTCTTTTAAATAGCAACCACCTACTGCATGGTTGGACTCAGTTTGAATCAGAGACATTAAACACATTAAAGCCATGCATTTAGATGTTTTTACCTATCACTCAGATTAGGTTGGATTTCAACAAGGATTCTTCTAGTTTTAAAAGACTGCTATATTTACATCCTAACAGAGACGCATGTTCTAAAAACAAGAATTTCCCAAGAGAGTAAGACAAAGGAGACAACCAGGTCTTAGCTCTAATTGAAGGTAAAAAGCTGGAGAAGTTCACTGAATTGAATACCACAGAGTACGAACTTCATGTGTGTTGCTCACCTGTATCTACAGCACTGTCAGACCTACCCTGAAGAGAGGCCGTAATAAATGGCTTCCTCTCTCCCGCTTTGGTTAATGGATGCTTCTGCCCAATCAGGCTGCTCTGACTGACAGCAAGAAAATATCTTCAAAGTGGGAATCTGTGCTCTGTTGTTTGCCCAGTGCACATGCCAGTCTTTTGTCCAGTATTTTGCTAAAAAAGAGGGAGCCAAATCATCAGCCATTGTGTCTGATTTTCCTTTAGAAATTTGAATCTGTGTAGTCCCTCCACCTAGAACTGGTTTCTGGTAGTTACACAATAAATTCATCATATTCCTGATAGAAAATTTTCTCCGTCCAGCTATCAAAGTAGTGTTGCCACTTCTGATGATTTTTTAGCACTCTGTCATGAATTATCTAAAATTATACTTTAATTTTAAATATATATGTATATTTTCCCCCTTGGGGAATAATTACATAGTCTAACAGAACTTGGAGTTAAGGGTTTTTCTTTCCTGAAGTTTAAATTGCCTTTTTTTTTTTTTTTTCAGAAACATAATGTATTCCTACTACTCCTTATGGAACACTCTAAATTATTTTCGTCTTATACTTTAATTTTTAGCTTTTTCCCCCACTTCCCCACAACAGTTTCATTGCCTTTTTTTCAAGTTATTAATAATTAAAGATTTGGCTTCATAAGTTCCTTGACATTTTTGCAGACATTCTGGCAACAGATTGAATAAATTATATTATCAGATGTTAACCAAAGTAATGGCCTATTATGAATGGAGAAAAGCAAATAACGCTAGATCAAGCTTGGCATTTCAGCTCTTACAGCATGTGAACTGTTGTGTTATTGAATCTTTTGTTGCTGTAGCAATAACCAAACAATAACTGTGTGCCTGAAGGCTGCGGTGGAACATGCACATCCCTCTGACCTTTTGCAGCACTATTTCAATGGGAATGGCTGTTTCTTTCTCCAGCCCACTCTTTGTCTCTCTGCGTGTGTGCAAGAGTCAGCAAATATCACTGTCTCAACAGTTTATGTAGCAAATTTGGGGTCTCAACATGCAGTGGCAGTAGAATAATTTCTATAAAGCAAACCAGCTTTCCTATTCACTAGGCCTACAGCAATCACCAACTTTTTCAAGCGTCACCACACCATCAGCTGTCAACCTGTGCTATCCAATAAAGTCATCCATGATTAATTATTCTTAAATGACAGCAGCATATTGAAACAAGCTGATAGCTGCTGACAGTGGAAATCCAATTAACCTGAATTACTATCTTGATTGTGTCCCAATTAATGTCAGCTGTGCCATGTCAGAAGTGAAGGCTTGGCTAAAATAATTGTTTAATTAATTCGTTGCAGAGATTAGTTGATGTGGGACTGCCTTTATGCCTACTTCTTTTATTCTTTTTTTTTCCTCCCCCACTGAACATTAGATTTGAGAAAGAAGGGTAAGCAGCTTTCTGTCTACAGCTTTTTGCTTAAGTGGATAAATGAAGTTCTATCTTTAAATAGGGTTTGAAAGATCACAGAGGGAATAGTAGACTGGTAAACTTCTGTTAAGAGTCTGTTGTTGCCCATTGCTTCAGTGAGTTTTACTGTGCCCCATAGCTGAGATGCAAAGGAATTATGAGGACTTTTCTTTGATGCATTCAAACTGAGGTATGATGCGGCTATGCATTAATGGTTTCTCTGCCTTTTAAAGTACATATAGTGAACAGCAGGAAGGCTGGTAATGGTGAGGGGTGGATTTATTTACCTTTAGAAATAGAAACTTGAGTCAGAGGTGACTGGAAGTTTGTTGCTCATGACGTAATACTTGCCTGGTGTCTTGAGTTCACATTCTCAGATCTCTTGTGCAAAAACAGTCTTGCATGTCAAATAATTAGAGTATTAGGAAATGTGTTATGACCAATGGAATGACTCACTAAAGAAAAGGGTCTGTTGGTGGTTCATCCAGTTGAAGCACGTTAAAGTAGTTACTGCAAACTTTGCCATGTCCATTTTAATTCTTCTAGCTCTCTGCTGGTCAACTTTCAACAGTCACAATGCATTTAAAAGAAAGGTAACACCTCCCTTCATAAAGGGCAATACAAGAAAAAGAAGTACAACAAAATGACTGTAGGCCTAAATGTAACACTGAACCACTGACTAATAATAATAAGTTGGAGTTTGTGAAGTAGATCAAGAGAAAACTTTCCTTGATCTCCACCAGAAACTTAAAAATATTCTTAAAAAATACAGGCAGGCTCAGACTGATTACCAAATAAGAGGATTATAATGAAAAAAAGGAGCTCTAATAACTTAAAGGAGCTAGCATTAAAAAGTTAAACTCAGTAAATTAATATGTTAAGTACAGAGGCTTTGACAAGCAGAAAGGGGAAAATACACACACCCATACAGATATCTATATGGCTTTTTTCCCACGTGGAGCTCAACTATTTAAGCTCTTGTCATAGATGTCAGGAGAAAAGGAATGGAGAGTTAAAAGCTTTGATCAGCTGCATGTAAAAAAAGCTGGGACATTTAACAAGTTCAGAGGTTCCCTTCACTTCTCCAGAGTCTTAAAAAATATCTGGTTTCTTGAATGCCCACTTCAAAAAATTCCACAAGCGGGCCCTCTCTGGAGATATCTGCATTTGAATTGTTCTCCAAATAGAACCAGTGCATAATCTCCCATGGAGGTTTCAGCTTAGATGGAAGTACTCAGAACTACTTTCAAAACTTTCTCAGAGCTTCAAACCAGCCATTCAGATAATTTTTCAGAAGTTTGGGAGGATTTGTAGTTAAGTTTGGGAGGATTTGCAGATAAGCCTTATCCTGGCAACTGATTACTATCCTCATCTTCTCAGCAGCCTAAGAGAACTGCCCAGCATATTTTTAAGAAAACCATGTCACAACAAACTGAACTACATAAAAACTTTTTAAGTTTAGCCTAGTCAACAGTTTATTAATTTATTGGCTATGCATCTCTACAAAGATTTCTTCAGATGTTATGTAATTGAAATTTCTTTTCCTTAGCTAAAAGTTAGTTATAGTTGAGTGACAAGTTGTCTTTTGCCTAAATGCCCCTGTTTGTACCATGCTGGAGAATCACGTCTATCTGCTGTCTGGTTCATTGGAGGAAATGTTTACAGATTGTTTTTAACTTACACAGCATAAATGGATGGAGTAGACCTCCTTTCTAATGTGAATCTTGCAAACTGGCTACAAATTGGCACCATGACAGAAATCATACACATATATACAAAAATATGGTGGATTTAATACAATTCATTGCTTTCTGCCCCTTCCGCCCTTGCAATGAGATAAAACTCAAACATGAAAGCTATTTTCTCTTTTGCCCTTAAAGACTCATAATTTCATTTAATTCTTTCTTTTGCAGGTGGTCCTCTCATTGCTGCTAGTAATGGATATGCTCTGTAGGAGAGACTGTTGGCACTAAGCTTTGCGACATTCGCAGAGCTCTATTATGTTGTCTATCAGTGTCAAATTATTACTACACACTTCACATAAGTCCTCTGTGTTGGCAGTGCTGACTAGACTGCACCTAGACCTGGGATTATGATTTTGACCCACAGGGTCAGGCTCCAAGGCCATTTGTGAAGCAGTGCTGATATTCCATTGTTTGTAACAAACTGATCTCTTTTATTCAGAATCTGTTACAACTTGTAAACACACAAGGATTTTGACACAGATGCCGGAAACGCATAGCTTTGATGGCAGTGAACAATGCAGCATGCTTCTGAATATTCTTAGGAACTGATGAGAAGTAAAACATTTAGACCTGTGATCGTTTTCAATTTTCATATCAGACATTGTTCACCTTAGCTTAGTTCAGAGTAAAATACAGTTTAGGACATGTATTTAAGGATAATGCTGCAGACAGCTCCAAATGGTTGTTTGAGAGATGAAGGAAGGGACTACATTTTATTCCTCTGCAATAGGAACTCCAGTACCATACCCATAAGTCTGTTGTGTGACTACATAATTAAATAGAAGTGCTATCATCTAGAAAGATGTTAAAGCTTCTAATCTCAGAAATAACTGAACTCATTTACCTAAAATAAAAACCAAGAAAAACCCATCCACATACAAACTGGATATTAAAAATCCAGTGTTTGTGTGCTGATCTTGGCAACACACAATGAGATCCATCATTACAGGTGTCCCTACTTGTGCTCTATTTATTTATTGAAGTAACATCCCTAATCTTATAAAAGGGGAAACTAAGAAAGGAAAAAGTTAAATGGCTTATGAAAGATCACATAACAATTTAATGAGAAAAGTAAGCATAGTGCTATATCTGCCTTACAGTTCTCTGCATTGCCTACTATTCTGAGATTTTTTTTTTTTTTTTTGGTCTTTATATTTGAATGCAGTTCTTACAAGTCCTGAACTCTGCTCTTTGTTTGACTTTCCCTGGATGTCCATCTGCAAACCTGAGCAGAAAACCTCAGGAGAATACTCTCATGCAAAATTTTCCAATACTTTGCGCTTTCTCATAGAGGCAGAAGTACAGTATCAACTCAGGCTACCTCCTGGCATTTGTGCATTTAATCCATCAGAAAACTGAAAGCTCATAGGCCAATGTGAAAATGAAAAAATAACAGAGATAAAAATACTATTCAAACCTTGAAGAACTTGTTTGGGTTTAAACAAAAGCTTAGATGAGGAATTTTGATAGCCTAACCAATTCTCCATGCCTTCTACAGAAAATCATGCTGCCTCAAATTTAATTCTGTCCCACCCAATAAAAAGATATGGAGGCACTGCTATTTCTTCTTAGTTTCACTGGTGCTACACTAGATGTGACTTTATCCACTTCTTGTGACAGATATTAGTAGTTAAAAGGAAATCTCCTGTTGTCCTTTAACGATGCTCATTTGGCATTTAAGACTCTTAGCTTGTCTCTGTGGGATCTACTTTGAATAGGTGAAGACCCACATATAGGTATATGTAGGGTTAAGAATCTGTAAAACAGCTTTTAGTCTCCCTGTAGGTCTATGCTGTGTTAGGCAAAGTGTGGAGGTGTGCATTCCTTGAGTTCCTAGCACACAATGTATTGCTTTTCCCAAGTAAGATTTTCATGCCTGCTTTCAATTTAATTTACTCACTGTTACTTAGCACTTTGCTCCCAAGTAGTCTGCATACTGCCAAGGAGCAGCAGTGACATGCTGAATGCTTGTAAACTGGTGAAAAATAGCATGCCTGGGAGGAAAAACCAGTCTTGAGCTTTAATAATATTCCTGATTGCAAAACCTGGTGGTTCTCTTGGGGATTCTTTTTTAAGGAACATTCTCTTAATCTTGTTATTGAAACATTTTTTTCTCTACACTCTTTGGACTTCAGTACCAGAAAAACCCTATTTACCATGTTTAGAGTTCTATTTAAAGTTCAGTGCAGCAGAAGTCAGCTCGGTTCTACGCTACCACAAAGTAATGCATGATAGTTTGTGCCTGTCAACCCCTGCTTGACATGCTAATGATGGTAGTGTTTTAGCAGTAGTAGAGCTACTACTAGAATAAGAGTGATGTTAATGATGGTCTAGAGATGGCGATGAGCAAAGTTAGTAAGAAGTAACATCCTATATTAAATCAATAGACACAGTAAAGAAAAAACAGACAGACTTTGAAACAGGTAGCACAAATCTTTGCTGCTTTTTGGGTTGTTTGTTTTTCAGTCATATCAATTGGTCTAATGAAAATACAAACACAGAATACTGCCTATTATGGTTCTGTGACATTTCCACGCTGGAGATTCATCAGCTCCTAACACTGACTTTCTGAGGTGTTGATGGCACAGTACTTCCTGGAACCCCTCCCAGAATTTGGTTTTACTTATGATTCTACGGGGCTGGAAGGAGCTTTTTGGTGGATCGGTTACTGTAATGTACCGACTGATGTTTATATGTACAGCTGCCTTCTGGTGGTAGAATCAGACCAGCTTAAACCTTCAGTGTGTTCTTTGGTGCCTGAAGACTTACACTGAGGGTAATTTGTCTTAATTACTGCTGAGACTTGAAGGCAAGTCTTAGTTCAAGAACACTATACTTTGAAGACAGAAAATCCTTTCTTGCAGTCCCAATGTGAAAAATATTGTTATATGAATTTTTTCCTCTACCCCCAGAAGTGCCTTTGTTTTCTTTATCTGACACTTGCATTTGTTTGAGGATGGTCTGAAGATCCTTTATGGCTTATGCTCCACGCTTTACCAAGCACTTTATTCTTATTAGAATTTTCAAATAAAAATGTTGCATATAGCTATACACATGGTACTAAGGAGAAATTATTATTAACTTCTTTGGACCAGAATCTTATAATGGAACTACTCCTGTGTACCCTTAACACCAATGGAGTTGAGCCAGACTATACACTTTCTTTGGCTCTGGTCCTTATAAGCTTGTGCAAAGTTTGATCTAGTTGTTATTGACATAAGGAGCCAACCTGGGGAGCCCAAGCATTTTTTGGGACAGAGAATGAGCCAAATCTTTCCTCTGCACTGGCTCCCATAACTCCCTCATAGAAAAACTGATGACGTACAGACTAGATAAGTGAGGTGGGTTGAAAGCTGGCTGAACTGCTGGACTCAAAGAGTTGAGATCAGCAGCACAGCGACCTAAAGATTGTCATTTCCAATCCAGCTAAGTAGTCCTATTCATACAATAATATAATCTAACTGATAAACATGGCTCAGCAAGAAGGCTTTCTCTGGGCACAGCACTGCTTTAATGTGGTCAAATCATCCTCTCTCTGCTCTGCTCCCTTGCAATTGTGTTTCTGGGTTTGAATTGTTGGGGGAGTTAAGATCTCTGTGAGTCTGCCTGTGTGGGGCTGTTAAGCGTCTCAAGGTGGTTTCTGCAAAAGTATTAGGGCATTTACTTTACTACCTTGGGCAAATTCTGTTTTGGGAAAATGCAGGCTCTCTGGTGTTTTGGGTACACACAATAATCATTACCTGCTTTAAACTGCTGGCTAGATTTGCTACGTAGAATTTAAACAGCTGCTGGAGGTAGGTGGCTTCATTCCAGTGCTGGGAAAAAAATAATCCTCTTTATAGTGAATTTGTAAATCACATTGGAGTTCTGCTGCCTTGGAAGATATGATAGAAATGTAAGCCATTATCATGTGTTATCACAAATGATGCCTCAGCCATTAAAAAACCAAGTATATTAACGGAATATTAAGAATGCTAATTCAAGCATTCAGAAGTTAGAAAATGCGGCAATTAAATCTGTGTGTACAGCCTTAACATCAACCCCTGTTAGCTTTTAGGCAAACCAACACAGAAAACATTGTACTCCTATCTTCATCCTGATAGAAGACTGTTGCAAATAGTGAAAATTATCTCAGATTTTGAACTAGTCATGAGTGTACATGAACTAGGGTTTGACAGAAGTCATATCTCCCAAGCTGAGCCAAATTTCCTAGAAACACGAAGAAGTGCACCCTCACCAATGGGACAAACTCCTTTCTCCCTCTTCCTCCTCACATTCCCCATCTTTTTCTAAAGCATGGAGGCACTAGAGAAAAGGTTTGCATTATCTTTTTCAGGGTGGGACACTTGGACATTTTGCAATAGTTTTCTTCTTTGATTTGGCTGCAATATTTTCATTTAAATGAAATAGCTTGAGGTAGATTGCAGGCATGGAAAATGTAATCCTGAATGGTTATCGCTGGCTAAATAGTTATGCGGCAGAAAATACAGTCTTGCAATAGGATATGCTGAGGAACCATACCTATAGATGGCAGTTGGCTTCACCTGGGGTATATGCAAAGAAGATAAATGAATAAGAAGGGAATCACGAAGAGACTTATGGGGAATGGGAAGACTACGCAGAATTAGTGGCAAGTGGCAAATACATAGACACAGCATCATAATAGAAAGTTTGAAATCAGTCCAAATGATGTGGAAGTAAAGGCACAAAAACAATGTGTCAAAGCAAAAAGTGGTATTTCCTAGCTGGTGTAGGCTGGCCTTTTCCTGTTGCTCTCATATCTTGTGGGTTTTACTCATATGCAACTTGTCTGCTTCGTTCTCATTTAAAAACACCCAAAGTGCTTAATAATATTACTGGCCTTTTCTAGCCCGTCTGCAGAAGCAGTGATATTTAATAGCAAATTCATTGTTACTCTATAAGGAAGCTTTACCATAAAGGTCACCAAATTTGGTCAGTGCATTTTAATTTGTACACACGTTAAAGGTCATATTCCTCACTTCCATTGCAATAACATAGCGTGTTTACTCTCTTATCAGAGATGATTTTGTACGACTTAGCTAAGGGATCTTATCAATGTAAATGGAATATAAAACAAAAATAATAATGATGAAAACACTGGTGCAAGTGTAAGGGGATTTTTTCCTGCTGTATGTTTACATAATGCTTGGAGGTAAACACATATCTACAAGATCTGATTTTCTGCTGTGTTACTCCAATATTTCCTTCCCCCCCCCCCCCCGAGAACTCCACAGCCTTCAGCAGAGTTTCTGCTGGTGTATCTTGGAATGACAGTAGTTTCAGATTCATAATATCATCTCTGTATAAACACGTCCAAACGTAATTAAGGACCTGGGCTCTCAATCCAGCAGACCTCAAATTAGCTTTCAAAATGCATATTAAGAGCATAGACAAATGCTTTCATGCAATTCCAAATGACCTCTGAGGGCAGGGTGAACAAAATTGTATGAACCTCTTTAATGTCACAAAACTCTCTCTACAGAGATTTGCATATAAAGTGTACCATTTTATGTCAAACAGATTTGTTAATCTTACAATGAAGGAAACAGTACTTGAAAATTAATCAAGGTGGGTTTTCATTGCCCAACAGAGGCCCTTAAAAGGACCTGACCTGATAACTGGAGGCTGTTATTGTGTGGTTTGTAAATTCAATCATTTTGGAAGTTTGTTTTCTGGATGGGTTTGCAAGAAATGGATCTCCATAGGAGATAAATCTTCAATGGTTTCTTTGCTTGAGTAGTGGAATTGCACTTTCAGAAGTTCTTGTAATCCTGGCTCTGTTAGAAAATGCTTCATTATTTGTTTGTTATTTTAAAATTGTGTTTAAAATACGCATAAGCATTTCTGTAGGTAAAAATGGGTAGTCTTACTGAGTCTTTCAGTATTGAGTACCAGGTAGCTTTTTGCTTACTTACCATAATAACCTGTCTAAGAAAAGATGACTGAAAATTGGACCTCCTCCCCTAGGAGGCAGGTTCTTGCCCCTACAACCTAATTGAAAAGCCTAGGGTATGTCAAATGCTTTTATTATTTGGCATTGCAGGAGGGAGGGACAGAGACACATGGTCTTGGGTTAACCATCTTGGGCAGAGCTCTTTCTCTGCTATCATCATCCTTATCCTAGTCCAAGGGCTAAGAACAGGGAGAGATGGAATAAGAAGGTGGGATATTGGTGAGATCAATTTAGCTAATGATATCAACCTGCGCAATGCTTTTCTCCTGCAGGAGACCTAGAAAATGCCACAACCATGGAGTCATAGGGCATGTCTCTACTCTAAAGCAGTGTTGTACGCTCTGAGCTTCCCAGAATAGAACAGCTGCTCTAGTACAGATCCCTGCCTGAACTGAAACGGCTGTTTCTAGGGCTTTTTGCCTCCTTAGTAGGGCCAGCTGTGAAATCTTGACCTTACTGCCTTGCAGTGTACAGCATAACCAATCCATACAGGGTAGAGAAGCATGATGCTGCTTTTCCATACATGAATCAAACGCTTACTGGTTTGACTGATTTTTTTCTATTCTATATAAATACAGGAAAAACAGTTTCCTCTGGCCTCTCCTCTTATTTATGCTTTGCCCCAGCTAGCTTTTGAATCCTTAGCAAGAAAACATTTCTTTCCTCCTTGTAACTGCGTTTGCTTAGGGATTTCCAAGATGAAACTTGCTTTTCTGGGCCTGGAGCTGTAATGGGCTTTAATAGTTTTTAATTACTTAGCTATCTGTTGTGACATAATTAAAATGTCTTTCAACATTTCACATTTCACCCCCAAGAAATAAATATCTTCTAGGCTGTAAAATGTGACTTGCAGCTTATTTTTATGAAACAATGAGGGAAAGGCTTCTTCCAGGCTCAGTCACATCCAGTTCGCCTGTCAATATAAAGTGCTTCTCAGCTGTGTCCCTAAATAGCCCTGCTCATTCCTTCCCTGCTTTTCACTCCTATTTCACATGTGTGTTTAAAGAGCTTCTGTCAGGATTAAAATATATCTTTACCTATACCATTTTACAAAAAAATCCTGAGAGCTTAGCAAAAATAACTGTAAAAAGCCATTACATCTTAGGGGTTAGGATTAGGGGTTTTTTTGTCCCACGCTGCGTTCTTTTCATCTTGGGAAAATGTGTACAATGAAAATAGATTAGCTCCAATTTAATCAACAAATTCTAGGAGGTATGGGAAATGGGCTTACAACAGGTTGGGACAGAGCTATAAAACCAGAGCAGTGCAACGGCATACCATTCAAGGTTCAGAATAAGCTAATATAATTAAAATGAAATCAGATAATATTGCTTATAATTATTTCTCCTACATTTTCTAGCAGAAAAGAATATTTTCTGGTAGCTTTAAACTTTTCCCAGATTCAGCCCGAAATTTTGTTTGTTGCATTGATTTCTATCTCTCTATTTAGATACGCATTTTAAGTGATAGTTAAAGGGAATCAGTGTTTTCCAAAATGGAATTTTGGGAAACGTGTTTCCTTGGGAGGAACATGGTTTTTAGGAGGCTTCATTAAATTCTAGTGCCTCCTATATGTGGATGGAGCTTTGCAATTTAGCAGGAAAAAAAAATGAGAAAACAGCCATGTCTTTTTGTCCCCTCTAGAAGTGTTCGGCAAAACCTTCAAGTCTCTGGAAAAAAAGCTGTTCCCTCAGTTTTTCTTGATACTTCTTAGAAACTGAGGGGAACACCTTCAAGATTCAGTTTGTATCAAGAGTATACTTCAGCTACTGATACCTCTGCTGTGCCAATAGTCCTAGGTATGTCTTTTCTTTGGTAAGCGGCTAAGTATGCTTCAACTGCAAGTGGAAGATGCTGGGCAAAATTATCTTACAATTGCTCCTGCAAGCAATTGTGGCTGCAGGTTGCAGGAACTGAGAGGAGGTCACATTGCTCATGCCCTCAGAGCTTCCTGTGCTGGAGCCCAGGAAAGTCAAGGATAATAAGGAATAGCATTAATGCACAGTGTGAAAAAAAGATCTTCGGCAGTTGAGGGGAGAAAGAGCTGGAAAAAGACGAGTGAAATCAACTGTGGATTAGTCGGATGCGTGGGAAATGTTATAAAAATGCAAAGCTCCCTGAAGAATTATGTCATAAAATAAATGATTCATTTTACAGGTGGTTTGGTTTTTTGTTGTGGGTTTGTTTTTTTTTTTTCTCCTTAAACTTTCTGTGGCTGTGGCTCTGCTGTTCTGAGACTACTAATTTTGAGGCAGAAACGTAGTAGTATCTGTCTCAGGGCAGTAAGGAACTTGCCCTGGTGAGAAATGATCCTGTTACAGGTTCGGAAATGGTTTACCATTTCCATGTAAGCATAGATTAACCTTGATTCAAGGGATGGCATCATGAATCACATTTTTTTTTTCTTCTTCTTCTTCTTCTTTTTTTTCCTTTGGGGAATTGGAATTCTCTTGAGATCAGCTATACTTCCACCCATGGCATGTGTCTCCACTTCCTTTGCCTAAAATGGACATAAACCCATCACTGCATTGATACTTAGGATGGAAAGTATTAATCATATGATTCTGCTGTCATGGAACTCCCATGGGAAAATTAGGATCTTGACGTTAAGTGAAAGGTTTGCATGGTCTCATGTGAACATGGCTGTAGATGGATGTCCCAAGAAAACTTGAGTAGATAAGTAAAATTTGTAAACATATGTGATGTACATAGCATAATAATTACCCATTTACTGAATAAGGCAGAGATCCTGCTTGAAAGGGAGGGGGAAAAAAAACCTACCTGTATATGCATACATGGGAAACGTAAACTCTAGCATTTCCTAGCTGTTGAGTGCTTACATTTCTGATGTTCATGTGCTTCCACTGTGCGCTGGTGCCTTGGGGTTATTAAAGATATAGGGATGTGTTTGTTTTTGTCTTCCCTCAAGAATGACAGTGATAGCGTTAAGACACCATTTATAATCTCAGTTTGGCAATCAGATTCTGTTAACCTAAACTAGGGATAATAACCAGAATTTGTTATATGTAATATTATTATGTATGCTGGTTTTTAGTGTATATTTATGTAATATTCAGGTGAGGGTGCCCATACCATGGTGTGCAGATCCTATCCGGTGAACAGAACAGTCTGTCCAACCTGGTCTGTGCTAACATCTTTGTCCTCTGATAAGGGCAGGGAATGGGTCACAGGAGCTCACCAAAACGCAGGCTTGTCCTCTTCACAGGACAGGGTTGGTGAACTCCATGGGGTGTGTCTCGTCCCACTCGGTGGGTTGTGAGATGGGTGAATCTTTTCGATTCCCTGACAGTTTGTGTACTGACAAAAGCCGATCTCTGCTCAACAGAGCTGCGTGGTTGGTAGAGTCACGACAATGACTCAGAGGGACAGTTTATCCCACTTCTGGTACCGACAAAGGCCGATCTCTGCTCGGCAGAGCTGTGTGGTTGGTAGAGTCATGACAATGACTCAGAAGAACAGACTGGCCAGCAACTTTATTAACTGGTGAATTCCACAAATGGACAAACTTAACGAACTGGCAAGCCCAACGAACGAACAGAGGCGATTTGGCAATGGAGCTATTTTCCGTGCAACCCGTCACAATTTATCCCAAACTTGCATATATTGGAAGAGTAGAGGAAGAGAGAAGCAAGAAAAGGAAAGGAAAAGATAGGAGGAAAGAGAAAGAAAAAGTATCACCACCCTTGGATCCCGCGATGACGATGACAGACGTGGCAATCCTCCAGTGGTGGGCACGCGCGCGGTTCCCTGGAGGGCGTCTTTTATAAGCTAATCCCCGGCTCCAGGTACGCCCCTTCAGGACTTACATGGTTCTTGTTCTAGAAAGTTCTCAATCTTCTGCGCAGGCGCTGGGGGAGGGGGGTGGTCACGAGGGGTCTCTCGGGTGGTTGCAAGCCCCTTCCTCAGATCAACTCTGTGTCATCTCGGGCCATACATGGTCAGGTCTGGCAGAACCCAGAACCGCGCATCCTCCGATGCGCTCTCCACGTCCCGCTCTCGCTCTCCCCGACCCCGTGCTCGCCGACCTGCTGTCGCATGCAAATAGTGCCTCAAGTCGCCACAATATTTGAGACATTAACTCTTTCAGTCTCTCACAGGGTGTCAAGTCACATGAGAAGGCATGCTTGCATAGCCCTTCCTGAAGCAGCATGTGCCTCTGTACCTTGATGGGAACTGCTGCCTTTTGCTAATATATCACTGTTTTTCCACCTGAGTGACAAAAAGAGGCTGGGGTATATGGCCACTCTTCCTTAGTGTGTGTAGAAAAGGTTGTGTGATCAGGCAGGGCTCAGAAGCTGTGTTTCTACTGCTCCTCCAGCATGTACAAATTTATGACTGGAGACTAAAGGGACTCGAAGAACTGAACATTTTCCTTACAGAAATATCAAGCAAAGAAAGAACTAGGAATTAACAGGAGAATCCTGCAACAGATTATATGGCTGTGAAGGACAGTGATACTAAATCTACTAAGAGATGTTTTAAATAGAGCAGGAATCATTATCCTGACTTACCAGCCAGGACAAGGCCATAAAATGTGAACAAAATACCAGAATACAGGCTTGGCTGTATCTCTCCTACCCTTTGATTAGTCTGTTAGCCTGTTTATCGTTGAGTTTTATGCTTGCTTTATGTTGGTTAAAAACAAAAAAAGAGCGGGGGGGGGCACACAACACACTACGTAAAGTGCAAAACAAGAATGAATAGGACTTTGCAATGATAGAAAGAGCAAAACAACAGAATCTCTTTGCAAAGGGATTGATGGAAAAGCCATCTGAAATGATAACTGTACAGCCTTTGAAATTCTCATCAGGAATATTTGAGAATGCTGCTTCAAGCTAAATGACCCATTAGCATCCTCTGCTGACCAAAAAAAGGCTCTGGCATTTTGGAAGTGGACAAGGACATCTAGGTGTTTTAAGATAGTCTGCAGTTTTAAGCAGAGGTTTCCTGGTTTGACCTGGAATTAATCAAGGTTAAAAGAAAAGACGATGCTGTAGCAGGCCTGTTGTCTCATACACTCAGCTTTCAGAATGCATTTTAGTTACCCCTCTAGAAATGAAGGCTTCAAGTGCAGAGCCACTATGAAGAAACATCACTTTGTGGGTGAAAAAATTTGTTAGAGAGACATAGCCCTGGTGCACCTGTATTCGCCCCCAAGAGTCACAGTCAACTGATTGAAAAGTGTGAGCAAATGGGTGCCCCCAAGCAGGGTTTTGGGGAGGGGGAGAGTAGTGTCCCCCCACACACTCCTTCCTAGCATACCTGACAAAAAGATTCTTCTTAATACATGCACATGGAATGATATATTTGAAGCACCTATTTTTTTTTCCAAACCCAAAGAAAACATTTCTGTGTGAGTAATTGAAAAGGAAATGGAGAGCCAAGATGAATCACTGATTATCTGCTGTGGAGGTAGGACAACACAGCATTTTAATTTGTTAAAAAATAATAATCTGGAAATCCACACTTTAATAAAAAACACCAGTTTGGTTGGTGATTGATTCTGGAAGAGAGGACACATCATGCATCACAGTCTTCTGCTGGAAGTGCTTCTCCAGCTCTGCACAGCAAAACGGATGGGCCCTGGGAGGGTTGTGAGGGAATGAAGCACTGGGCTTTGGAGCACCAAAGGAAGAGATGAGTCTCCTGTCACTTGCAGTGTAAAAACATCTGTAGAGCAAAATAGCTGGAGAACTATGGCTCTATGGGAAATGCAATGCAGTGCAGAGTGGTGTAAACCAGTTAGTAAAGGATCTGAGGCAGACTGGGAGGGCTGATTACAGCAGTTAGGGGAAGAAAGGAAGGAAAAGTGGATAACAGCAGTAATATTAACATAATCTTTTCTGTGAGAATGCTGCTTCAGTTGTAAGAAAAGAACTCTGGACAAATGCAATTGGTTTATCAGGTCACGATGGTGTTATTAAGTCTGGTGGCTGGAGGACTGGTTGATCTGGTCTCAAGGAAAATGTCTGAGTTGACTCTGTGTCTCACTGAAGTTACTTTTTTGTGTGTGTTGATAAGAGGATTACTGACACTGTGGGATCATGGAATCACCCTTCTTCTAATCCATCCAAAAAGGAGGAAGAGGAATTGAACTATCTGGAAAAGATTTTAAATGGGAACAAAAAACATTATGGCCATGGAGGTCACTGGGAAGGCTGATGGGTTTAAGTAGAAATACACATCAGAATTAAAACCCTGTAGAATCTCTTTTACCATATCTTAATTTGAATGAAATCAGGCTTGTTAATGCTGGAGTTACATTTGCCTGCCCTGTAAACAGCCTGCCTTATTGCTTGGCTAGATTTCATTGCACAGAGCAGGGTGGAGAGAGACCTCTTTATCTTGCAGGAGACAGTTTTCTCCTGGCAGCCGGAAAGCAGATTTGACACCCCTAGACCAAAACCAAACTGAATAGCCTTACCCAAGTCCAGCCCTCCAAGCAGAGTCTGAAAATTTAGTGTGATACAAACAATGATTTAAGCAGTAAGAAAGTAGTGCAGAGGAGGTGATTGTATTTAAGGGAGATTTTCACTGAAAAGGAAGAATCTCGATTGTCCAGAAGGATGAGTCAGTCTGAAAAAAGACAAATTTTCCATGTTGTATTGACTTGTTTCAAATACTCCTACCAATGGAAAAATAGGCAAATTCCTTCATCGATTTACCCTCCATCTTCCCATTAAATGTCCATGCATTTATTTCTTTGTCTTTCTCCTCTTTTAGCTACGAGCCAGGAAGATGAAATGTTGCCTTCTCTCTGTTGCGTTGGCCATTCTGCTGTTCATTGTCATAATCATCGCGGTCTCTGTCAAGTATTGATCTGGCTACGATTTCCACAGGTAAAAGCCTTTAACTAAGTCTTTTATCATACTTTGTAAAATGGTTGGAAGACAGTTTAGGAAGCCGATAACGGTAAGAAAAATTTATCTTAGCTTGCATATTCAGGTCTGGCCTATGAAAAAATTTCCTTTAAAGGGTATTTGAGCTCAGAAATAGTATCCTTAGTGGATCCTTAAATGTAAGCCAAGGTAGTATTCAAACAAAACATCTATTTTATATGGATCTTATAGCAATGCTAACTAATGAATCCTAAATCCATACAAATTAGAGATGCAGAAGTGGTGTTAAAGAACCCCGACTGAAGCAGGGTTGGGGGCAATCCAACATCCCCCAGATATACTGAGATGTTCCAAAGAGACCCTGGAGCCAAGCCCTCCTGAGAAGCAGGAAGACAAATAACTGGACATTGTAGTATGGACAAAAATAAAAATGGGTTTCTGGTGATGTTTGCTCTGGATCCACCCCTAAAAGGAGTATTGGTCAGTAGTAGGGAGACTGGGCTGTATCCTTACCAAGACAGGTGAGACATCAAAGCAACTTCATCCCACTAGTGAAGTTTAAGCTATAGTGTGTTTTCTTTGTAAAGCATGTACTCTAAATGTAAAACATAAGAAACAAAAAAAAAGTTTTTCTTTTCCATTTTTTGTGCCTCATTACCCTAGGAGAATAACTCATAAGTTCTTTCTGAAAGTCTCTGTCCGATACAAAGCATTTCTGAGTGTCTGCTTCTTTAGAAGGTCGCTAGGCCATTATTCAAGGAGACATTAGATTTACAGAATTTCTACTACTCCAAGGGCTCTGGCATTCCAGGTCTGCAGTCCTGCTGCCATGGCAGGGTTTCTGACTGGTAAAGCCAGAACCCGAGGGTATCAATGGAACTTTTCCTGCAGAAAGCAAGTGGGAGGCCTGAGGCAGAAAGCAAGGGAGGGTGGGGACGACTTCTGGTTTAGAGACCTCTCATGTCGCACAGACTTGCATAAAACATGTGTGGTGTCATAGATACTGCATTATACTTAGGCTCGCTGGGACCTTTTACAATAATTTAAGCGGAGATTTCTTAGCCTGAACTGTCCACTGGAACTACCCTAAAGAAAGCACAAAGGATTGATAGATTTTGTTTATTGTTTTGTTTTACAAGAGTTCAGTGTTACTTGGCAATGCTATCTGTCCACCTGAGGATGGTCATTGCCCTCTAATGTGCCTTCTTTCTACATCATGTTCTCAACTGAAACTAGCAGGGGTTGGTTCAAAAGAAATACAGAAAGACGATTTTCACACAGGGTGTACTTAAGCTTTGGAACTCCTTCTGGCATGACATTGTGGATGCCAAAGTTTGGGAAGAAGAAGAAATTGAACAAATCCATTAAAAAAAAAAAAAAATCTGTTGAAGGCTGTAAAGTACCATCTCACTGGTTTTGAATGAGGATGATAATGAGCCCTACATTATTGAATGCTAGGAGAAATATATGTAGATATTTTACTACACTTGTGTGCTTATTTTGGAGTTTGGCCAGCACCGAAGTGAGGACGGTATCCGTGAGATGGACCTTTAGATTGATCAAATATGGGTGGGTTTTATATTTTTTAATATATATATATATATATATGTAAATTCTACATATATTTTTATCCCTCTTTTACATAAGAGACACTGCTTACGGGTGCAGATAGTGATGTGTCCTGCTGATTTAAATCTAGAGCAACTGCAATAATTTTAGTTGCATTATTCTGGTTTTACTCTGCATTAGTCTCATTTGAAAATGTGATGCATCCTGGTAATCTATAATATAATAATATTTGTTTTCTATATACAGTTAAATATTCCTATCTACTAGAAATCACAAATCTTATCAACAGATAACTAAATCTAGACACATTTTAATCTAAATCCCTTAAGTGGAGAAAGTCAGAGAACCAAAATATTCTTACAATAAAACTCCATTGGAAAACTAGAGTTAATCTTCTGTTAAGAGATCCACGTCTTGAGGGAAGTGAACCTAGAGATACTAATGAAAGCCCTAGGAAAAATATAATGCTCTACTTTTCATCATTAGTTGCGAAACTAATTATTAAGCTTCTAAAACATGATTTACTCTCCAGCGGTACAAATGCAGGCAAAACCTGCATTGAGTTATATTGGAACAAGTATGCTTTCTGATCGTTATAAACTGTTCTTAATCTAGATTGACCCCAAATGGTGTGCAGCAGATTTCACATTTATATTTTGAAGATTTCTAAAACAGAATGTTTTCAGAATTTCCATGTCCATAGTGAACATCTTTTCTATTCTGAATTGCAACACAAATGGATTTTAAAATATCAGTGGATTTAAAGTTTCAACTACCTCAACAAACTGTTTCATATAAAACTGTCTTACGTGCTTTAGGAAGATAGAGAAAGTCTGGGTTTTAACATGTAACAACTCTACATGACCATTCGGAGAAAATAAAGAGAAGAAAGCAAGCTAGGGAACTAGTTACAAAATACTCTGATTGGCACAGGACACATAACTGAATAAAATCCCACGTTTAGTAATGACTGGCCAGAACTTCCATTTAACATGTCGTCAAAGAGTTTGCTCTATGCTGGATCAGTAAGGAGCCAAAAGAAACACCACCAGCCACCCTGTTCAAGTGGTTTAAGTCCCATTTGCACGATATTCAAGGTAGGCTTCTTTAGCTTTCACAAGTGCAGCTGCAATGGGAAATCTGAAGGTCACTATCCAGTGAGCTAAAGAAATGATGCCATTAGTATCTATGATCACTAATGATAGTTATGATCATTAACATATAAAGTCTTCTTCCTTTTTTTTTTTTTTTTCCTGTTTCTACTTTTGCAATAATGATACTGAATCAACAGTTCTTCTCAACAGGACAAAAAAGCACTTTTTTTTCCCCACCACAAATCAGACATGGCTTTGGTGGACAAGCCCATCCTTCTATAGGAAAGATCACTTTATGAATCTTGAAAAAGTGCTTTTTTCTTTTCCTGTGAGTTTCTCAAGCAGTGGTGGCATCAGAGGCTGCTGGCTCAGTGCGTGCAGAGAGACCAGCTGTTCAGGAGAGCTCTGAGCCCTGACTTCTGCCTGTCGAGGCCCCTGCTGTAAGTATGTCACTGCTCCCTTGGGGCAGTTTTGTCTGGCAGAGAGAAGAGCGTCTACAGAGGACGAAGAGAAAATCCTGGGGACTTATGTCTGTACGTTTGTTTGCTGACACCTCAGGAAAATAGCCCAGGAACTTTTGGGTCACATTGCTCATATTGTAGCAACATTGCAGCTGCTCTTTTTGCTGTTATGGTACAACATCAGTAAACATCTTAAAAGGACAGTGTCACAGTAGCAGTCTGAAAGAAGTCCCTCCTTTAACAATGTCTTTGTCCAGTGTCAGGTTTTCTTAGCCTAGATAGACCTTCTGTGTCCTCCTTTTGACTCATTTGGATGAGTGCACAATTACACAAACTGACAATCAAGATCGTTGGAATCCTAAGTCTTAAGCATTCTTTATAGGAAAAAAGAGGTGGCAAACTTTGAGAAAGGTGCTACATGTATTTGACGGTTGGAAAATATGCTTTTCAATGCCAAATTAATCATCTTGGCCTATTTAGCCAAAGAAAAAGAGAATGAAAGATGACTTGACTACTCTGTGCCCTTTTCTTGGAAGAAGTCATTGCAGCAGCAGGTGCCTTCCCCATTTATAAGACACGCTTCAGTCAGACAAAGGTTACTGGACTGAGTACGTGGACTTTGTTATATAGGTCCTTAAACCCTGTGGATTTACTGTTCTCTCCAGCCTTAGCATCTGTCAGTGAATAAAGAGGCGAGAGCCCAGAGGAGTAAAACAGTGTTTCCCTTCTTGGTAGTTGATGCAATGGTTGACAGTGGTGCTCAGTTATGGAAGAGCAGAGCAACAGGAAAGTGTACAAGTGACCATTCAGCAGAATATTCTCCCAGCCTTCAGTGAGTCGAAGCTCAAAGGCTTCCTGATCCAGGAAGTAGTTATTTAATTTTTAAAAGCCATTGATGCATTCCTTTCTTGTTAATTTTACCAGTTGCATTTTGAACCATCATAAACTTTTAAAATGTGAAATCTCCTGAGCAAGGAGTTCCACTCTAATTACAATCAACGTGTAATCTTTCATGTACACCTAAAAATCCATCTTGGCCAGCAGCTCCAGAGCAGGGCTGTAGTCCATATGGAAAAGCAATAAATCAGGCTCCAGGTATCCATTTCCTGAATATGCAACTGTCTTGTTTTGAATTTAAATTGAATTAATTATTATAGAAAACTAGAAAATATTGGTTTAATTTGTATTATTTTTTTCCCTCCTTTTCCTTCATGGTTTTCCTTGCCTAATTCATTTACGGGCTTATTATGTGGTTAAATGTTTTCTGTAACCTGACCAAGGAGATTGAGGTTCAGACAGGTGATTTTATACAGTCCATCTTTGGTATTTGTTTTTTTCCTTACTTTCAGACCTTAAGTTTTTTGGGTTGGATTTTTTTTTTTTTGTACCTCATGCATTACAGTGTCCCTGTGTGCGGTACGTCTGGTTCCTTGCAATGCAGTAGGAACCATAAAACCTGCACTTGTAGTCACTGTGTGTATTTCGAGGAGCAGAGGAATGCTGCTTCATGCAGTCTGGCCTAGGGAAGTAAAGTGCGTTTTCATCTCAGAGTTTTAAATCTTGGAGTTTGAAACCAGGACAACAGAATAGTATGACAGGATTTTGCTAGGTTACCCTCAGCCCCTTCTGATGTCATTAATGCTGCACCTTTCCCTTGAGTCGTATTGATTGCACACCAATAACCCACCAACAAATGCAATCAGAACCCGTATCTGTTGGTGTCATGAGGGCTGTAGGTGGCAGAGAGGGAAAGATTGGCAAGTGGCTTTGTGGTACTTTGCATTTACACTTCTGTCGTTCCTTCCCAGCAGGAGACAAGTCTGGACACCCTCTTCTGACACTTGCAATAGAAATTCTGACATTTGCCCAGTGCATCTCTTGCCTGGCACTGTCAAGTTGTAACAGCACAGAAGTTCCTACTCAGTGTTGAACAGAGCAATAATTCAACCTAATGAACATTGGAAATAAGGGCAAAACATAGACAGGTTTCCTTCACGGTGTTGCTTTTGCCTTTGAAATTGATATCAATTTCAATATCAATATCAGTTTCAGGGCTGGCTTTACTTAGTGTCTCTGTTTTTACCACACATCTATATATGGCTTAATAACTAAGTGAGTGGCTCCGTTTTCAAGCTTGTTTCAGTCTCTCAAGCCCTGAAAGGGTCATAATGTTTTTGACAGCTGCCATTCAAATTCTAAAATAATTCACCCCTCTGCCCTGGCTGTGGCATTGCTGCCATGTTTGTTCTGCAGCACAATCAGGAATCAATAACTCTGCAATATCTTTTTTTTTCCCTGTTTCCTATTATTTTGAAAAGGTTCCTACATTTATAGTCAGGTGTCAATTCTTGTCAATCCGATTCTTTACTTTTAGTCTATACTTAATTGCTCGGATACTGGCATCCTTGCTCAATTTTTGCTCTGGCAGGAAGACTGAGGTACATCCTGATTCTGCAGTAGGTTTTGTGCTTCAAATTTAAACGAGTCAAAAATGAGATCTGAATTTTCACTGATTAATATATAATGGGTCTGATTTTAAGATTTCACCCAATTTCTTAAATTAAGCTAGCATTTACATTCTTGAAGACTTTCCTGATTCTAATGGCTATGTCTGCACTCTTTTAGCTAAATTATTTCCCTGACAGCCAGTTAAAATCTAAGATACAGGCAGGTAGAAGAGAGGAATGATTACTAGTAGAAAATGAAATTTTGAGAGACAAGAGTCTGCTTTATGCAAAAAATCCTTCAAAGTAACAGAGCAAGAAAGGCAGAAGAGCCAGTAAAAAAGTAGATTTATTTCTAAGAAGTTCTGAGTTTTCACGAATTCTACACACCTCTTCCAAACCTTCAAATAGATGAATGTTTTGATGGGATATCACATGATCAGGTTACTGTGGTTGAACGCATTTCAGGCTGACCTTGATTGTTGCCTATCTGCATGCTCTTTGGTCTTTATAAGCATCACATAATACCAGGTCATTAATTCTACTGTGAAAGGGAGCTAAGGGAGGATGTATTATGTTGCCTTTGCCTTTGCTTGAGAGTCCACACGTAGACAGTTCCTGCAGCTCAATTAACAAGTAGTAACTTCAATTCATTGATTTGAATCCAAAGTCAGTAGGACTTTCGAGCAGTCAGCAGCTTTCTTCATCCCATCTCAGGTTTCTACACTGTTTCTTTGCAATGGATAGGAAAATGGAGTACTCCCACTGAGTGGCTGTGCACAGTGTTGACCCTTCAGATGGATGGCAAGTCTTTGATCTGAGGTTCCCAAAGCAATCTGCAAACATTAATTATTTATGCTTTGTAGTACCTTTAAACTTTAGCCATGTTGATACACCTCTAAGGACCTGACAGAAGAGGCTGATCTTCAGTGCATTCAGTTCGAACTGCTAGAAACAAGACAACAATGGCCATACTGATTCAGCCCAATGGTCTCTCTGGCCTCATAGACTGTGTCATTCACAGGTACTTAAGGAAAGACCATGTGAAAAGAAGAAGAAATATCAGCTAGAATTGTGGACAGCACCAGTCATTCCTTTAACTGCCTAAATATGGCTTTAGGTGCCTAAAATTTAGGTTCCAGCTTGGAAAAGATTGTCATAAGTGTATGTCTAAAATCTTTGAATGAGTCAGTGGCAAGTGTCCTCTTCCCTGTGGATAGTCTCATTTCCTCGGAGCAGTGGTCAAGGGAGCAGTTGGTGTTTGCAGTATGATTAATGGCTCAGGAGGGTTCTCTGAGGCATAAATCAGTAGCCCCCAGAAGAAGGGAGTATTAGGCTCTTTATAAGAGTGACACAGGTTTATAAACTGCTCTCATGTCACTCCACCACTGTTAGCGGATGTTTTCAGTTGGCAATGCTTGAATTATCTGTCTGATTAAACCCCCAAAATTATAGTGAGATTTCGGTGTTGTGAGAGGGACAGAGTAGAGAAGAGCAGCCCAAGGGAATCCATTGTTCATCCTGGTGCCCCTTGGCTCTGGGGTGAGCGGACTTTCAATGAAGTCAGTTTGGGAAGGTGTGTGGTTCTTTTTGATAAGGTTAAAACAGCTTATTCTCTGGAGAGCAATTCCTCTTGACCTGGGGATGATGGGAAGATGGGTAAGATTGCTGTTGCTGAGTGCAGAGCTTGGTGTGTGTGGGACCAGGAGGCTCTGAGTGGCCAGTTCTGTGCTAGCATGCATCCAACAAAAGCCACAAATTCTATATGTTTCATCACCATTTCAGTCTCAACTGGTTCTGTGATATTTTAAAGCTTTTGTATATGAAAGAGCAAGTTTGAAAAAGAAGTGTCTGATGCTGGCAAACAATAGATCTTCACTTCCCCTACTCATAATATTAAAGCACTGTTATTGTTCTTTGTCTTTTCTCCCTAAGTAACTAGAAATCCAATCTTAACAAACTTGTTTTTCTATTGGAACAACACGACCACTGGAATTATGGCAATGTTCTATCTCCAAAATCAGTAGCAAAGACAGACTCTATATGTTGCTTTTCCCCTTCTGTGGAAATGCATACAGTAGTATTATATAGAAGCTCTGAGGACATCAGGTTTTGATACACTTAGGTGCTCTATCTATCTGTGTTCTTGAGATGTAAATGTGAAAAAAAAATTGTTTCCTAAGACAAGGAGCCTGTATTGGGTCTGGCTGAGATGGAGCATAGTGCTATGCTTTGTATTGGTAGCTAGAAACATGTTGATAATACACCAGTGTTTTGGATGCTGCTGAGCAGTGTTCGCACAGTGTCAAGGCTGTCTCTCCAACATCCCCTCCCCCCACCCCCAAAGGCCAGTAGGCTGGGAGTGGGCAAGATCTTGGGAGGGGACATAGCCAGGACAGCTGACCCAAACTGAGCAAAGGGATATTCCATACCAACATATCATCTGCTCAGCAATAAAAGCTAAGAGAAATGGCAGGGGGCCATTCGTTATTACGACGTTTGTCTTCTGGAGCAACCACTACAGTACTGATGCCCTACTTCCCAGGAAGTGGCTGGGCATCACCTGCTGATGGGAATTAGAGAATAAATCTTTTGTTTTCTTTTGCTTCCATGCATGGCCTTTGCTTTTGCTTTATTAAACTGCCTTTATCTTGACTCACAAGTTTTTTTCCATCTTATTTTCTTCCCCCCACCCTGTTCTGCTGAGGAGGGGAGTGATAGAGTGGCTTGGTGGGCACCTGACATCCAGCCACAGTCAACCCACCACAGAGCCTCATAGGTTTTCTTGGGAATAGGGCAGCACATAGTTCATCAGTGCCGTTCATTAAACGAAAGGATATGATTCTTATTGGTATACAAGCTGATTGGAAGTGTTACATCACTATTGCCCTTGGTGGCGGTGTCAAAGCAAAGTAATTTTGGATGAGTGTTCTCTGGAAGAAAACCTAAGAACCAGCACAGGAGGTTTTCTTTGGTAACAGTGTGTTAAAGAAGAAATATTTTGTCAGTTTAGCTAGAGAAACTAGTGTTCCAGCAGGAAAGACTCTTAGAAGAGCAGACTCTTAGAAGAGCAGGAAAGACTCTTAGAAGAGTTATCTCTTCATGAAGAAAGCTGTGTTTAGAGGGGACAGTGTGTTTGGTGACCTCTCAGAGGGGTCACATGCAGTGATGTAGATGGGAAGATTGTTCTGTCTCTTCAGTGCCAAAAACTCAAGTTCTGTCTTGGGGAACTGCAGCCTAAAGAACTTGATGTTCAATAGGTTGGTTAGAATTTCAATGTCATAGGAAAATCATTACAAGTGATAAAATATACTCACTGAAGTGCTGTGCTTTATCCCAGCAATCTCCACTGAAGCCCCGGTGGTGGTCAACCTAGTTGGAAAATGGCCTCATCCCATGATGTGCAGTAGCTCGTTAAGTTCTCCTTTGCAACCAAGTTACTCTCTCCAAGCAACTGTAATGATCTGGGAGGTATTCTTTAAACCTGAGAGTTAAATCAGACCAAAGGTAGGGGGCTTATTCAAGGCTGTTTCTGTGGTCTGCTTTTCTTCGTAGGCCTCCATTAATATAAAAATAAAAAAATAAAATACCTAAAAATCCCACATAACTTCAGACCTGACTGAGTTATAATGTAGTGGTTACCAAGTCTTTATTAGCTATCCACCTCCTTGGGTAGATCTTAGCAATATCCACATTTTGGTAATATATAGTCTGTTCAATATATAAATAATAAACTCCTAATTGCCTTTATCTCTCTGATGTAAGATTCTCAAACCATCATAAAAAGAGAATTATAATTCCACAGTACTCAGTGAATTTTCTGAAATATCCCTTGTAGTTTCATTAGGCTTTAATAGGAGTTGGAATCTGCTTCACAACAACCTTTCATTTACTGAATATGTTTCAGCTCTCAAAATAGGCTTTTTAGATGTATCTGGAAAAGGAGCCTTTTGACTTTAGTAGTCATTAAAGAAATAACTGTCTTTATTTCCTAAAAAACTGCTGGAAAGATTTTTTTTTTTTTTTTTTTTTTACTTCTGAGTTTGGTAAGGAAGTTGCTTAAGCTTTGACAGATTATTAATTTCCCAATTGATAGCCATATTTTAACACTGAAATGGGCTTTTTACATTACAGTGTTGAATGACTTTGCTATATAGTGCATAAACCATTTCATTTCTCTCACAAGTAGGTCATCAGGAATTACTATGTTGAGGGCTTGCACAAAGAGACACTGTATTTACAACTGTGCATCTCAAATGAATCTTATCATCCCAACTCAGAAGGTGGGCAGGGTTTCTTGTCGCTGAAACGATGAAGAAGGTGGAGTGGAGGTAGATCATTTCAATTTTCACATTACTGTGGTTGATTGAATTACCTCTTGTTAGCTGAACTGCTTATAGCTGTCCATGTACAGCCTGCTGAGACTGCAGAGTAAAATGCATTAGTTTTGATGTTATGTCATCAAACCATGCTAAGAATAACTTCCCATCCATTGCTGCCTCTCAGCTGACAAGTAGTAACTCATTAAACAGCAGTAATTTGATCCCTTTTGATTGTCTGCCTGGGCTTTAGATAAAAAAAGCCATATCGTCTGTGGAATATTTTCAAGGCATCTGCTTTTTATTCTTAAAGTTTGAGAGTTCTAGAGTGCTTACAGAAGAAGAGCCATGCAACAGCAATGGCACCCTCTGCACAGCTTTGGATTGGCGGGATTTTTGAAATGGGGGTAGAAGAAAGCATACTCAATTTTAGGCTCTGATGATAACTGTCTGCATTGCACTTGGATTTTTGATTGTACATCTCCTTACCTAAATAAAAGCCAGACTTCTAAAATGTAAGTGCCTTGCAGAATCACAGAATGGTTGAAGTTGTCAGGGACCTCCAGAGCTCACCTGGTCCAAGCCCCTACTCAAAGCAGAGTCACCTAGAGCAGATGCTCAGGGCAGTGTCTGGTCAGGTCTTGAGCACCTGTAAGGATGGAGACTCCACAAACCGTCTGAGAAACCTATTCCAGTGTTTGACCACTCTCACAGTGAAAAAGTTTCTTTCTTATGCAAAACTGGAATTTCCTCTATTTCAATTCCTGCAAGGATTGGTTTTTGATGTCTAGTACTGTGCCTTGTAAGAGTTTGCTATATGAAGAAGCATTCTTGTTGATTATTTTGAACAAAATTGTTCTTAGTTTTACAACTACCATTTGTGTTATGTTTTCAACATGCAATTAAGGATTCCTATTAAATGTTCTATACAAGGCAGGTCCCAGTGACCAATACTTATTTACATTTTTTCCAGAACACAGCATTAAAAAGACTATAAAGGAGAAATTTAATGCAAGAAAGAAGCTATAAAACCTGCATTTCAGCTTGTGTGAACAAATTTGGGTATTTATTGGCCTAGGAAATTTTTTCTTTTGACACTCAAATATTGCTGTGGGATGACAGACACACAATTTACCTGTAATCCCTTTAATTTGTAGCAACTTCTCCTTTATTAAATTATATATTCCAAAAGATATCTTGTTAATGACCAGTATATGGCAAATATATTCTCCAAGCTTATTAGTACAGAAATAATTGTAAGTAGCTGCTATAGTTCATTAAGGCTTATTTATTTTATAGTTCATTAAGGCTAATTTTATAAGTATAAAATATATTTTAATAGCCATTTTTGCCTCTGTTTTTTATGTTTCTCTGCCATCTACTGCTAGCAATAGTTTCTGATTTTCTTCTTTGGTCCTAGATAATTTGCCACTGTGTTTACTGTGAACTACTTAGTGATGGCTTTTAATGAACAGTTTTGCCAGGCATTAACAGATGCTAATCTTCAGTCAGACACATATTCAGTTACATAGGCTTCTCCTGGGTCAAAAGGGCCAGTTACTATGATGTCTGATCTCTCGATCCCGCACACTGGAAGTTCACCTTGCTTTATGGACAGAAATTTCTCTTAATGTATACATGTGATAAAAAATATCGGTAACTTGATTCAGTGAGTGCCTTGAAGCCCAGAACAGGTTTGATTTACACGTAAAAAGTTGTACCATGGGAGTAAAAGGGAATGTGGGTAGTTTTATTTTTGGTCTGAGTTTTTATTTTATTTTTATTTTTATTGATAGCATAATCATATTAGTAAAATGCTTTAAAATAAGTTCTAGAACTGTTAATGTATAATATATTAGTTAATAAAAACATATCACAGTAGTTTAACATACAGTTAAACTCACCAGTCTGGAGAACCAATTTTCCAGGCTGGATTTGAGCTGTATATTATTTTGTTGCTGTTTGTAATGAGCTGTTATAATACTGAGTTTTCTCCTGCCCTTTGCTCAGTATCTCACTGAGCCAGAGGGTACCTGGCTTATCCATGGCAGATATGGACTCAATAGGTACTTCATTGCCACAGATAGTCAGATTTTTCATGGCTCCGGTTTTCCAACAAATCACAGAGGAACATTCTCCATCCTTAATGCATTCTTGATTTTGATGTGAAGAGAAACTAAAGAGCAACTTTACCTTAAATCTAATCAAATTATCTGAGAGAGAGACTGATACAAAACTTGGTAAAGCGAACACCCACATCAGCTCAGACATGGAGGAGAGGGAGGAATCTGTCTATTTCTTATGTCTCTTCCACTTTCAATGAATACTTACGTATTTATTGATAGAAAGACCATAATTGGAGCACACTGCCTCTCATTCCTGTGTCTTTGCTATCAAGCAATGGAACTGTGCCTGTTTAATGTCTGTCTCAGCAGTCATTTACACATTCGAAACCATGAAGCAACTGCAAAACGGCTTAAATGGCGGCCCCTTCTGCATGTCTCACACCCTCCTGACTTACGGTAGAAATCCGTGGTTCAAATCCTTATTCTGGCTTTAGGGCAAGATCTGGGTTTCAACTCCCATCTAACCATATAAGCCTAAAGCCAGAAGGAACAGTATGAGGAGTACTAAACAGGTTTCCTCCTTTGTGGGATTAGAGGAACCAATGTGACAGTATTCAGGAGTACTCAAAGGCACAGTCATTTCTGTCATTCATTTGCACAGGGATACAGCAAAATTGGAGTCTCGTTCAACTGTTGACAAATGTAGGCGAGGAAAGGTAGTAAACTTAGAACACTTTTTTTTTTTTCTAAATTTGTGGATATACTGAATTTTACAATCTGCTGACATCTTTTGTTTTTCATGCTGTGTTCAAGTGGTAATATCAATACAATTTTCTGTTGTGAGAATTTCATTTTGGTCAACACATTCATCCTTTGCTAAAGCATACATAGACATGTATGTGCACACACATGCGCCCAAAACCTCGGGTCCTTAGCAACAGAAAAAAAAACCCTGAACCTGGGTGGGTGGAACAAGCTCACAAGAATGATTGCAGTCAGGGATAAAAGTAGTGATTGTTTCAGTTATGAAGAGGAATGAAAGAGCATGAGGTTAATCAGCAACCAGCCTTCTCTTCCATTTTCTTGGAGCTGAAGGACAAAGTACTGACAGGCTTAAGCATTATGTTCACACATTTGTGTGTATATAGGGTGTATGTGTTTTTCTGTTCATATGTGCATCAGTACCTCTGCTGAAAACAGCCTAATTTCACTATGAAATATCTTGCAGATTGGATACTATTGGTTTCAATTGCTTAATACAAAACAAAGGGCTTTAAGATTACTTTCTATTGTTGTGATTAAGCCCTGAATGCTTTCCCTTTTCATTGGAAACATTTTTATAAGTCAGAGATGGCCATTCTTTTTGTTCGTATTATTTGTAATGATTCGTCATGAGGGCTGCTTTTGTCTAAACACCCAGGAAGTTAATGAGCTTACTTCCATGGGAACAGAAAATCTCACTGTGAGTCCATATAATCCTTTTTTTCTGGTAAGATCTGGGTGTATACAGACACAGTAGAGAAAAGCTCCTCAGTAGCCAGGAAAGCAGATTTCTGTCTTCCAGGTCACTCCACCACTTTTCTTCTCTCATCCTCTGTGAAACTGAAATTTAAGATTAAGACAGGAATTTGTCTTAACAGGTGTTAATGCACCTCCATGAGAGCCAAGTGTTCTGAACTCCCCTTAGAGCCAGTGGAGATCTGGACAATGAAGCCTGGACAGCAATTCATCTGCCCACTTCAAAGGGATCAGTGCATTTGTCCACACATGTATGTCTATTGTCATTTGAGTTTCCCAAGGCTATGTCACCTGGATCCCAGTTGCCAGTACAGAAGGGCATGGGTGTCACTTGTCACGCTCCTAGTCCTACACAGATGTCTTGTATACCTTAGCAAGTCTCAACTGGCATGAGATGGTTGTCTACACGCAATTGAATTGAGCCTTAGAGGTCAACTGTGGAGAGATTAGCTACGTGGGCTTCACAGACTGTACTGTCTGGCTATTCGGTACCTACAAGTGGAGCTTGCACACCCACTGCACATGGAGACAGAGCCATGTTGATGCCTGAAATGGGTGCCTTAATTCTGAGCTGAATTGTCAGTCACAAGTGGAAGTACCATTTGGATTTTGCAAAATGAAAGAGATCTGAAACACAATCTCGAGGTAGAGGTCCATTGAAATGTCAGTATAGGTGATTGCTGTGACTGTGCATGGGCTGGACTGAATGTGGGCTGGGCTGATAAGGGTTATACATGCCAACTGCAAGTCTTCTGCAGAAAAAACACTACTTCCAAGCTCCAGAGTTTTATACTGAAGAAGACTTTGGAAACATTTCAGCTGATCTTAGCCAAAGTGGAAGATAAAAGGACTTGCAGGCTGGTGCTGCATCTAATATGACATTAACTCATTTGGCAGCCCTGATACACATTTTTTTCCTTGCAGCAGAGATCCAGAGTATGTGGGTCTGTTCTTTCAGCAGGAGCTGACCGATCTTTTTTTGTCCTGTAAGCAACATGTTTCGTTATGGTCAAAAAGAGCATGATGCATACCACATGGCTTGCAGGCAGTAGCTGGCATTGCCTTCCCCAGTGTTCCTGGGACTTGGGTTGGGCTGGTGGTTCATCCCAGGGCTGACAATTTGGTTTGCTTCCTCCCAGAGGTGAAAATTAAGATTATGCAAAAACCCATGTGCTAGCAGAGCTCTGTATGAGAATTGCTTGCACATCGTATATGTCTCCAGATCCCTAGTTGGATTCCCCCTTTCTTGCATCTTGCTTCTGTGTAGCCAGAATTTCATTTGTCCTTGCTTCCCACAAAGGGGGAGTCGTGGCAAGGAAGATGTGAAGGTGATGAAGCCAGCAACAGCCACAAGTAGTGGGAAAGCTAGTACTGACAGATTAATCCACATACCTTCCCTTGCTTTGGTTCCTGCAGCTTCTTCATATTTCCATCCAGAGGATGCTCAGCCTTTTCCAGAATCCCTGACACCTCCTGAGTTTCTGGGCAATTGAATTTGCCACTCTGTTTTCTGTCAATAACCCTCCTGACTTTCTTAGGAAAGATAGGACAGTATCTATCCTACTTTCCAGTAGATAAGAAACATTTGCATAGCCAAATGAGCTCATACAACCTGCCTGAAGTGGTTGCGGAGCAGCTCTAAACTGAGTAGCCATAGGGAATTCCTGTAATAATGCAGGACATTTTATTTGCCTAGATAGGATAGTAAGTAAATGTTAACTTCTTATGATGAGTTTAATTTACCTACTGTGTTTGAACAATCTACATGGCTGAACTTATTTTCAGCGTTTCCTTGCTATTGAGTTATCCCATTGGATTAACTTGCTCAGACCTTTACAGTAAATTATGCTGCTTCAGTGGGTGGTCTGGCTCCTATCCGAGGCACATCAGGCATACAAGGAAAAGGCTAGTGATAGCCTTCCCAAAAGAACAAAGAAGCCGTTGTGGTTTCTTATGGTTTCTCAGTGCAAAGAGTCTGAGCAATTGACCCAAATTTAGTGTACAGTTACTACAAACATGGCAAAGTATGATGTTCCCTCACTTTGGCCATTCTGAAAACTAGACATTTAGGTCAAGCAGGTCATGGTGATCCTCTGTCTCATCAGCGGTGAAAATTAACCACAGGCACAAGTTAACTCACCTCTTTCTGTCTTTGACACTCACATTAATTTTGGAGAACTTGCGTTCTTGAGATGTTTCTCTCTGTATAGAGAGGCAATAGCTGAGATCAGTGAGGGTAATGCTGGCTTTAACATTCATGATGAGAGACCTTTTTACATGTTGCTGGGCAATACATACAGAAATGGGTATAATGACCCCCGTGTATTCACAGGCAGGGAAAAAAAAACATTTAGGGGAGGAAGAGCTCAAACAGAGCCTCGAGCACGTGCTTAATGCTTAGCAGGTGTAACCTTCCTGTCTTGTAGGAGCTGGTGAAGCTGCTCCTGAGTTTCAGGTGCATGTTTCACTGCAAGGACTTTGCTGAATCAGAAACACAGAGTGAGTCCATGAGTGAACTGGGAATAAAAGCCATGTTTTTGCCCTCTTATATCTGTAGTTCTGGGTAGGGACATACTTTGTTTTTGTCAGGCTATCCTGTTCATGAGAGTTCTCCCTCCCCCCCAGCCTACTGACAAGTACTTCACAACCCACCCCTCCAAAAAATAAACCCCAGCCAAAGTATTAGGCTTGATGCTGCAACTCAAACAACCCAATCCCCTGCTGAAATGTGTTGGAAAAGTTTAGGCCTGCCAGAAGTATTTTGTCAGCCTGTCTCTGGCTTTCCAGTGAAAGGCAGGGTTTTGCTCTCTGTCAGATTTTTATTTTTTTCTAATCTCCTTTTGATGAGCTTCCTATTGGGTTTTTAGCTACTTATAGAGGAAACTTAATTTTTTTAATTGTAGTTTCCAACAAAAAGAAAAGCATCACTTCAGAGATCTTCTTGCTTTCATCTTTTCCTGCTGTTGCTTTTACACTTGACATTCAGCCTGCTCAACAAGTCCCGATATGACACTCCATAAAATCTTTATCCTGTCAAAGCCCTGCTGTGAGCATTGCCCAGTGCTTCCAGAATTTGCATTTAGCATCCATTCACATGTCTATATGGGTGGGGCTTTCTTATCATTGAGTAGCCCTCCAGCTTTATGTGAAAGGGCACAAAGTTAATGAAAACAGCATTAAAACTCTATTAACATTTAGTGAGATTACTAAGCCTTGTTCTGAACTTAATATTAGTTTCAGCATATATTTTTTTAACTCACAGTACCCAGAACCTGAGACAGCAGAAACAGTCCTATCGTTGAGCCCATTTTTCAGGTGAGGATGTTATTGCTGAAGGAATTGAAGGCTTTGATTTTGAAGGGGATTGTTTGAGGGTTTGGAGATTTTTTTATGTGGGTTTTTTTTTTTTTTTCCCTCCTTTTTTCTTTTGAAGGAAGAGCCACTCATTGGAGTTTATGTTTCTGTACGTTTTGACTTTAATTCCTGGAGAAATGAATCCCAGAGGGAGAAAGATCTCCTGGAAATGTCACATTACACCCTTCTTTTTTCAAAATGTTATTGAGGATTTTCCTTCAGACACAAACTTTGTTTGCTGTTGCTTTTCTTGGGGAAAAAAGAGATGAAAACAGATAGTGATACAGAAAAGAAAATTTCCTACCATGCAAGTGAAAAGCAGACCGAAGCATGCTTGAATCTAAGTACCCATGTGCTTTCCATCCACAACCGTGGCTCTAGCTCAAGCAAGACCTTCAGGTGCCTCAGGTGTAGTGGTTCTAAAAGTACCAAGAGATTATCTCTACCCTCAAGGTCAAGTTACAAGGCCATGTTGCTTAAGCATACTCTACAATTCCATAGTGCAGAGTACCATCTCACATCGCTTGACTTTGGGTCTTCTCTGGGTCCTGTGTGGTTCCCTTGTGGTCCTAAGACATTATTATACATTTTTTGCTGTGGTTTTGGCTCTGGAAGTGCCCATGCTATTACACTGTGCTAAGGAAGACTGGAGCTTGAGCTAAGATGTGTCACACAACTTGCTACAACAGATGTAGAGCTTTTTTTAGCTTTGGTCACTAAACCTTTTGGCATAGCTGTTGCAGACTGTGCCTAAACCTCCTGTGTTTGAGTCATCCACAGAGAGACAGCAAGTAAATGTGGATTTGTGGTAAAGTTTCTCAAAGACATGCTGGCAGTGGTGGTGTTCAGCAAAGGGATGGAAGAAAAGTGGCAGGTTCTGCCTGAGAATATCAGTTTGATTCCCAGGGAAACCTTCCGGTAACACAGAGTTGATATATCGAACTCCTCTGATGTTACAGAGGACAGCCAGCATTGCTGGCTATTCCAGTGTGAGACACAGACAAAAGTGAGAATACTTCTCAAAGAAGAATGTCCCCAGCTGCGGTACTTCAGTCTTTCTCTTTCTATAGAAGGAAAAGCCCAAGAAACAATTAAGCTATTATGTTCCAGAATGCACAAACCCTATTTTTATTTTCAGTCTTTGTACTGAAGGACTGATTTGATGGCTGATAAGGAACCGGATGAAGAAGTCACAATGCCAGCTTAGTTTGTGATTTTGATACCTGTTTTTTCCCATGGGAAAAACTTCAGTCCATTTTTGTCTTAGTTCCCCTTCCCTAAATTTGGATAATGGTGTTTGAACTAATTGTCTGTCTCAATTATATGTTATTTGGCTCAATTCTTCTGCTAAAAATGGATGGAAATCTTCTCTAATCCAAAGTCATGTTTTGAGGGTAAATTCACTAAGTGCTTCCACCCCTGCAGATACTATGGTAACATTAAGAGAGGGCATATAAGGACTTTGGCTGATAAAAAGACCTTAGAAGAAGAACTGGACAGAATAATTTTCTGTCATATGTTGAGTCAGCTAATAAAAAAGGTAGTTACTTAAAATGTCCACAGGCATCAAAGCGTAACGGAAGTCTTAGACAAAGGAAAATAATTGAAATTACTATGGACATAATGAGAAATATGCTATCAGGTTTTACAAAGGCTTAGACCAAGAGCTTGATTCTCAAGCTGTAGACAGTAGAATTGCATGTAGCCAAGTGTAAAAAAAAAAATTAAGAATGGATTTATAAAAGGATATTACAGAGGGTGGTATTAAGTGAACCCAGCTTGTCAGTTCTGGAGCTCAATGTGAACCCAGGTACTGTTCTCATTAGAATGAACAGAGATTGAAGCATGTAATGCTAAACACTTATATGCCTCACATTCCTTTCATAATGGACTGTAAGACAGTGTGCTGAACTGAAGATGTTATAATACAGATGTTAATAAAAGCCCTGCATGCCTTTCATCCAGCAGGTCTTAACTTATCACTCCGAGCACCCCTCTGAGGCGCAGAGCTATCAATACCCCTGTTTTAAAGGCAGCAAAACTGAGATATAAAGAGGTTAAGTAACTTGCTGGAGACTATTAGAGGAGCACAATTGTGTCAGTTGCTCCCAAGCTCTCACCTTTCAAGCTCAAAGATATTTTATTTGCACCTCACTCTCTCCAAAGTACGTGTTTATATAAATGAAGCAAAAATATCTGTGGCGTATATCTGACAATTTCAGTAGAAGTTGTTTGGGGATTAATTTGATCTGCTAATTTCTTGGTAGATACCAGGAACTCAGCTGTGTGTATTTAAAGCACACCAATCCCATCTATTGGGGTTGCTGTGTAATTGATTGTATTGGGTTATAGTAGGTCATCTGTCTTCATGTTGATAATTTCTTTTGGTTTTAGTAGCATTCCATCATTTTCCACTCCATTGTATTTTTCACTGTCTAAGGAATTTCAGATGAAAACGTATTCCCCCACCAGCAAACTCCGCTAATAATTTCACTGTTGTGTTTGGGTCAAATATTGATTGTGGCTCACCCCTGAGTGAGGAAGGTGCTGTTGTTTAACATCAACAGATTTTCTTGCTTATACCTCATTTCATGCAAAAAATCCCTGTGTGAGCCAGCTGTAAGGATTCCCAAAGAAGAGGCAGACTGAAGTCAAACAAAGAAAGGCAGATTCATCTTCTTTAACTCATCCATCTAAAAGTTAGATTTTCAGTCTAGGTGAGCTCTCTGAACTCACCTCTAGGCAGTAAAGAATTGTAGGTATCACCAGAGGCTGAGCAGTCTTGTCTCTCTTTTAATATTATCTTAGGGGATTAAATACCTTTGGGAGCTGCCTGCTCCTTTCTACTGGCTGTACACAAGCCTGGATAACTGTCCTTCGGAAAAAAGAGGAGAGGAGAGGAGAGGAGAGGAGAGGAGAGGAGAGGAGAGGAGAGGAGAGGAGAGGAGAGGAGAGGAGAGGAGAGGAGAGGAGAGGAGAGGAGAGGAGAGGAGAGGAGAGGAGAGGAGAGGAGAAAGGAAAGGAGAGGAGAAAGGAGAGGAGAGGAGAAAGGAGAGGAGAGGAGAGGAGAGGAGAGGAGAGGAGAGGAGAGGAGAGGAGAGGAGAGGAGAGGAGAGGAGAGGAGAGGAGAGGAGAGGAGAGGAGAGGAGAGGAGAGGAGAAAGGAAAGGAGAGGAGAGGAGAGGAGAGGAGAGGAGAGGAGAGGAGAGGAGAGGAGAGGAGAGGAGAGGAGAGGAGAGGAGAGGAGAGGAGAGGAGAGGAGAGGAGAGGAGAGGAGAGGAGAGGAGAGGAGAGGAGAGGAGAGGAGAAAGGAAAGGAGAGGAGAAAGGAGAGGAGAGGAGAAAGGAGAGGAGAGGAGAGGAGAGGAGAGGAGAGGAGAGGAGAGGAGAGGAGAGGAGAGGAGAGGAGAGGAGAGGAGAGGAGAGGAGAGGAGAGGAGAGGAGAGGAGAGGAGAGGAGAGGAGAAAGGAAAGGAGAGGAGAGGAGAGGAGAGGAGAGGAGAGGAGAGGAGAGGAGAGGAGAGGAGAGGAGAGGAGAGGAGAGGAGAGGAGAGGAGAGGAGAGGAGAGGAGAGGAGAGGAGAGGAGAGGAGAGGAGAGGAGAGGAGAGGAGAGGAGAGGAGAGGAGAGAAAAAAGGCAGAAACCCATCCAGTCCACTACCCTGATTTTTGATGGGAGCTATTTACAGATGTTGAAGAAAATGGATGAGAAAAAAGCACATGAAGCATTTAGAGAAGCAAATTATAGCATTGCAAGGTCTAAAAAAAGATCCACCTGGACCGTGGGGCTTAGCTCAGCTTTTTGTGTTTACTGCCACTAACTGACCTAACTAGACACTGAGGATGGTGAAGTGCATAAAGCTATCATAGCTCCTCCCAGGCTTTTGGGAAGAGCCCGCTGCTAAAACTGAGGACAAAATAGAAGGCAGGAGGAACTGGTCATGGGTGTAGGCTGGAGAACAGTTAGATATTGAATAACAAAAAAGAACTACCTAGTTTATTGATATTTTCAAACTATTGGTCATTTTTCTTAGCCCTAGTGGTATAGTCAGAATAGCAGGTAAAGAAAAATTAATAATAACTTTAAAATAGCCCTTAAATCCTGTAACATGCCGGTGTGTAGTTCAGATTTGTGGTATGCTTTCTTCCAACTGTTCCAGTGCTTTATGTTCATTTATTTTTAGCTTTGCTAAAATACCAGAGAGTAGGAACAATATTCTAGTACCTGCTAAACTGGCTTCAAGCTATCTTAACTAAATGCTTAAGTATTTTACAGAATCCAGCTCCATATTCAGGGAGTCTGTACTTGAAGCTAGGACTGCTGCCTTTTTCATTGTCATGTAATTCACAGCTACAAACAGTCTGCTCAATATAATGAACACGTGTCCAGCCCCACAAGAAGCAAATGGTACTTCTGCAGGAAAGTGTTTTTATTTTCTCCATTATATTAGAAAGATAATAATAAGGCAAATATTAGAATAAGATGTCTAACAATAAATTCTTATTTATGCTTCAGACCTCTTTTTTGAACTCTACCTTGAAAATGCAGCTCAAATGGCATCATATATAACTTGTTTTCAGCTACTGGAAGCAGAGTATTGTGTGTTCTGATAATTCTTTCTTTTTTTAATCACCTAAATTTCAAAATAATTCTGATATTCATGTGAGATACTAGTTATGCTATTTATTTTATGCCTTGCATGATTCCAGAAATAGCTTTCTATTTTCCTTTCTAAATGGTACTGGAATCTACAGAGGAAGAAACAATCCTAGTTCTGTCCTTTTTTTCCTATAATAATAATAATAATCAACAGGAGTAGCATTCCGTCTACCTCTGTAGCACAATTTATCATCTGGAGATCTCCAAATGCTTTTGAAAGCACGTGATATTAACTGTGCTTTAGTGACTGAAGAAACAGCAGCACATAGGTAAGCGATTTTCCCAGTATCACAGTGAAACACTACACTAGAGCTAACCGCAGGACCACATCTCCTCCTGTTTTATTCCCAGGTGGTTAGCTCTTCTGTAATCTCTCCACCATTTCTATCCTTTGTTAGTTGAATTTCCTGCACCCAGTTGCACTTGGTTAGATGTGATTTAATGATGAATCCATCTTTTATTGTCACCATGCTGACAAGAGAGAAGGAATCTTTTCTCTTTCAAATAGAACATGGTTTTAGGATGCAGTTTGGCCACTGAGGGGAGGAGTTGCCTGAGACTCAGAGATGAGACTCAATTGAACAATAAGTCTTTTTTTTTATTTCTAATGGGGTTCCTGTGCTGTGCTCATCACTGCGGTTTCTCAGCACATGCAGTGTCATAGGAGAGTTGCTTGTTGGAAGGCCAGTATTTGAGGGGCTGTAAATGATATATGGCAAGGGGTCCTGTCTCATGTAGGTCATTAACATGCTTACAATAATGAGGCCAGTACTAATGAAGGTTACACAACGCCACAGTAAATGTGCCACTCTTTTCTCCCATTTCTCTCACAGCATTGTAGGGCCCAGGCACAGAGGAGGTACTGCTGAGTTACTTCTGATGAGTATCCTAACCTGCTGCACATTGAGTATTGAAACTTTAGAGGAAAAAAAACCAAACCAAAACAAGAACCCTCAACACTTCAATTTTAAAGGGATATTGTGAAAACTGCATCATGTTCATTGAGTCAGCCTAATTTTCATAATATTGGCCCGTACAGTTCATTCCTAAGAAAGCCTGACGACCTCACGTGGAAGTCCAGCCACCCACTTTGGCAGCTTTCAAGTGTTCTAAGATTAAGTTCTTGGCTCCAGCTTCTCTTGAGTAGCTTCTTATTTAACTGATGTACCTCTTTAATCGTTTTGGTTGCACAAAGCCTCTGCAGGAAGAAACTGTGTCTTAATATCACTGGAAAACAGGCCTGAAGAATTAGCTGTAGCACCAATGAAGAGTTTTTTTTTTTCCTTCTAATTCTTGGTGGCCAGCCTTACAAATCCCTTATTATTCATTCATGGAAGTGTCACATTTAAAATGCAAATTCCTTCCCATCCTCCTCCCCCATCTCAATGCGTTTCCTTTGAAGTATCCCTGGAGCTCTTGAGGGGCCATCCACAGTAGGTTCACTGTGATCAGCCAGCTTGCAAAAGCGTGCCCTGCACCAGCTCAGGTGAATTCAGCTGAGTCCTGCTTAGCAGCCCCAGCTTGCAAAAAGCATCTCGACTTTATGGTAGAGGAAGGAAAAGGTAAAATAAAGGATAGGTATACTACTCTCAATGCAAACATACATATTTATTTCTTTGTTTAGCTTCAGTACTACTATTAGGACTGATATTTTTACTAAGCCAGGGTTGCCCCTCCTGAGGCACATCACAGACCCATATCTGCCAGCAGCAGAATCTGTCATGTGGCAGTCAAGTCAATAATATAAACAGATCTCTCTTTTGCTTTGCACATATTCTCCTGGTTTTGTCTCCTAGATTGGGAAGAGCAAAACTCTCTTATGGCATCCATCCTAGCAAACAATGTCAAGGCTCAACTGGCATGGAATTTCTATATCCACACGGGGAATGGTCCATTGTGCTTGGTCCTTGCTGCCATCCAGCCATAGTTATGAGTTCCTCTAGGCAGTACTAGCTGGCCCAGGCCAAAATTGTGCTAGGAATAGTTCTACAAATTGAGAAAGCCTACAGTGTTCCACTGCAGTATCTGTGGTCCTGGGGGGCTTGGGGAACATATTGGAGGAAAAGATTGTGTTTTCAGGTAGAGTCCAGCTTAGTGAATGCATTGTCCATGATTCAAACTTCTGGGAGCAACATAAATACTGATAATAATGACCATAATAGCATGGTAAATCATATTATCAGTAATGGCTAAATAGTTTAATAATCTTCATCAAATGACTGAGTACCTTATACAGCAGCTAGACTTGCTGTCTCCTGTGTGCTAATGCAGCCAGTACCTAAAACTGGGAGCAATGTAATTTTGAGTATAGACTGCACTACTTGAGTTAAAAACAAATTTTTATCAGTTTAATATGGTTTGTGGGGAGAGCTCATGCACACTAATGAACTTGTGGCCACAGAGTAATACTTCAAAATTTATCAAAGTTTAGTAATGGAGTCCCTGTAAGAATCTCAAATACAATGTTATTTCCCACTAAGTGCAAGAAGATATGGTATTCTTAGTAAAATACATTTTCCTAAACTGGTAAATCAAAACTGTAGATACACTGCTGGAGAGTCACAAGTTGGGAATACATGTTGACTTTATGGGTTGGTAATGATCCATGTCCATAAACCAACCTTCATGTTGACTGTCACACAATTGTCTTCCACCTTGTTTAAGACCCATCAGATGTATTCCACACAGCTTGACGTCCTTGCATGGTTGTACACTTTCGCTATCTTACCGCCCTTTTCCAATCTGGAACTCAAGTATTGCATCTTTCCTACTTTTTAACCAAGGTCTGGATGCCCTTAAAGGAAATGGTGGCCCTTTCAGGAAAACCCATTCCTTCTACTTATGAAATGAAAAAGCTATCTGGAAAGTAGCTTGATGGAAAAGGGCCTGGGGGTCCTGGTGGACACCAAGTGGAACAGGAGCCAGCATTGGGACCTTGCTGCAAAGGTGGCAAATGGTATCGTCAGCTGCATTAGACAAAGCACTGCCAGCAGATCAAGGGAGGTGATCCCTCCCATCTACTCAGCACTATTAAGGCCCCACCTGGAGTGTTGTGTCCAGTTCTGAGCTCCTCAGTACTAGCGAGACAGGGACACAGAGGAGAGAGTGCAGCAAAGGGCCACAAAGATGATTAAGGGCCTGGAGCATCTCTCCTATGAGGAAAGGCTGAGAGAGCTGGGACTGTTTAGTCTGGAGAAGAGAAGGCTGAGGGGGGATCTTATTAATGTATATAAATACCTGAAGTGGGGGAGCAAAGAAGATGGAGCCAGGATTTTTTCAGTGGTGCCCAGTGACAGCACCAGAGGCAATGGGCACAAACTGGAACACAGGAGGTTCCCTCTAGAAATCAGGAAACACTTTTTTACTGTGATGGTGACTGAGCACTGGCACGGGTTGCCCAGGGAGATTGTGAAGTCTCTATCCTTGGATACATTCAAAAGCCATCTGGACATGGTCCTGGGTAGCCAGCTGTAGGTGGCCTTGCTTGAGCAGCAGGGGTGGACCAGATGACCTCATAGAATCATAGAATGGTTTGGGTTGGAAGGGACCTCTAAAGATCATCTATTCCAACCCCCCTGCCATGGGCAGGGACATCTTTCACTAGATCAGATTGCTCAAAGCCCCATCCAACCTGACCTCCAGAGGTCCCCTTCAACCTCAACCATTCCATGATTCTGTGATTCCAAATACCAATAATTAGAGAGAGAAAACTGGACACATACTTGCCTAGAAAAGCCAAACATCCTCAAACCACAGTCTGGTCAAGTTTGCAGCTTCTCACAAATTTCATTAGCAAGTAGGTAGTGAGTGACATGAACTTCCTTTACCAAATTCCCTTAGCTGTGTTTGGCTTTTGTGCTTTGTATTTGGCTCCATGGGTATCTGGGAGACCTACTGCTGCTTTTAAACATGATTTGTGATTTTATTAAATGGATTTTGGAGTTAATTGTGTTGGGATGGTTCTGCCTGCCAACAGGAAACCAGGACAGCATTTTTAGTGCCCTTCAGCCCACATAATCTAAATAAATTCATGAATGCACAAAAATTATTCTACCTCCTTCTTCTTGCCCAGCAACATGTGTTGGCTCAAAGAGCTCAGATTTGCTGTAATCGCCTTTTCCTCTCCAGTAACTCCTTAGAAGTCAGCCGTCTCCTTCAGATAACTCTACAGCTTCCACCAATTCTAATTATCTCAGATTTTGTTTCTTTTTATGAACTTTTGGATTTGGGATATTTTGTGTAGCTTGAAAGAGTAATCAGTAATTTGGGAGTGAGGGAGTCACACCAGCACAAATAATTGGGAGGATACACTCCTCAATTATATATCTGATGAAGTCAGGAATGCTTTTAAATTCAGTCATTAATTTTTAGTACTCCAAGAAATGAATCTCTTAAACAGGGTTATCAAACAAATAGGAATTTAGGGGTCGAAAATAAAAGTCTAAAGGAATAAAATTTTAGTTTGGTAAGGGATAAGGACAGTGTCTTTTGTGTATTTCTGAAATGTCCCAATTTTTTTCAACTAAGAAACAGTGATAACTATGTAAAGTTAAATACCTTTACAATCCTACTACATACTGTGTTATTCTTCTTAAAAATGCATTTCCATATAAGATATTTGTACTGTACTAGAAGTTCCATTAGTTATAAGCTATCTTTACACAACCCTCTTTTGAAAAGGCATCAGAGGTGTTCCATTACACTGTAAAGTATAAGGTTGTTTTTACTGCCTATTTAGTCCAGCTTTATAGGAACAAAGCAAAGAGGGTTGCACTGCTTCTGTTAAGAGATCGTTCCTTGGTCCTACATCACTATGCATTTAGCATTTGTCCACATATATTATCTGGTCTTTTATTTTGATCCTTGCCATTCCGTCAAACAGAACGGTCAACACAGGACTGCCTTCTCCTGCGGAAGAAACTATGAGTTTTGGTCTTGGAACATTCAAGATCAATTTTGATTACATTTACACCAGGATTTTTATTTTTATTCTTTATGTTTGGCCAGGAAAACTCAGTAGTACTTTTTTATTAGGAGCTTCGTAAATATCTCTAGAATTATTGTGAAAAATGACACCAGTTTCTGACTTGCTTCAGATGTAGTGAGATCTTACTGCTGTTTCTTGGAATGTAAGAGAATGGATTTGCACTTTGTTAATATCTTCCCTCTTACTTTTGGGATCTCAGACAAGCATTTGTTTGCCTGGTGGTCATCTGCATGTTCTGAAATGGTTGCAACTGTGCAACATATACATTCTATAGTGGCTTTTATCTCCCCTGCCTTTACAAATTACCTATCAATCTCTCCCTCTTCACATAAAGTCAGAGAATGCTACTGGCACAGAGACACAACAGGTTTTTACTCTCTCCCAATCCCACTTTACTATTTAAGTGTTAAAGGGGATTATTTAGAATAGAGAAAATAAAAATATTCCTCTTAATTAAAATTTGATCAGAACATCAAAATTAATGGTCATTTAGCATTTTTACCTGCCATTCCTACTCACAAGAGCAGTTGCTTCTTCAGCACTACAATACGTTGCAGTGAAATCCAAAGATAGCAAATCTGTTGGAAAGAGAAAGGAAAATCACTCCTACAAAATGAGCTGACATTTCTGCCTGTCAGTTGAAAGTTTTGTTATTTGATACAGACTAGATCCTGCCTGGTATATGACAATCCACCTATTCTTTCTGAATCACGTATCATTACTAATAGTACATCCTGTCATAGGTACTCAGACAAAATATATAGTACATTATATAGGAGGCAGAGTAGAATCCATCTTATTTTCTTTACAGTGATACTTAAGAGAAATGAAGCTTATTTTTGCCAGTAAAATGCAAAGACACTCAGAGAAATGATACCACTCCTTCTTCCATTATCCAGGGACTTGACTGATTAGAGACTAGCTGTGAGGCACTGATGTGGTGTGCTCATGAGGGGTTTATCAACTGATCCATGCCCAGTTGAGACACACAAACAGTAATGCTATTGCACAGGTGATGACAGGATTTCCCTGTGGAATACAACATGTACTTATGGTTAAGACAAATAAGCTCAAGCTGGAAGGTGGAGCAGAGGTAGAAACAGATTACTGTTTCTACAGTAGTAGAAACACGGTTAGTGTAGTAGTAGAAGATGGTTAAGATAGTGGAGTCCTTATCTTACAGAAAGAGACTGATGAGTTTCTTCTACCATGCAGCTGGAACTCTAGAGGAACCCGAGTTAGCTCAGCTCGACCACGAACAGTAATATATTTCATTCTTGGGCCAAGGTACTTGATCCAACTTAGCGATGATGTAGGTAACTCTTACAATGGTTTTCCCAAATGACTCTATCCTCTCTTTCAACACTTCCATGTTCCTGTGTGCAAAGAAATGTGGCAAAACCCACAACCCATTTGCGTTGTTTCATTTTGCAAAAGGGAGTCTGAGAGAGGATACAACCACTCTCTGTAAATCCATTAAGAACAGGGATTCCTTTCCGAGGGAGGTTCCAACTGATAAGGATCTTCAGATTCAGTTCCTATGACTATGAATAAATTAATGCATTGGCCCAAATGCAAGTTCTCCTTTATATATAATTTCTCCTCCTTTCCCTTTCATGAGCTTGTTACAGATCATTAGACAGTCTGTGAATTGGGCTCTGTGTTCAAACAGACTCCGTAACTGTCTTTTTTTTGCTGCTTTTCAGTCCTGTTTCAAAAAAGCTGAATGAGACTAGCAAAGGGTTAAACCAGTTTGTAGTGGACAGTGAGATACACACAGATTGCAAAGGATTAAATCTCTAAATGTTAAAGAGAGAGAAAGGAAGAGTCTGCCTTGCAATCTTGACTGAGCATCCCATCATTCCTCGACGTTAATGCTGCTGAAACAGAGATTAGAAAATCTGCTATTGAGCTAAGTGGAGACTGCAGCAGGGAGATAAGTAAACCAGAATATCTGTTCAGGGCTCATTTGTTCAACTTCACTCATTCAGAACCTTTCTGATGGAGAAACATAGGTCTGAATACAAAATTCACAGCTTGTTCAGCTCTGCCATCAATTCCCAAACCATTCTCATGAGTGAAGATCTACTCACTGTCATGTAGAAGGCTTCAGAAGATGGTTTCTTAGGTTCATACATGCAGCTGGGTTTACACTGTGGAGTTACTCAATGCTGCCTCAGGTTAGATCTTATTTTTTTGTTCCTTGCTGTTGTTGGCCAGAAAGCCTTGAGGAGAATGGATGAGAGAGTATTGTTTTTGATTCAAAATATGGTCTTCTTCCTTCTGAACCAATATTAACTGAATGTTCTCAGGAAACATGGGTGTTGTAGATTGAGTTGTCAAACTGTTAGTCATTAAGAGATCCCAGTGCATTTTCCCAGGGATCAAATTTGAGTACAGATAATTATATTCTACTTATCTATTTTTTTTCCATTCAGAGCTTTTTAAAATTTTCTTTTAACTTCTGTGATATGATCCAAGCCCCTGAGTAAAAGAAAATCTACAGACAATTCAAATCTGGCCTGATAAATTGAAAAGTAAGCAGTGCGTGTGCATAGAAAAGTATATAAAAAAATCTGAGACAAATTCCTATATGTGAAGAAGACTGAAGGTGAAGTTAAAGGAGAACAAATATGTTATCACACAGATAGTAAAATATTATCCTTTATTCCTCTAAATGTGTTCTCTGTTCCACTGGGAAGGGGCTTGCATTTTAGCAAAGAGTATAGTGACAGTCTGTACAGCGCGTGTCACTTGGATGACAGTGATGATTAATTGATAGCATTGGGTTTTAAAACACTGAGAAAAATACTTGAGGGCATGAAATACCAGCTTCTTTCCCATCTAGATCTGGTTTAGAAGTTGCTTTGCAGTTGAGATGCTGTCTGCACAGAATCAAATAATTCAATTTGAGAGAGTAAGATAAGGGGCACTTTGATTTAATTTTGATATTTTTCAGTGTCATCCTAGGTCCTAGGTCCTGGTATTTTTGTGTTTTCCAGCATAAGAACGTGGGCATTGCTGGGTTAGTACCTTGAGCATATTGGTTTCAAGGGTGATAACAGGCTAGGAAACACCGTTTAGGGGTTGGTGTAAAAGTAAAAGCAATCAACCATTAAGAAACCAAAACCCTTGTGTTTCAAGGATGATTTCAAAAAAACAAAAGTGTTTCTAGGCCTTAGGAAATGCAATTTGCTAATAGACTGTAGTATAACAATTAAGGGGAAGCGATTGTAATTGTAAATTACCAAGTGCCACGTGGAAGGCACTAATACACTTAAAATACAATAGTGCATACATCTATGACTAGTAATGAAGGTGATAATCACCTTATATTCACAAAGGAAATGATGTAATAAATCCTATATAATGCAGTTTACAGGTTACCTTGGCAAGGGCAGTTGAATCGACAAGCAAAGAACAGGCAGTTCAATAGCTGCAGTATATATTATAATTAGGAGCATAAAATTCTAATGAAATGTTGTCCTAAGTAATATTGATTCCAGTTTGCTGGGGTAAGAGTATGATGATGTAATGGCATTCAGCTAGACTGGTTTACTAAGGAATTAGAGAAACACCCATACTACCCTTGACGGGGCCCTTTCGGCAAGACTTCCACCTCTCCCTTTAGTAAAACTTACTACTTTCTGACTCCAAAAAAAGGAAACAGTAGGAAAAGGATTCTGCAAACACTCAATTGCAGCAGAAGCAATTTTTCAGTTTTAATTAACATAAATTTAACATTCCATGCAAAAAGATGGGGTTGCAGAGCATACAAGCTGAAAAAACCCTCTCCAAAGTGTCCTTAATTTCACATCTCACTTAGTATGGGGGGCTGGCAATGTTTGGAAGGAGAGTTTCATTGTAGGCCTGTAAGGTGAGGAAGGGATACAAATGGTGTGTGAAATTGTGGAAGTGAATTAGCAACAGCTTTTCGGGATCAGGATGGATGCTGTGGTTGTTTCGGGCTAAAAAAGAGCAAGACAGACTGCATTTATAACGCTACAATGGTTATTTGCAGAGATCTACAGAGGTACCAATAGGAGCAGTATAATATCAAATATAGGCTTACTCTTATTAGTACCCTAATAAAAGTGGAAAAAATAATTATGAGGAAAATAGCAAGGAAAGACTGAAGGAATTAGGTGTTCTCTTCCTGGAGAAGAGAAGGCTCGGGTGGGACCTCTCCACAGTATTCCAGTACTTAAAAGGCAGCTACAGAGAGGACGGAGGCTGTCTCTTCATAAGGAGCCACATGAAGAAGACAAAGGAAAATGGCTACAAGTTGCACCAGGGGAGGTTTCATCTTGATATAAGAAAGAAATTTTTTACAGTGAGAGTAATCAATTACTGGAACAACCCCCCCAAGGATGTGGTAGAGTACCCATCACCGGAGGTTTTCAAGCTGCGATTGGACAGGGTGCTAGATGATCTCATCTAGGCTCACTTTCCCAGAAAAGGTTGGACCAGATGTTCTTTTGAGGTTCCTTCCAACCTGGGCTGTTCTATGATTCTGTGATTCTAATGGAACATGGAAGATGATTTCTAGTTCTTAATTTAGATTTATACCAAAAATATTCATTTCAAAGTATTATAATTACTCAACTTCAGGCTTCCAAATAATTTCATATTCAATTACTTTCATACCAGTTTTGTCTGAGTACTGTTGACCCCAACGTAAAAATCATATGATTTTCATGTTTTCAAATAATAACTGAACACAACTGCAAACATGACAGATTTGGAAGATTGATCATGTACTTTTCCATTTCCACAACAGTCCCATGGATCTAGTAAAAATATTGAAAAAAAAACAGCTGAAGGTGCAGGTAATTATCATGTGTTTGTTGACAAATAGAATTCCGAAGTCCTATTAAAGTTTGTAGTTATTCTTATACGTGCCTTACTCAAATAGACTTGCTCATGCTAGGGCAAGAAGAAAAAGCCTTTTCAGAAAGCCTGAGCCCAATTCCTCTGAATTTGGTGGTTGCCTCTGAAAATTATGATTACCTTTATAGAATCATAGAATCATAGAATGCTTTGGATTGGAAGGCACATTTACAGGTCACCTAGTCCAACCCCCCTGCAAGAGCAGGGACATCTTTACCTAGACCAGGTTGCTCAGAGCCCCATCCAACCTGACCTTGAATGTTTCCAGGGATGGGGCCTCCACTGCCTCTCTGGGCAACCTGTGCCAGTGCCTCACCACCCTCATTGTAAAAAATTTCTTTCTTAAATCCAGTCTAAATCTTCCCTCCCTTAGTTTAAAACCATTACTCCTTGTCCTGTCACAACAGGCCTTGCTAAAAAGTCTGTCCCCGTCTTTCCTATAGGCAAGCTTTAAATACTGGAAGGCTGCTATAAGGTCTCCCCACAGCCTTCTCTTCTCCAGAGTGAACAACCCCAGCTCTCTCAGCCTGTCCTTGTGGGAGAGGTGCTTTATCCCTTGGATCATTTTTGTGGCCCTCCTCTGCACCCGCTCCAACAGCTCCATGTCCTTCTTGTGCTGAGGGCTCCAGAGCTGGATGCAGTACTCCAGGTGAGGTCTCACCAGAGCAGAGTAGAGTGGCAGAATCACCTCCCTCAACCTGCTGGCCACGCTTCTTTTGATGCAGCCCAGGATACTATGGCCTTCTGGGCTGTGAGCGCACATTGTTGGCTCATGTCCGGCTTTTCATCCATCAGTACCCCCAAGTCCTTTTCCGCAGGGCTGCTCTCGATCACATCATTCCCCAGCCTGTATTGAAACCAAGGATTGCCCCGACCCAGGTGTAGGACCTTGCACTTGGCCTTGTTGAACCTCATGACGTTCACACAGGCCCAGTTCTCCAGCTTGTCCAGGTCCCTCCGGATGACATCTCGTCCTTCTAGCGTGTCAGCTGCACCACTCAGCTTGGTGTCATCTGCAAACTTGCTGAAGGTGCACTCAATCTCGCTGTCAATGTCATTGATGACAATATTGAACAGCACTGGTCCCAGTACGGACCCCTGAGGGACACCACTTGTCACTGATCTCCATCTGGGCACTGAGCCGTTGACTGCTACCCTCTGGATGCAACCATCCAACCAATTCCTTATCCACTGAACAGTCCACCCATCAAATCCCTATCTCTCCAATTTAGAGAGAAGGATATTGGGGGGTACCGTGTCAAAGGCCTTACAGAAGTCCAGATAGATGACATCCATTGCTTTTCCCTTGTCCACTGATGTGGTAACTCCCTCGTAGAAAGCCACTAGGTTGGTCAGGCAGGACTTGCCCTTGGTGAAGCCATGTTGGCTGTCTCGAATCACCTCCCTGTCCTCCATGTGCTCTAGCATAGCTTCTAGGAGGATCTGTTCCATGATCTTCCCAGGCACAGAGGTGAGGCTGGCAGATCGGTAGTTCCCAGGGTCATCCTTTCTACACTTTTTAAAGATGGGCACAATATTTCCCTTCTTCCAGTCACCAGGGACTTCACCTGACTGCCATGACTTTTCAAATATCATGGAAAATGGCTTGGCAACTACATCAGCCAATTCCCTCAGGACTCTGGGATGCATCTCCTCAGGTCCCACAGACTTATATATGTTCAGGTTCCTCGCGTGAGGTGATATTATTTTTAATCAGACAAAATTTCATACACTAGGAAACATCAAGACACATTAATGTCCACATTTTGAGTAACCAGGGAGATAACAATATACATTTTTGTACCCTTTATTTACATTGCTATACCTTCAGCAGTAAATAGTAGCCTGTACTCATGAAAATTCAAATTAAAACATTTTTTAGCATACGATGTTAGGAATGGAGCTGTGCAGATCTTAATTCCCAGTGACTTGCCTTTTAAAGGATGAGTCCTACATTGATTACCATGCTGCCCTAATGAAATTCTTGATATTTTATCATTTATAGCACTGAGGCAATGGGAATATGTCACTGGGCCAGTCAGTCCCCATAACTCAGTTTGTTAGACTTCATAAGAGGCTCCTGCCCAGCAAACAAATAAACTCAGCTTAATGTTATAAAAATTGTCAAATGTTTTAAGGCAAGATTTGGATGAGCAAAACAATGTATTTTTTAGATAGCTGTGACTGTATGTAAGTGTAAACAGAATGCCTGCAGAACTGGAGATCATATCTTTTGAGCTTTACTGAAAATGCATCCTTGCCTATATATGTGTTTTTATTTCAACACAAGTTTGCAATTCCATATGCTATTCATTATCTGGGGTTTTGTCATATCCTCTGCATTGCTCTTATTCTGTCTCTGTCTGTTCTCCTTTTGTGAGTCTTTCTCAGCCTGGCTGGCATCATTTCAGCGTTACAAACTTTAAATGACAATCCAGCAGGATAATGTCTCAAAGGGATCCTCAGCAGTGCTGGATAAGTGAAGCACAGCGAAAAGGGGCTTTTAAGAAACTGAGCAGAGGGTCAAATCCAGAGAATAAAAGCCCAAAATACACAGGCAAGAACAAGTGGTGGGCACAGGGCATTTTGGTGCCCTGCACCATAGGAAATGCTTTCACAACCCCGTTGAAGAAGTGGTCACACTGTAAGAGAGAAGGTTGATAACTAATAATGAGAAAAAGATCAGAACAAAAAGAGATCAGAAACAAGGTGATTAATTTTCGTGATGAATTTTCGTGATGAAGGAAGTTATGAGCAGGAGCCTTAGCTGTGCTGTGCATAATACTCTTGCAGTGGTGGGGTAATGATCTGGTAAAATTATTGCTGACAGAGAATTATTCAGATTATTTAGAACTAAAGAGTCCTCAAAGGATCTCAATGACTGCACAAAAGAATAAAATTTTCTGTTGACAAAAATAAATCCAGGTGCATAGGAAAAAACTATGGAAACCATGTGTACTCATTGTCAGAATTCAAATTAGCTATTCCTGCTTAGGAAAGGGATTGTACAGGTATCACCTGAAAACTCCAGCTCAGTGCTCAGTGGCAGCCAAAAGGGCAAATATAATGATATGAATTATTAGAAAATGACTTGAGAACAAACCAGAAAACATCATTAAGCTAGCCTGTAAATTCACAATATGCATTCATACAGAAAGCTGCATGCCAGTCTAATTGCTCTGTCTCTGAAAGCTGTAGCAACATGAAACAAAATATAAAGAAAGGCAGTGATGTTGACCACAGATATGAAATGATTCCCATGCAAAAGCTTTTGATATTCACAGAATCACAGAATCACAGGATCATATAGGTTGGAAAAGACCTTTAAGATCATCGAGTCCAACCATAAAATATTGTTTTATTGTTATGCAGAGACAGCCAGGAAAATGAGAGAGTGGTTCGAACACTATGGCATGTGTTTGAGTGAAATAGAAGGACTCCGAAGTAGAATTAACTGCAGGATTAGTTGGTTTCTTGATACCTTTTATTGCTGCACATTTTTTATCCTTCTTTAAGTGAAGCAAAAAGGGACAAAATAGAAATGTCCCTCTTAGTTCAGGAAAACTGCCAGTACTTGGATCCTTGCTGGGAAAAATGCCAGCACTCCACTCATGCAATAGAGAATCATAGAATCATTTAGGTTGGAAAAGACCTTTAAGATCATCAAGTCCAACCGTTAACCTGGCACTGCCAAGTCCACCACTATAAACCGTGTCCCTAAGCACCACATCTACACATCTTTGAAATACCTCCAGGCATGGTGACTCAACCACTTCCCTGGGCACCCTTGTTCCAATGCTTGATAACCCTTTTGGTGAAGAAATTTTTCCTCATATCCAATCTAAACCTCCCCTGGCACAACTTGAGGCCATTTCCTCTTCTCCTATCACTTGTTACTTGGGAAAAGAGACCAACACCACCTCTCTACACCCTCCTTTCACGTAGTTGTAGAGAGCGATGAGGTCTCCCCTCAGCCTCCTTTTCTCCAGGCTAAACAACCCCAGTTCCCTCAGCCACTCCTCATCAGACTTCTGCTCCAGACCCTTCACCAGCTTTGTTGCCCTTCTCTGGACACGCTCCAGCACCTCAATGTCTCTCTTGTAGTGAAGGGTCCAAAACTGAACGCAGTATTCGAGGTGCGGCCTCACCGGTGCTGAGTACAGGGGCACGATCACTTACCTAGTCCTGCTGGCCACACTATTTCTGATACAAGCCAGGATGCTATTGGCCTTCTTGGCCACCTGGGCACACTGCTGGCTCATATTCAGGTGGCTGTCAACCAACACTCCCAGGTCCTTTTCTTCCAGGCAGCTTTCCAGCCACTCTTCCCCAAGCCTGTAGTCTTGCATGTGGTTGTTATGATCGAAGTGCAGGACCTGGCACTTGGCCTTGTTGAACCTCATACAATTGGCCTTGGCTCGTCAATCCAGCCTGTCCAGGTCCCTCTGTAGAACCTTTCTACCCTCAATCAGATCAACACTCCCACCCAATTTGGTGTCGTCTGCAAACTTACTAAGGGCGCACTCGATCCCCTTGTCCAGATCATTGATTAACAGAACTGGTCCCAATACTCAGCCCTGGGGAACACTGCTTGTGACCAGCCACCAACTGGATTTAACTTCATTCACCACAACTGGCCCTGCCATCCAGCCAGTTTTTCAATCAGCTAAGAGTATGCCTGTCCAAGCCATGAGCAGCCAGTTTCTCCAGGAGAATGCTGTGGGAAATGGTGTCAAAGGCTTTACTGAAGTCTAGGTAGACAACATCCACAGCCTTTCCCTCATCCACTATGCAGGTCACTTTGTCATAGAAGGAGATCAGGTTGGTCAAGCAGGACCTGCCTTTCATAAACCCATGCTGACTGAGCCTGATCACCCAGTTGTCCTGTACGTGCCATCACGTGATGGCACATCCATCATTTTTTATTGTCATTTATGGCAGTAGCCATATTAAGTTTCAGTTGGGCTTTGGCCCTTCTAATTTTCTCTCTGCATAACCTCATGACATCCTTGTAGTCCTCCTGAGTTGCCTGCCCCTTCTTCCAAAGGTCATAAACTCTCCTTTCTTTCCTGAGTTCCAGCTAAAGTCCTAGTCTTCTTCCCTGCCGGCTCGTCTGTCGGCACATGGGGACAGCCTGCTCCTGCACCTTTAAGATTTCCTTCTTGAAGAATGTCCAGCCTTCCTGGACTCCTTTGCCCTTCAGGACTGCCTCCCAAGGGACTCTGTCAACCAGGCCCCTAAACAGGCCAAAGTCTGCCCTCCAGAAGTCCAAGGTAGCAGTTCTGCTGACCCCCTCCTCACTTCTCCAACAATCAAAAACTCTTATCATTTTGTGATCGCTGTGCCCAAGACAGTCTCCACCCATCACATCACCCACAAGTCCTTCTCTGTTCACAACAGTTCTTTCTCACCTCAAGCACGCTCTTTAGGATTTGGGGGAAGACTGCAAACCAAAGAATGCCCAATACAGGATAGCACATTGTGCAGCTTCTTTATGCATTGGAAGAAAAATACCCACCAAAACCCATAAATTCCTGGACTTTGCTAAGTGGTATAGGGGAAGTCTTATTTCTCCAGGATTACGGTTTTTGCAAGTGCTCTCTTCAGATAACTTTGTAGCTCTCCATCATTAGTTATTACTGCTGTCCTACCTGCAAAGCTAGCTTAAATTCAGAAATACTTCAGGTGGGAGCAGAGGGAACGGAAATCTGGAAAGGTACTGCAGCCCAAAAGGCTTTGGGGTTCAGGAGGGATCACATAGTCTTTTTCCTTCTCAGTCTTTAATTGATGCATTTGCCTAGATGCTGTTTGACATATGCTGGTGGTCTCAAGATAACACCTGGAGTCCCAGTTATCTTGGCAGATGCATAAACATGAACTTGTCTACCCATGTGGATTTCTGCTGAGGTTTAGGGCTTGTTTGAATAAGAGATCTGCACAGAGTGAGTTAGCAGGAAGACAATTGTTTTAATGGAGAAATAAGGGTCCTTCAAAGGTCCAAAGCAGGTATCCCTGCTTATATCCAAAATGCTATATCCCATTGGGTTTCAGTAGGAAGGAGGCTGTGCTTTTGCACCTTTGAAAATCTTCCTCCAAACACCTAATGTCACCGTCATAGTTGTCATCAGCTGATCAGCATTTTGCTAGCCTCTTGGAAAAAATAGAGTTTGGAGCATCTATGGGGACAAGATGAGCCACTCACCTCTATCTGATGTCATTCATGTCTGAGCTGAGGGCTACCCATGAAGCAATTAAAAGATGGTTTCATTGCTATTACCTATCCTAGATTCATATGGAAAGAAGAGAAAAAAAAAACAAAACCAAAAAACACTGTTATCTGGAAATTAAAAACAAAATGTCTAACATTTTGGGTTTATCTCTGAGAGAACAACATGCCGTGTATAACCTGCCATGAAATGTCCAGGGCATAGTGAAGCTTTAAAGCACTTAGGAATCATGTTGCTCTCCAGCCCCGGACCTTGACCTGGAACCGTTTCTGCTGTGTATTTAGCAGAGCCAGCTGTGACAGATGCTGTGTTTAAGGACCTAAGGCTTACAGGAGGGACACTTTGGAAAGGGCGTTAGTGAGGACTTCCCAGAAATGCCTTAATTTTAGAGCACCATAGCTCTTTGCAATGTTAGGGCATGGATCAGATGTCACCCAGAATAAGATCTGCATGGTCAAGCCTCCAGGCCAGGTCCTGTGACCATAGAAATAAATGGCAAAATTCATGGTGATTTCAGTGGGGAAGGGAAGACTGAATTATGAAAATAATACACTAATGTGTAAAGCAGGATGCTGTAGAGAAAAGGTGTCAGCTGTTTTAATTATGCAGTGAAGATAGTTTGTAGGACATCTGGAGTAGCTTGGGAGGTGTCAAGAGGAGTTCTGTAGCAAATACTTATTTAAATGATTCCCAATAACATTGGAGCTGACACATCAAACTACAGAATTACACTCATGCACAGGGAAAAATACATCTATCTGCAGCAATTCCGGTGAGTGCAGAAATAAGTATCAGAGATTATAGCTAAAAAATATTGTGGTGCAGTGACTTTAAAACTGGGGATCATTCACAGGTCGATTTGGAGGACTGATCCCAAGAAAATGCCCACTACTATCACTAGAATTGTATCATGTTTTTGAACTTCAGTATATAATGGGTAATCATGTTTGTATGTAGTCTGGTTTTAAATGGCTGAAATTATGGTGGGTTTTTAGCACCTGTAGGAATCTGTCTCCCAGACTCATTGTGGTGATGAAAGCTAAGAAGAAAAGTATTTCTTCATAATTTAATTCCTTAGTTTACTCAAGCTCACTAGAAAAGTTTTTTCCTGGTATGGGATCCTACAGATCCCATTGTTTAATAGTCTTTTAATTTTATCAGTTGTTATTCCAACATTTATGCACATCCTGGGCATTTTTAGTGTCAAATAGATCTAAACAAACACAGAAAAAAAAGAAGATCAAGCCAAAACAAAGTTTTGAAAAAAAGCTATTAGAAGACTAAAAAATAAATGTAAGAATTGAAGTCCAGCTGAATTCTTCAGTGTAATTTTCACTTCTTTCATTTCTTAACTTTGAAATTTTAAATTGAAATAAAGTTGGTTAACTTTCCAATTCCTTCTATTTGCTTTTGAAAACATCAAAGCATAGATATTTATCCTCCTGCTTCTTTTAATTTAATTTTTTATTTTTGGCAAAACCCCAGTGCCTTTTCTGCTGTTGTTAATAGATCTTGATGTTTTTTTATCCACAACTTCAGAAGAAAAATACCTTTCAAGCCCAATGATAACCTCTAGGTATGCCTTCTTGTTTATCTATGTCCTTCAAATACTAGGACATAATCATTTTCTCTTGAAACATTTTATAATTCTCCAGCCAGGTAACACAAGGGAAAGGATGAAAAAAAATAAAACTATGTAACCTGTAAAATTTAATATAACAAAATTTCATGTTTAATGACTAAAAATCCAGGTAGATTAATGTGAGAGCTTCAGGGAAGAACTGCAGAGAAAAAGCATTGCTATCTAGAAAAACTAATGCCATGGCTATGTAGATGATACATAGTGAAGTCCACCAGCCAAACAACTTTGATACATCCTACAATGTGTTTTTCTTCTCACTCCAGTCTGCAGACACTAAGATGAAATGCTGCCATCTTAACTCTCATCGTATATCTGCTTATTTAAAAGTGCATTCATTTACCAGAATAGATTATTCAGCTCTCCCCTCTTCTTCAGTGTCTCAGAAGAAGACAAAGCATGAGGGGATCTAAGCTGGGACATCAGAAGGACAGCTGTAATGAGAGGCATAGCTATGAGGCTAGTTAAGACTGTAAGTTTCCATGCTAAATAATTTAAGTATTGCTTTCTAAGACACATCTAGGAACTTTCCCAGGCTTAATCAGAAGGGAAGACAGAACAAGAAGAATCAAAATTTATTTTTGTCTTTATTAGTTTGGCAAACCCAGCTTTAAGTTTGTGCCCACAAAAAGCCCCGTGCTTTGGTGTGTAGATGCAGTATTGATTTTAATAGACAACTATGATAAGATCTTACGCCCAGCACATGGGAGGAGTAGGGAAGAGCCTCCTGATGCCTTTCTCTGCAGCACTATGTCCCAAGGGATCAGCTGTGCTGCACCTACAGCTGTGCAGCCTCCATGACTGCTGCTCTCTACAGCCTGCAAAAAGGGGTACCCTGAAACTGTTCCTGTGCACAGTGGGAACACCTAAGGTTACTCCAGTCTCCTTGCCACTGATACAGAGTAAGGTGAAGTAAAAGGGTTCGGAGAAAGGCTACATGGAGAAGAGGGAAAAGTGAAGAATGGCAAAGAAGTATATTTTCCAAGGCTGAGAGAAAAATATTGCTCCAGATTCCGGTTCAATGCATGAACAGTGTGTCTTTCAAGAGGACTTATTTCACGTCCTCATTCACATCCTCCCCATTTCACATCCTGAATTTGAACTGCTAATTTATATGACAGATAAAAATGCCTGTATGTAAATATAAGTGCACATATTTCCTCTGTGAGGAAGAAAGTATTATCAAAGCTCAAGAAACTCATGAGGTGATTAAATGTCTCACCAAAGGTCATGCAAGATTCCATGCTGCCTTTCAAAGTCAGGTACTAAAACCTTTGAGACACAGAAAGGATTTAGCACTTGGCATCTCTCCAGACAATATTAGAAACATGGCCAGTGTAATTGGTGGATTTAACCATCAAGGCCTCCCAGGAACGGTGATAAGACCATTGACTTGCTTCAGAGAGGCTGCAAAGCGACTGCCACCAAATTGGACTTTCCAGCATTGAGAAAGTGATATAGCTTTCATCTAAATCTCTGCAGTGAGGTTTCTGTTGAACATCTTTAGAAGAAGTGCTGCTAAATTTCTGCTCACTTGCCTACCTGGCAGGAGGCAGATAAAAGAACCTTCTCTTTGTATGAAGACACATTTGAAGAGTATTGTTAGCCAGTGGGCCCTCCTGTCTGTGGCAGGATCACGGCTGCTGTGCTCCCAAACTCTGCTAGAATGGATTAACTTTCACTTGTATTTTCTCACGCAGTTCATCCTGGCATGGGTTGTTCTTTTTGCTAGAGCTGTAATGGATGAGGTAGTCTGAGAAGAGGGCGTATGTGGTCCTGCCCCTGCTGGCTTGCCACTTAGTGGCCCTCCCTTGAAGATGCTGGTAGGTCCATATCCTGGAGAGTGAGGGGAGAATGTGGGCATATCAGTCTGTCCTGTTATTCTGTTCGAAAAGGTCTGTACACATATTAAAAATAATATACCTTAAAAACAAACAAACAAACAAAAATCGTTTGTGATATTTGTTGGAATGGTGCAATATCTTAGATACTGGTGGAGTGTAACCTGGGAAGTGACTTTATTAAGTAGCAGTGTGGAGTTCCCTATCTCTGGCATCACAAAGATACTTTTTCAGAAGGTCACAAAATGCTGTGTTTATATTTTTTGTTTGTGGTTTTTTTTCCCCCTGATGCCAGTCAAGACATGCAACTGGTGCATCTCACATGGGATTGGCCCTAATCTAAGCCTTGTAATTAGAGCCTGCATTGTGGAAGCATCCCCCCAGTGCTGGCCCTGTGTGACAGTGATGATATCACCAGCAGCCATGGTACTTCTTTGGGCTCTGTTATTGCCTTGTACAGTGAAGAAAAAATGTATTCTTGAAACAGAGAACCAAATGGCATTAAAAATACACATTATAGATCCCTTACACTTTATAAATTATTTCCTGGGATTTGTTCTTAGGCTCTTGCCATAGAAGGAAATATACCTGGCCAGGAAAAATCCTTGGATCTTCAAGATAAGTGTCATAGCATGGCTTGTGTCCCTGCAGCTAAACTCATTGTCTCTCCCCAAAACAAGGTGGCCGCATCCATGACGCCTGTTTGTAACAGGCCTGAACTTGCACAGTCAAGTGTCTTGAGTCAGTGCTGTGAGTACAACTGAGCCCTCTCTTAAGGGTGGCTGAGACTCCGCTGTGTCATTCAGTGTGGGTCCAAAGTGTCACCTGAGGAGAGTTATAGTGACTGATTGGAAAGCTTAGACCAGAAAGACTCAGCCCAAGAGAACGTGAGAGCCACGCCATACTCCCAACCAACCTTCTGCCCTAATTTATGTGATGTAGGTCCTCCCGTTTTCTGTGTGAGTGGTGCACCAGTTTTTTTTCTATTCTTCTTTCTCCTGCACTATGGAAATTGCAAAACTTGTCAGGCTCCATAACCATCTCCTGTATGACTCCATCTCTGCCACAGCTTCTATATCTGCACCTAGGGACTTATCCTGTCTGCAGATATTCTGCAGCATACAATGAAAAAGGGCGTCTGTTAAGACCAGCCTTGTCAGCATGAGCATAGATGCAAAAATCTGGATCTTAATCAGTGACACTATGAGCAGTTACTCCTTACAATGCTCCTGTTGTCCCTCGCTCAGCAGCACCAGGGAGGCAGAGGTCAGAGCAGTGACAGGGAAGCATCAGGCCAATGAGTCTACATTAAGCCATTAGATTAAATGAAATACAAATGGTGATATTGAAACCACAGGGAACCTTCTGCATAAGTCAAAAGAAAGTTGCCACTAATGTGAAAGGTATCTCAGCTTCTCCACGGAAATAGACTGATCGGTTTATTTTTAAAGCAGACTTGACAAAACTAATATATTGTAATTGCTAGCCTCCAATGGCAACTGATTCCACCAACATGAAGTGTAAGAATCCCCTAAAGGCACTTCCTATCGTCTTATATCTAACACACTGGGAGAAGCAATGATCTTTCAGCAGTAGGCTGCAAAACAAGATGAGCCTCATAACGGAAGAACAGCCAGCTGTGTAGTTAGGTCTAATCCTTTCCCAAATTGGAATCTAACCAGAGAGGAGCTCTTTGGCATTTGGATTTAAATAGGCTGTTCCCAAAAATGTGTGGCACGGTGTAAAGCACCTAAAAAAAAAGCAAATAGAGCTGTCATGTCTGAATGAAGCATTTTGCATTCACAGTTTGACTTTCAATGTGGTCTGGTGGTACTTCAGAATGAAACAATACTTGACATGTGGAAGTTACCACTTTTCCACATATATGTAACTTAAATTTTACCTGTTAAGAAAAAATAATCATGTGATTCAGTAACAATGCAGGGGAGTGTTTTATGTGGAGTATAATTTATATATGCAAAGATATCAAACTTTAAAAGAACTATAAGGTTAAAAAATTAAACTATTTTTTGGTTAGCAAACATCAAAATTAATATTGCTTATGTAACTTCAGTCAGTTCTCTTGTGTATATATTGTGGTATGATATAAACTTCAGTGATCTCATCCACACAACATTATGCGCAGGATGGTGAGTGGTCAGTGAACAAGCATTTGTCCTTCTCATCTTCACCAACATGTGGTCACAGGTCTTGTTTACTGCACACCAGTCAAATCCTGTTCTGAATGTAAAGTTAATCACTTCATTTTGAGCTTCCATGTCTCACTTAATCATAGCATATCTGAATTTATCTCCTGAAAGTCCCTTTTACGTGGGAAGACATTTTGCTTGGATTTTATGAATGAGGACCTGAAGTGCAGAGTTGTTATTGTCAAAATTGATTGCTGGCATTTGGACACCAAATTATGCATGCTTATGGCCTGTTTTTTTCAGGGAGCTGAGCTAGATAATAGTCTGTATGTTCAGAACATATTTTAGTAGCAGATGTGCATGCCCAGAAGCTTTGGAGAAACCCAAAGGTTTGGATGGTTGTTTGCCCTGTGAATGGAAGGCAAGGGAAGCAGGGAAGAGGCATTCCCTTTGCCTACATTTCCTGTGAGCTTGTGGGATGAAGACAGGAGCAACTGGATGGATCATGCTTCATGCAGGTGATTTTTCTAAAGAATTTTAAATTCCTGAAGAATTTAGAAGTGTACATCTCTATGCTTACAGTGAGCATAGGCAAATATAGCCTTGCATCTTGGCCAAATGTATATTTCAGATGAATGGCAAAAGCCATATTCTGAACGCCATTTCCAGTATCAGTTCCCTATTTGAAAAATGGTTACATTAGAATTTCTCAGCAAAGCATGTAAAGAATATTTTAGTATTGGGGAAAAAAAAATAAAGTTTCATCAGTTTACTGAGTTTGTTTCTCAATAAGGTGATCTGTGGTAATCAACAAGCAAAGAATGACCCTCATTGAAACAGAGGTAAAGATACACATGATGTTTCAAGCATTTCTGGCAGCTAGTAATTCTGGGTAAGCTCATTTAAATGGTTATGTGCCCCCTTATGGCATCATTAATGAGGCTATTAAAGCTAAGGTTATTTAGAGCAACAGATACACTAGCACATTACAAACTTGGAAGAAGAAGAAGAGAAGAAAAAAAATAATAGCGTCAGCAAAACAGAGAGAAAAAGAAGGCAAAAAATGCCAAGATTTTGACAAAGCCAATTCATTCTTCCTGCTGTTCAGAGATAACCAGTTATCGAACATCTACGATAAACTGTGTGACAATGGAGATAAATCCTTGGGGAGCAGAAACTCAAGCTTGAAATAAATGTAGGCAACTTCAGCATAAAAGGTAGGAACACTGTACTGTCTAATTATAAAATAAATGCATGCAAAACAAATAGTACTAAAATACATGGGTCACTGTCTTCAACATCTGTTGTAACAGAATTTTGAGATTTATATTATCCACTTCTGTGATAAAACCCTAATTCTATCATCTGCTTGTTGTGCAGCTCTTCATGAGCCATTTGAACTTATCATGGCTTAATTCACTGTCTTCAAAATGCCTGTAAGGACTCTTAAACTATCTCTTACATTAGCTATCTGAAACCCAAAACACAGCAAAATTCCTCTGGGATGAAGGCCTGAGTATGTCATTCCCTAACTCAAGCAAAGTTTTTATTAACAACTCATTGTACCTGGAATCATACATTGATCATGGGAGCAGGAGTGTGGAGGAGACCTTCTGGCCTCTATTGAAACAAAGATTATAGTTTCTGGCTTTAAGAAATTTGCCTCTTCTTTGCAAATTCCTTTGACTTTGAAAATAACTGAATTTGTAGCTTTTCCTTACACTGTGACTCCCATTCTGGGAGCACAATTTCAGAGTAGAAAAGGTTATGTAATGTCTGACTCGCTCAGGCCTGCATAAATCCTTATGAGAGCAACATGTGAGGGGAAATGGTAGAAAAAAAATCCTTTTAAATAAGAGTGTATACAAACTTCACAAGACATGAAGGTGGAAAATGATCTGTAAGGCCATCATGCTGCCACGTTACAGTCATTCTGCATGATGCTGCGGAGAGAGGCTCCTGTCTGACTGAGGTGCTATTGTGAAGCAATTTGTCTAGTTTTGTTATAAATGTATCTTGCTGCAGGATTTTCACCTCTCCCCTCTTCGGGAACATTATTGATTTACATGTCAACTTTTATTCTTACCCTTGAGCCTATAACCTCCTTGGCTCGAGTTAGACTGGAAACACAGGAGAAGAGCGTCACTGAGCTGTGATGCAGATATTCAGAATAAAATGCAAGATACTCTAAATATAAGACAAAAATACTTCCTCCCCCACCCTGACCAAATTATCATTTCATACTAATCTCTAATTCCCAAGGTTGGGTTTTAAAACTATTACCACTGAAGGTGTGATATCCTTTCAAATTTATTTTGAACGTTTTTTGCATTAAGGTGGATAACATTATTATCTACACCTCTAGCCAATTGCTTTGCTAAGACCTGAATGGCGTTACAGGGCAGTAGGTTTCACAGTCCAGACGTAGGTATACAGTGTGGGATTCGTCAGTCATTCTGAATACAGCTTTTCAGTATATTAAAATTTATTCTTACTCTGTATTTCTATACAATTCTGAATTAATTCTGAGTTATAAATCAACTTCAGTAAAGTGTGATTATTTTACATGCTTTTAACTACATTACCATGTCACTGAATTTGCATAATAAACCACACAATATTTTTCTCCTGTTTAGGAAAGTATTTTCCTCTTACCTGTCATTCCATCACCACACGTCTGTTGACCTCATTCTGTTCTGTGCTCTAAATGGTCGACCTTCCACCTCTAATTTTACATTTGCCTGTTGTTGCAAATTCTTACCACATTCCAAAATCACTTGGGGAAATTAAAGACATCACACTTTTCATTTTTTCCCATGAGTCAGCCCTTCAGTCTTGCTTTGGTATTTGTTGCCCTTGTTCTGACATTTGTGCACCTATTTTGGTGTAAAAAGGAAAAGTGGTCTGAACTTTAAAAGATGACATGTATCATTTGGGCTAGATGATCATTGTAGGTCCCTTCCTAGTGAATTATTCTATTCTATTCTATTCTATTCTATTCTATTCTATTCTATTCTATTCTATTCTATTCTATTCTATTCTATTCTATTCTATCTTTCAGTATGTCATATCTTACTAAGTAAAATAATTCTTTCAGTCTTGGACTATCCTCACAAATAAATGTTGTTTTGAGGTTTTTACTGATGTAGAGTTGTAAAGCAGTCATTGAATGGCTGATTTTCTTTCTTAATTCTAAAGAAATGAAAGGCATTTCTCCTACTTATACTTACCTGTGTAGTTTAGCTTCAACAATAGTAACCAATGGCACGGTTACTTCCTTTCCTCTTAACCTTTTGTAATGCTGCAATGCCTCAAGTGGTTAGGACCACAACTTCAGCTGATTTGTAACGCTCTGGAGTAATTTGTGGCCATTTGTCATTTCTGGACAGCTTTTCAACTGTGTAAAGTAAAGTATTCAAAAGCAATTCTGCAGCCTTCTTATCTTTGGGAAGTTTGCATAGGTCTGTACTTATTCCTTTAGGTGCCAAAGTACCTTCCAAAACTTTACCCTAGCAGGATTTCTACTGAAATTGATGTGTTGGCTGGTACATAGCTTCATGGCTGAATGCTCATAGCATATCAAGACAACTTCAAGAGCCTTAGCACTGAAAAAAAAAATCTGAAAGCAATTAGTTGAAGGGAATTTCATAGCTTTGCCATTAACACAACCTCTGCTATTCTTAGTACATTTTTATTTTGCACAGTGAGTCACACAAATGCAGTCAGAAACAACAAAGAGGACGTCAAGTTCCATTACTGTAGTAAGATGGTGGATGACAAGGGCATCTGGTTGATAGAACAGAACAGAAAATTGCACTTTGTCTGGCAATTAAGAGAACAAAACAGAAAAAAAATGTCACTGTCCTATTTCTGTTTAACTTCAAAAAATACATATGATTTCTGCCTGGGGAAGTTCTGTAGGTGGCTGCCTGCCTTCTAGTCCTGCTTAAGCAACATTTTGTGTTCAAAGTGGAGGAGTAAGCCAGGTGATGAAATATTCATCTGACTAAATTCCTGGGGTTTTTTTTGGTTTTGCTGTAAAAAAAAAACCAAAAAAACCCATAGTCCCATTGCTGACTAGTTTCAGCTTGGGAGTTGATGTAATCACTCTTGATAGGATATTGTTTTTTAATGAACTTTGCAGCTAGTTGGTGTTTGGCACAAGGACTGAGTGATGCTGCAGGCACAATAAACACAAGTCCTTTTTTTCAATGCTGAAATCAAAAGGCAAACTTCTCTGCTTCTTTTAAAAGGTCTGAAACAAACCACAGATCCCTGTCCTGTACTCCACTAAGGCTGATCATCATACCTTCAGCTACCAGAATAGGAATTAAAAAGATATTAGTTTTGTAAAACAACATTTTCAACATTTCTACAAGTTCACCAACTTAGTAGTCAAAAGGGAATTTGAACGAGTTATCCCAAACAATTTCACTTCAAGCTGTAATTAATGTCTTTGGTTTTTTTCCTTTTTCTTATTTGTCATTTTGAAACACATGGCTTCCTCCTCTGAACTGAACACAAACCAAATCCAAATCCAGCCCATTATCAGTCGGATTTAATATTAAAATCCAATGACTTTTCATTTATTCTCACAAATGGAGTGGAATTCAAAGTACGTCTTGGCCACTTTGTGCTAAGGTAGAGGTCACACAGACCATGCAGTCTGCTGTGATGAAGCTACACAAAGCAATAACAGCAGCAGAACCAGGTAAATTGGGACCCAAATTATATAGATTTTACATTTCCCATAGTCTCTCAGGTTTCTAATTACATTATTAAAATGTTCAATGTTATTACTTAATCATTCTTAATGACTTTATATGTAACAAGACACTGCTAAAAGAGAAAATATAATAGACACTCTATTGTCTCCTTCTTCCAAATGTTTTATGAAAAGAAGAGGAAGGCATCCCACAATTTGCACTTATTTTAAAAGCATAAATACTCTCAAGGAGACCCTGGGAGTAACACAACATCCTCATCCAGCAGCATTTTGGAAGTTTTCCAGTAGGATAAGAGAGGTTTTTGGGCACTTACATCCTTGGAATAAGGCATTGAGGAATGTGGGCTTGAGGATCTATTTCAAAAGGTTTAAGAAATAACTACTCCAGCTCTTCATCCTCACTTTTCTTCTGGAAATTTCTGCTGCCACATGGATTTGTGTCGTGGTTCAACCCCGGCCAGCAACTAAGCACCACACAGCTGCTCACTCACCACCCCCAGGTGGGATGGGGGAGAGAATCAGAAGGGTGAAAGTGAGAAAACTCGAGGGTTGAGATAAAGACAGTTTAATAGGTAAAGCAAAAGCCATGCACACAAGCAAAGCAAAACAAGGAATTCATTCACTCCTTCCCATGGGCAGGCAGGTGTTCAGCCATCTCCAGGAAAGCAGAGCTCCATCATGCAAAACGGTTACTTGGGAAGACAAACGCCCTCACTCCGAACGTCCCCCCCTTCCTTCTTCTTCCCCAGCTTTGTATGCTGAGAGTGATGCCATATGGTATGGGATATCCCTTTGGTCAGTTGGGGTCAGCTGTCCTGGCTGTATCCCCTTCCAATTTCTTGTGCACCCCCAGCCTACTCGCTGGTGGGGCAGCGTGAGAAGCAGGAAAGGTCTTGACTCTCTGTAAGCACTGCTCAGCAATAACGAAAACATCCCTGTATTATCAACACTGTTTCCAGCACAAATCCAAAACATAGTCCCACACTAGCTACTGTGAAGAAAATTAACTCTCCCAGTCAAAACCAGCACATTCTCCACCCCTTATTCCATACCATTTATGTCATACTCAGGTCCCACACTATACAATACATCCTCATTAACTGCCACCACCACCACCCTTCCCATCCTTTGATATAATGCACAGCTATCATTCCCTTAGTCTATGGACCACCCCTTTGAAATGTCCATAAAATGCCCATAAAACATCCACAAATGTCCACAAAATGTCCATTGAGTTCATTTAGTCGTGACTTTGGGCTCCATCTGTTATGGCGGTCACTCAGGACAGGAGAGGTGGTGTGTTGCATGGAGTTACTGGGAACCAAATCCAGCTCAGGTCGAGTCACTGCTGCACTTGCACTGCTTCTTGTAAGACTTTTTCTCCACTGGTTCAGGTGGTTCCTGCTATAGTAATTCCTATATGTATTCCCTATTGTAAAACGCTTAAGTGAGACCTGGACTCTCCAGTTTCAAGTTTATCACTCCAGGTTCCATGTGGTCCTTCTGGATCTAGACAATGCATTTGATAGCCCGCCCCATCCCTAAAACAAGAGTAGTAAATAGGAAGTTATACTCCTCAGAGATAAGGCAATGGCCAGACTTCCCTCCAACCAATAAGACCAGTGAGTTTTCATTTATGTTCAGACATGTCTCATAGAAATGGTAGAACATAGTACATATTTAGTGTCCACGGGCTAAAAAATACATGGGGTATCGAGGCTTCATAGCACAGCATAAACACTGCAGAAAAGTGAGTAAAAGTAGCAAAAACATGCCTGTCAACTCCAAATGAACTGTCAACTCCACAAAGCCACTTCTAGCATGTTACACCAGAGCCCATGACAGATGTTTCTCTTTCAAGCTGTCTCTTCTGAGGTCTCTTACTCAAATATGATATGAAGGCAATACAGTAGAAGGCTTTCAAATGCAAATACGAGGAGGGAAATGGCATATGGCAGAAGGCGATGGATGTGCTCGTGAAGGAATATTTAGCTTTTCTTTTGTATAACATTTCATTAATATGTCGAAGTGTGAAGCTCTGGTGATGTTGGTGAATGTAGTCCATGCAGTTGTGAATTCTTCAAGGGATAATTTGCTTCAGCAAACTGTCTTTTTTTTTTTTTTTTTTAAAGAAGTGTGGTTTTACAAGGTTTGGAAGTCACTCTGTTCAGTTTAGAAACAGGTTCTACAAAGGAACTGTAATTTTTCCACTGGCAGTGCTTTAAATAAAGACAAAAGCATCAGGCAAAAGTATGGCATTACTAGGAATTTCTGTCCTGATTGTGAAGTTTGAAAAATGAGAACCCACCAAGTTACACAATCATGTTATGCATTTCCAGAGCCAATTAGCATATATTGGAGGGGAGCAAATTACACCAACTTCCATACAGAAATTTTAATTGTTAACCTTTTTATTTCAAGTCATGAAGTGTTTGTTAGCATCAGGAAAGAATTTCTGCCATCTTGATCCCCAGATGGGGAAAGAAAGGGAAGTATATTTCCCCTTTCTTCTCCAAGTCCTTTCTAAAAACATCCTCTGTAATGCCTATCCAAAAAAGTAGCCCAAGCTAAATAATTATATTTAGGTGTATTTTGCATGTTTCAAACTGTATGAATAGTGAATAAGAATTGCTTGGGTTTCCAAAAGATCTATTCCAGTTTTATGTAAGAGCTTATATTATAGCTTTTGGATGGTTTTCTGGACTATACTTTGAAGGTCAGCCTATATTTTGAATATCGTCTTTTGTTTCCTGTTGGGATTGCTATGTGTCCTTTTTCCACTATATTGAAGATTCCTCAAGCCTGGAGCATATAATTTTGTCGCTGAGCTGTGCAGAGATTCCCATGTGACATATATTCTAACATTTACAGCAATCCCAAATTAATATTCCCTGTTACGAAATTTTGCTTCAACAGGATTTTTATACCATATAGTTACCAACCTGAAATATTTATGAAATTTACAAAAAGTAAAAATATATAGGTATATGTAAATTTTATTACATCTCCTCCACCATGTCATTTGAATGTTACTTTGTCGTCTTACATGGTTTTCAGAGCAGGTAACTCTAAACTTTGAAAACATTTTTCAATAAATATTCCAAACGCCTTGATTAATTGAAGGTTTATTTGCTGCCCCTTGCCTTCAAAACATGTATGGTAGTAAATATACTTGAAGTACTTTTTTGTTTTGTTTTATTTTGGTCTACGTAAAAATGTTCATTTTTAGTAAGAAAATGCAATTATATATGCAAAGAATATCTGCATGTATCGCAACTACTCTTTTGTAGTCATACACACTTGCATTCTTCCAAATAGCAGGATGGTCTCAACATATTTGTATTATTGGATTTCTGTTATATTTCTCTCCAGCCTTATAGAAGTATAATACTTCTGCAAAATACAGCTCTGAGAGTACCTGAGAGATCTGGATATTTGTTATAATGTAACTGTTGAAATGATGAAATATCAGAAATTTGGGATTTCTTTTTTAATACTTTCCTTTGGGCTCCAACTAATTTTGGAGACAGAAAGCCAACTACCATAATAATAAATAAAATCCTTACATAAGCAGAAACAAGGAGTTTTCATCACAAACAATCAAATGGCTCACAAGTCATTAAAAAGGTTATTAGAGTTGAGGGTAAAGGAAATCTCTGTTTCTGTTTTCCCCAAGCATTTCTTCCATGCAAGGGCAAATATTTTCTGTCAGCATTTTGAAACATATTCACAATACATTGTTTAGGTTTATCATTGTTATCCTTGGTTCATTTTTTACTCACAGAAAAAATGTAAAATGAGGCTCGTGAAAAATTTTGCCTTTTGAATACAGTGTTGCTGATTTGAAATGGTTGAAAGACATGGATTTAGAGAAAGTACTGTATCAACATCTAAATTTAAAAGGCCAAATTAATCCTACTTGTAATTCAGTCAAGGCTTAGACTCTGTAACAACTGCTGCATTGCATTTCTCTTGGATGGATGGATAGATGGATGGATGGATGGATGTGACCCAGGATTTTTTATTTATAATATCTCTGTACTGACTTTTAAACATTGCTATAAAACAACAGAAGTCATTTCAAACGCAGTAGAAAGCAAATATTAGAATCCCTAGGCCTGATTCTCATTAACTTTAATGCCATTTTACACCACTCTTGCAGTGCATTGGGGCCATAAACTGAATTACATTAAGCATAAAATGTTTCTAGTGTGAGAACCAGACGTTCTGTGTTTACAGCAGTATTGCAATCAGCCTCACAAAGATGGTACAACAGTTCCTGCAATAATACTTGCTTTCCCATTTCTAACAGAGGGTTCGTCTCAGCTGCTTTCTGTCTCTCAGGTTGGAAATTCTTCCTTTCAGGTTGTATGATGTTGGACAAGCTAGAAAAGATCCATGAAAAGAATTCAGAAAAAAAAGCAAATGAATTGCTGAAACTGTGTTATTGACTCCATCAGCCCCACGCTGGATTTAAGGATATCCTGCCCCTGTGTACAGTTGATCCATGACAACTTCTTCTCAATTTTTGAGTGTAACCTAATTAAAACAGGACTGGCCAGGTAGGCCATTCAGGGGCATACCTCTCTGCTGTTGCTTTCCACGTGGTGGCATAGAAACTAAATCCCACACATGGAAATGACTGAAAGAAGAGTGCACCTTATGGCATTGGGCAAATACCACGGCGTAATCTCTGCCTTTACATCAGGAATTATTTAGGAAATTCTGGAAGCAGTGAACAGCATGTTATATTTCAGTATTTCCTTTTATGGGGAGAACACAATGATTTTTCCAGCTATTAGCAAAGTCGGATCTCAGGCGAAGTAATGGATCCAGGAGGAGATGAAGGAAGGCAGAAAACAGTAGTCAGATGTGCTATTACATATCAATGCTACCCCTTTCAGAAGCTGGTGTTGTAAGTCTGATGGAAAATCAGGAATGTTTGGGAGAGAAACTCTAGATTAGTCACTGACCCAAATAAATAAAATTTAAAAAATAAAAACAAATAAAACAGGTAGCTCTACTCAAAAATCTTCAAAGTGTTAGGTAAAAGGCAATTTTAATATAAGAATTGATAATGGTCTAAGGATATAACTTGATAACATGTCTAGCATGGGCCCGTTAAAAGACTTGCAAGGTGACAGCCATGAGTAGACCTAGTTTACCCACACAGGCATTCAAATCTGACATAGATCTACAGAGAGTTTGGGAAACAACATCTGAAATAAACAGAGACATCTTAATACATTTCCTTTTATTATTTCTTGGAGTTAAAATTCAGTAGAATCCAATATGAAAGTTGTGCTTTGTTGGAAACATCCAGCTTTGCCTTTTTAAAATACTGAACTATTGCAGAGAGTGATGAATAACAATGAAAAAGACCTACGTTAATTATAATTTTCTCCTAAGGAATTCAGATGAAAGATTAAAATAACAAGAGAGTTTCTCAATAAAGGAATTAATGCTCTGAGAATACATTCACAGGACATGGTTTTTTATGGTACACAGATGGACATCAGAAGTTGGAACCAATAGTAAAAAATCACTGATTAAGTAAATATTTAATACATCTTGTGGATTCACAGTTTCTATAGAACAAGATAATACACACTGCATTTTATCAAGAGCACATGTAGCATACTTTACATATTGCGTATCTTTGCAGCAAGGATATCTGAGCTGCTGTAGATACATAACCCTGGGTGATACGGTCCCAGAATCAGTACAGTAATGTTAGCAGAGCAAATTATCTAGAGTACCATGTTGGTGCAGCCACACTGCTGCTAATTTGAAATATCTTCTGTTCATTGCAAAACCTAGTGGCTCTGCATGCTGTGCTTTCGCATTACCCTAGAAAGAGGTCCTTATCAATCCCTGGAGGACAAAAGATTGCCACCAAGTTCCCACAGGCCTTTTGAGACAAATTTTGAGACAAACTTTCCCTGAGAAGTGGGAAACAAATGCGTGTGATGAAAGGAATGATATTTATGGAAGTACTGTAAGGCAAAGATGGGAAGGGGTGCCAGGTATCATGTACCATTTTGGCTCTGGCACCAAAGCCACGATCATCTTAGATCCTTGACACTTGCTCCAGAAGAGGAAACGGCAGCCATCCAAAGAAATGTGGAAAACATTAAGCCATGTAGCAACCATAATGTAAACGGAACCATATTATTTTAGCCCTACGGTCGTCAGGCTGTTACTCTTATTTTGGGAATGCAATACCTGCAATTAAAACTGCAGTCTTACTAGATCAGGACCTATCTGAAAGCTAGACATCCCAATAAATGGCTTATTTTCAAATAACCCTCTCTTTTCTGACTCTTTACTTGGAGTTTATATTCACCATGTTTCCTTTGCAACATGCTACGGCACTGACTTTCTCTTCTGAGGTCTTCTAGCTGATTTTTGATACAGCCCAAACTTGTTGAGATTGTGATATACACTGTGAGCATGACCCTGGAGGGGGAAGGTACAACAGAAGAAACACTATAAAAACTTGAATCCTACTCCTAAACTCATGCAAATATTGGTTGGACAAGCAAACTTTGAAATCAGTAATGGTATTTCTGTTGTAAGGACAACGGCTTACATAGTTACTCTGCTGTGAAAAGGTTTGTGATCAGCGAGTCTGAGTCCAAGGACTTGGAAACAACAGAAGTTCTTTCTAGGAAAGAAACAAGACCTCCAGCTGTCTTGAGCAGAAATGGAAGAGTTCAATACGAATTCATCCTTTGAACTTCCTCTTTCTTTCTTGATTCTCTTTCCTTTCATTCTATTTCATTTTATTTCATTCTCCCCTCTGCTCCAACCCCAGTATCTAGCATGCACCCATCTGTTAAAAAATAAAAAGGGCTCCCTCTGCTAGTATCTATTAAAGTGCCATATGGCTGAGGTATAGCCTTAGGTGGTGAGCATCACAGAGTGCATCTCTGAGTGAATCGCGATTTCTGCATTTGAGGTTTAATTAGGTAAGTGCTTTTTAAGTAGCATCACAGTTTCCCCTTAAATATTTACTATTCCTCAACAAAGAAAAAAAGAAGATGAAGCTGGTCTAAAACACAGCCTGACATGTACCAATGAGTGTTGCTATCCTTCTCATAATGATTCACATCTCCTTCATCTTCACTGTTGGGAATAACAGGCAAAGTGGTCTCCTGAGTGTGCATGATCCCTCCCACCCCGGTCTGCCCATCTTTCCTTCTTCATTACCGCTGCTACAAATATGCTTGTACTCTGGGTTACACAGCACCATCTGTTACAGAGGAGGAAGGAGTTGTTTATTTCAAGATGCAGCTGCAATGTAGCATTACTGAGGGGGGGAAGAGCTAGAGGAATTGTGTGCTTTCAAATGTCACTTAAAGTGATCGACTGGGGTGTCATGCTGCAGAAATCTACCACCTCCAACTAAGGAATTCCAAACTAGGAATCCAGTGCAGTCAAGGCAAAAAACCTCTAAAGAGAGTCTTGGAGACTTGGCAAAGTGTAATTTGAGATTATTCTGATCCTCCCAAGTGCTGCCAACTGCAGGTCAAGAACAGAGCAGAGAACTGATGATAAATATTACAGATTTGTTATTTCTTTGCTTGTTTGCTTGCTTTTTCAATGCCACTGTCATTCCTGTCAAGGGTGAATTTCAGTGTCTGAGGAGAGAGAAATGCCTCCTGCTTGGTGTGTGTGAGGATGTGTAGGCTTCTGCTCAGTCACACTAAATATGATGTCCAGTAACATCACTCTGAAAAAGGCAGTGGGCAGTGCCAAAATTCATTGCTAATTGTTATTTTCTAGATCTTGGTTGTGCCAGATGGAGAAGACTGTGCAGCAACTACCACAATTATTCTTCTTTTCAAATAACTCTAGAGACATAGAGTTAAAGATAACTCAAAAATGTCTTTCCATTCCATAGATTCATAGTAATTCCCTACAGTTTACTCTCTTGTATTTTGCCTAGACTAGTTTTTCATTTTCATGTTAAGCATGTCAAAGACCTCAGTCACTGTGGTATCCAAGATCTGCTAAAAATACCTAAATGGATGTTTTCCATTTTTTCTTCATTTTTTCTCCCTTTTTTTTCTTGCTCTGCCTTTTGTTTAACAGATTTTAGCTGTAAAAAGGCTTCTTTGGTACGCAAAAGTTCTCTCTGTGTCTCCTGGAGCCCTTAAATACTTCATCTCCCCTCTTTTGTCTGTTAATCTCCTATAGCACTACATGCTAAAGAGTAAGTAAAATCTTAATCATTTCCGTTCACATAAATGGAACCAGAGGCACAATGCAGAATATATAATGTATAACTGACTCTTTGGTGACTACTCATGATTATCTTCCCTCCCCAACAAACTTCTGTTTCTTTTCAAAAGAAAATGAAGATGCTTCTGGAAGTCTACATAATCCCCTTAGTGATGCTGTTCACGATAGGGATAATAAACAGAGAGGAGTCAAATAGATGCAGCACCCTGATAAATCTGACAGAGCTGATTTCGAGGATATAAGGTCATCCACTCTTGTCAGTACAAAAGGAATATTTCACCCATTTACTGCCTCCAGCAGAATCCATAAGCAGACACCCAGGGAAGAGTAATAACAGATGATGTACATAGGATATTCCCTCAGGCACTGTCCAAGTCTCTGATTATTTCCTGCTCAGGGACTTCTGACACGGTTGTTTGTTTAGTAACTCAGAGATCTTTCTTTGAAATATTTTTCCATTCCTCCCTTCAATCTGTGGATTTTACTTTATTTTATTTTTTCATTTTTGGTAGAGATTGCAGGAGAACGTACATATTAGAGGAGGGGGTCGCTTTTCTGTATATGAAGAACACCATGGGGAAAACAAGATGGAAGCCATATCCATATAGTAACTAAAGAATTTATGAGGTTTTCATTAGGTGGCTATCAGTAGGATCTAGCATGAGAGCTAATACTTATGCATATTTCCAATAATACTGTCCAAGGAAATTAGAATAATCTGGTCTCCATAGGAAAATGGGAACACTTTGTGTGTACATTAAGAAAAAAAAAGGGGGGAATGACACACCAGACATTATCACTTCCAGGGCACATTTTTATGAAGATTGCCTTTTTTCCTTATACTAGTGGTTGCAGCACTAGTGTATCTGGTCACTGAAGATTTATTTATAGGGAAAAAATACAAGGCAAACCATTAAAACTTGTGAACAGAATAAGAAAATACAAAAATATTTCAGAAGTAAATTATAAAACAATCAGGGTGGGACTAATTTCACTAAGTACAGACAGCTAAACCTGACTCTTTCAGGCTAATGTTTAGATAACAAACATGTTAAATGGTGTTTTTTCTGAGCTGTTGAATAGATTAAAGGTGAGCTGGACTGTCCTCCAGAAGTGCTTGTATCTCTCCACTCTCTACAGGGAAATGAGAGTGATTCGTGTTGATGTGGAGCATTTGTATTTGCATGAGAAGAATCTAATCCATAATGCTCCATATGTACTTGTCTGGGGCAGTAGAAAAAGGAACAAACCTGCAATAGACAGAATATTTCACCCCACTACACTAGAAGGATGGTGGGAGAGATCAAAAGGAAAGTCAACTCAGTTATTCTTACTCTCATTTATGAACAGCCAACTAAGGACCAAATGAAGAGGTATCCAAAAGACGTATCAAGGTTTTCTACAAATATCAGAGTGAATTCCCTGACGTATCTGCGTTTTCCTGCCACAAGCCTTTGCTCTGATGCAGGGACTAACTGCTTTAGTCTCCCTGGTGTCTACTAAAATATCTCCTTCCTGATAGGATTAGGTTTTGCATTTATCTAGTACTTATTGCTAGTGTGTAAGTGAAGCAACCGTGTGAAGTGTCCTTCCATTCAGTGCTTCAGACCTGGCACCATCTGTATGAATAACACCAACATATGTATGTAAAAACAGCATCACCCAGAGTTAATAGCAGCTAGTGTTCAGATGGATGCAAAAATGCATTATGTTTACATCTATGGAATTTATTAGTTCTGGTTTTAATTAGTTCTCTGTGAAGCAATTTATTTCCAGTACTGTTCTTAATGAAAACATTACAAGTTGCAGTTCTAATTCTAGTAGTAGGAGTTTTATCCATTACATCTCTATCCTCATTGACTAAAATAATTTCTGTTCCCTTCATAGTTAAATAGTCTTTAAAAAAAAAAAAATTAAAAATCTGATGGAGAAGAAATGCAATTTATTGCATTTAAATATGCAGGGCTGCTGCACTGAAATATCCATTAGTGTGTAAGACAACAACACTGCTATGCAATGTACATAGTCTCCCCTGTGTTTTTCTTTCCTGAGAGGTGGGCTTTTCAACTCTCATTTTCTCTAGTTCTCCACAAACCATGTTATGGTTTGACATGGTTCTACCAGTTCCCTTTAAACAAAACACGGAGCATACAGTTCCTGCTCCCGTAGCTGAAATAGCTGGAGTTTAATGCTAAACATGTTGTGTGTCTTCTGTGGGCTTTTTTAGGGTTTATCAGCTCTGTTTCCACTATCAAGTGAATGAGAATTTAAGGGTTTCTGTCACCTTTTACAGCTCTGATTTGCTTGCTCTGTAGTTAAATGCTGCTGCAAGGTGAAAGTCTGGAATTTCCGCATGACTCTTGGCAGATTCTCAGGGATGGTGAAATAGTAATGATACTCTGAATGGGTACTGAGTGATTTGCACGCTAGGCAGCCTTGGCTACATACTCTAGTGTTTAAGCATCCATCTCCTTGCAATTGTCTTTTCATGCAACCAGACATATTTTAATCTGAGTTAGCGTTTTTCTTTCTGATACTTAATCCGAGCTGAAAGTCAAATGCCAGTAATTCTGCGTGTTCCCAAAGGAACATAAGATTTGCCACATTGGTGCAAACTGATGATTCATCAGGTCTGCTATCTAATCGCTATTAGTCTCCAGCACATGATGTCTTACCTGGCCAGTGTTTTATGTCTCTCATTTTGGTATTATCCTGAGTGTTTCCCAGAAAAATTCAGCATGTTCATAAAGTTGATTTTCTCTCTCCTTCCTCCCTCCACACAACGGGAGTTGACAAATGTGAGTCTGGGAGCCCTTTCTTTCTAGAGGAAGATAGGCAGTGACTGCACAAACCAAAAGAGATGTGGCCTGTTTCAAGGCAAGTGAGACTGTAGTCACTTGTCCATGAAGTTTGGGGAATGGAGATGTATACTGTCTGGCTCAAATGTTAACTTGTACCTGAGGACACAGGGGTTAAAGCACGTTTAAAAAAAAAGGATGAATGTTCAGATTGCCTTGGAGCACTCTGAAGGTGAGGTAAGAGGGAGGAAAATAGGCCATGTAAGTGGTGGTACTTCTATCTTAACATAACATCTTCAAATTGCCTCCATTACTGTAGAAGTCTGATTAAAGAAGTACAGTGGGAGCGCTGTGCCTGCTGTTCTCTGCTAGCAGCTTTTGCCTGATAACCTTACCACTTGCAAAAAGGCGAACAAAATAATTCACCTTTTTGTTCCAAGTGGCAACAGGAAGAAACACCTTGTCCTGAAATGTCGACAAATCTAACATCTCTGTGCTATGTTCTCCTTTTCATCCTCCTCACGACAAACAGAATTTCTCACTATTAACCTAACAATGTCTCCACTCCCCAAGCTCTCCAAATTGCTTTTTAAAAATAAAAAGACAGATGCGAGAAAAAGACTGCATCTTGTAGCTGAGCAAAGTTAATGCAGCTTAAAGTGCAAGGTGAGCTCATGGATGGACAAAGACCAATACTATTTTCTTGGTCATTCAGAGCAATCTGTTTAATGTCACTTAGATTTAGATCATGCATTGCTGGCAATTTTAAACTTTTTTTCAAGCAACAAAGTGAAGTCATAACCCAAGGCACTTTAAGCCTTACTCTTCCGCATTTCCTTCTTCTGAAGAACATGGTTCTAGATAAGTTTCTTTAGTTTGTTATTGGAATGTTATGAAGGAAATCCCAAACAACAGGGATTTTTTTTGAGAAGTAGGATGACACTGTTTCTACAAGAAAGGTAATGAGGAGAAAATAATACGCATTTTTTGGAAGAAACATCTTCTATGAGTTGTGACCTTGAGAAGAAGCAAGCCTTATTTTTAAGTGGTTTTGATTCCTTCTCTCTCCTGACTTGCTTTAGTATGGGCATGAAGGACTTCTTCCTTTAAGCTCACCTTATTTGGAGAATGGAATTGCTTGTTTACTTATTTCCATATGTCAGTTTTGGACACATCTTTATTTTTCCTACCTTTTCACCATTTTCACCTTTTCACCAGTGCATTGCCATAGCACTGTGTGGGTGTCTTTGTGGACCCTGGACCGGAGCAACACACAAGGGCATAACCATATAAGGTGGTGAAACATCTGCAGTGACGTCAGCATTAATGGTCAAAAGCAGGAAGTACAGAAAACCTTGTGTTGGTGTTGGAGGTGTGGAGGTTGGTGTGGAGGTGTTGAAGCTCTATGGACCAAAACAACTGGCCAGAGAGAAAGCTAGCAAAATGTCATTGAGTCTTTGGTGAGTTACATTATCTTGTAAGTTTGTGCTTCAGGTAGGTCCTTGGGACTCCTGACAGAACTTACTGGAAGAACTTGTCAGAACCCTAGCTCTACACCTCACACAACTTCAAAAAATGCATTCAGGGCTTATGTCAACTTGTATGACTCAAATAATGAGAAGTTACTGGAGGATGAAAAGGAACTGTGTCTCGGGTTAAACATTGTCATGTCAAAGAACTATGTAATGACTTTTCAATCATACACAAATCTGCTATGCACAATGTGCCATGAGGGAAAAAATAAGGTCAGTTCATTCATAAATAGGAGATTTTCCCCTTGTTTTGATGTTATAAGACAACGCTGCTGAGATTTGCTATTCACTTGCCATTTAATCAGAGTTGAGCTTGTGATGTTATTATCTGATGTTGCATATGTTCAACATCAGATAATTTAAAAATCCTTATACACATAGTCTTGCTACTTTTATAGCAGCATTTGTTTTTAAGAAGTTTGGCAAAATTATTCCTTCCCTTTCCCCTGTTCCCACCTCATTCATTATGTGTCATCTTCCAGGCCCTGGACATTCCACCTTTGTGAAATGTATTTTCTCATGATCCCCAAAGTCCTGCTAGCAGTATTCAGTTCTGAAATGTGATATCACCTATTATATTTCTTGCCATAATTAAGTCATACTCTTCAGTTTTGGCTCCTAGGTGCAGATTCTGACACTGCTACATACTTGTTTTATAGGTCTACATGACTTTATCAGTTGCATGTTTCTTAAAAACTTTGCCATGTACTGTGACACTGATAGGGAATGCATTGCTAAGACAAATCTTTACAGCTCAGACATAGAAATGCATGGGGGTGAATTCCTGCTAGGCACATGCCAATCTTCTAGCATGAAGATGGAAAATGGTTGAGATGTCTTTTAGTGTAGTGAATCCCAAGGAGCTGGCTTACAGAGACAACTTCTTTCTTGGACCATCAAACAGTGCCTGTAGTATGGGCTTGGGATTTGTTGTTGTTGGAGTTTTTGGTCTTTTTTGTTGTTGTTGTTGTTGTTGTTTCCAGGATCATCTCATTTCTTGATTTAGTTTTGCTTTAGGAACAATCCATAAGAATTGTTCCATAGGAACAATCCATAGGAACTATCCATAAGATACACCTATGTCTTAAACTTGTGGTGGTCCCGGAAAGATGCCCATGTACTTCCATTAACATTTGCCTCTGAAAGTCCTAGATTACCAATGATTTGCAGCTGCCACATTAGAAGCCATTGATGTCAGGGCCAGAAGTCCTCTAAACTTCCAAAGGATCAGGATTTCTACTGGGTCGTATTTCTAAACGGAAAAAGAAATTATTTCAGTGAAGTTGAATCAAAGGTGGTTGCTGAGCCCCATTGATGCAGTTAAGAGAATGCACAGGAGAAATAAATGACTAAGTGAATATGAAGCAATATTGCATGGGGTATATCATCACCCTGCTATCTCATTTTTTCTGACAGAAGACTCTTGGGTTATTAGGTCTGTCCTATTTTAAGAAGCTGTTGTTAAAATTCCAGTATAAGCAGAAATGGCCAGTGTGACTGAATAAAAAAAACCAGCTTTTCTGCTGTGGGCAGTTGTGCACTAGAGAAATGTGTAACATTTCTATAATGAAAAGTGGGTATCATTTACTTCCCTAGAAAATTAGTGGGAAGGACTATTTAAAAAGGAGTAACTTTAACTGATGAAAAAACAGGCTTTACTGAAGGCAAAATCTCATCATCTTATAGCACCTTTGAACAAAGGCCCAGATAAAGATTTAGGTCTGCAAGACTCACAATGTCAGTAATGCAATTCTCAGACTAATCTGGTATCTGATTAGCTTCAGTTTCAAAGAGGCAGGAAACACCACAGATTTTCTTAGTATTGTGACTTTTGTCTTCATTTCCTTGTCTTTTTTCTTTTTTTTTTCTATCCTGAAAATGCATCATTAAGAATTCATGTATATAATAAAGTAATTATATCAGGCCCAGGTTGAAACCATCATCAAGGTGATCAGAAACTGAAGACATGGGTCCTCAGACACCCTTCCCCACCATCACAGGTGGAAGAGATTCAGTTCAAATGAGTTAAGTCATGAATTGCACCCCAACTGCAGAGGAAGGTTATTTGACATAGGGGTAAATTTGATGTTCATGCTCAAAGCCGGTGATCTGTTGAATCCTGAATACCTAAGCAAAGTATATCTACCATGTTGTATTGGGTTTGCATTGGGCAAGGTTTTGGTAGCAGAGGGGCTACAGGGGTGACTTCTGTGAGATGATGCCAGAAGCTTCCCCCATGTCCAATAGAGCCAATGCCAGCCGGCTCCAAGATGGACCTGCTGCTAGCCAAAGCTGAGCCAATCAGTGACTGTGGTAGCGCCTCTGTGATAACATATTTAAGAAGGGGAAAAAAAACTGCTGCACAACAGCAGCCAGAAGAGAGAAGTGAGACTATGTGAGAGAAACAACTCTGCAGACACCAAGATGAGTGAAGAAGGCAGGGGAGGAGGTGTTCCAGGTGCCGGAGCAGAGATTCCCCTGCAGCCCATGGTGAAGACCATGGTGAGGCAGGCTGTCCCCCTGCAGCCCATGGAGGTTAACGGTGGAGCAGATATCCACCTGCAGCCCATGGAGGTTAATGGTGGAGCAGATATCCACCTGCAACCTGTGGAGGAGCCTACACCAGAGCAGGTGGCTGCACCTGAAGAAGGCTGTGAGCCTGTGGACAGCCCATGCTGGAGCAGGGTCCTGGCAGGACCTATGGACCCTGGGGAGAGAGGAGCTCATGCTGGAGCAGATTTGCTGGCAGGACTTGTGACCCACTGAGGGACCCATTCTGGAGCCATCTGTTCCTGAAGGACTGCACCCCATGGAAAGGACATGTGGAAAGGACCCACACTGGAGCAGTTTGTGAAGAACTGCAGCCCGTGGGTAGGACCCACATTGGAGAAGTTCATAGAAGACTGTCTTATGTGGGAGGGACCCCATGCTGGAGCAGGGGAAGAGTGTGAGGAGGAAGGAGCAGCAGAGATAATGTGTGATGAACTGACCACAACCCCCATTCCTCATCCCCCTGTGCTGCTTGGTGCGGAGGAAGTAGAGAAATTGGAAGTGAAATTGAGCCTGGGAAGAACAAAGGGGTAGAGAAGTGTTTTAAGATTTGATTTTATTTCTCATTATCCTACTCTGATTTGATTTGCAAAAAATTAATTTCCCAAAGTCAAGTCTGTTTTGCCCATGACAGTAACAGGTGAGCGATCTTTCCTTTTCTTTATCTTGACCCATGGGCATTTTGTTATATTTTCTTTCCCCTATCCAGTTGAGGAGGGGGAGTGATAGAGCAGCTCGGTGGGCACCTGGTGTCCAGCCAAGGTCAACCCACCACACATGTCTGGAAAATCTGAGAGATTTCTGTACTTCTCAGAACTATCGTGCTCTGCACACTTATCTCAGTTCTCTGGTACATCAAGGAAAAAAGAATATTAGCAACTACAAGTGACTAGAGGCAAAAAACCATAAACAACCAGAGGTTTCCTACTTTCCCATCAACATTCTCTTGAGGGTTTTCAGAAACAGAAAACTTAGATCGTCATGTTACAAGATGCTATCTTCACTATCAGCCTTGCAGATGAGTTTAGGTTCTCTATCATGAATGAGATGATGTTGCGGGATTTCAGCTCTGTCATATTTGGAAGCTACTTTCCAATTTACATCTGAGAGTGGTATAGAGTATACAACACTTTCAGGGGAAAGCAGATAAATACAATATATTGTGACAGGACATGGGCTTAATCAGTGTAGATTTGCATATGTGAAGGATTCAGTCCAAAAACTTCAAAAGACATTTGTGCCTTGAAAACAGGTTCATTAGAATGTAAATGGGAATGTTGATTAAAAACAAAAGAAAACAAAAACAAAACAAAAAAACACCTGAATTAAACAAAAATGGCAAAATCGATACAAGGACCCACCATTTCCTTTCTTTAGGCTGCAGCTCAGGATACCTGCGCCAAGGGTCCAGGTCTGGCACGTGCTCACTCCCTGCATGAGTTTGACATGTTGAGAAGGTGGCTATGAATAGTTCCGAAGAGCTGTTTCCATGTCCATGTTTTCAGTACTCAGTACCAAAATCCATCCATTCAATCTGTCCTATATTCTCCATCTTTTGGACAATTCATCAGACTTACTTCAACAGTGTGGGTTTACAGACTATGACTTTGCAGAGCAACTGTAAGAAATTTCATATGGGCCTGATGCAAAGCTAGATAAAGTCAGTGAGAGTGTTTGCACTAACTTTAGTGAGCTTTGGATCAGCTCTCCTCTTTCAGCGATGCAGACTTCCACTTGATAATTTCATAGGCCTCCTTTAGTCATCTCAGTCAGCTTGTAATGAACACCATTGTTTCACACTTTAAAGGAATGGCCAAAAATCTCTGCATATATAATGGTCAACTACTATTAATAATGGACTACAACTTATGCGGATGAGCCTTCTCCAACAGAGAAGTTCATTGAGGTTAATGTCTATGAAAAAGCCTTAAATCTGTATAAATTTACAAAAGTCAAAAGTTGTATCATCAGAACTTACTTACACGGTGTGATGTGTTTCATCACATTTACTTAGAGGAAAGACAGAGATCTCACTTGATTCAAAGCAACAGCAGGTAGGATCAAATTTGTTTATTATTCTGGAGAATTTATTTTCCCCTGAGACTAGCTCTTTAATTCACAGGCAGAACAGGCTAGACTAAATAAATGAGCAGAGTCTACACTGTAAACTCCAAAGGGGTGAAAGGTGCTTTGCTGAAGCCAAGGAGGGCTGTAGGATGGATCCGTAGGTCGGGTCCCTATTGCAACTTAGAGCTACCACAAAACTGGAGCAGCTCTTTACGGTCTGTTTTTGCAGTTCACAGTAAAGAAGTCTGTTAGCCTGCACAGGACAGTAATCTTAGCAGCCTGATAGCAGCAGAGTCATTTTCATTTGCCCCTTCTTTTCTTGCCCTCTCTCTTTATGCATGAAAAAGTCAAGATAAATATGCCTGCTTCCTTTCATTGACTGTGAAGGTAATAGAAATGATTCGCTGAAATATGGATGGGCAAAGCCTTGAGTCACACAGGTTTCTACTGGTAAAGTTCCCCAGATATAAAAACCCAAAGATCTACCCCAACATTTTTTTTTTTTCCCCCTAGGGATTGTAATTTAGTTCTCTATTTATATAGTAGCTAACACAAGACTGTATAGTCCATGACTAGAACTGCTAAACTCAGCATAACTATTACTATAGCAAATAGTAAGCCCCCTCTTTAATCAAAACCTAAAAGTATGACAGAACTCAAACTCTTTTTCAGTAACTAAAAATAACTCCTTTTTATCCTCAACTAAACCAGAAACATATATTAAGTTTGTTGGCCCAATATATCTTGTAGTTAGATTGTGTCTGGAGAATCTCTCTTGTTACACTCAAGAGACAAGTCTGTAGATTATCTATTTCTAATTTAAATGGGTTTTGCAATGTTGAATATTTTCCCTGCCTGCAAATCAAGATTCATAATCCCCAGTAGCTGCAGAGCCTGCCAAGAGTAATGGCTTGTGCTGGTAGTAGGGTTTGCTTTCATGTCAAACATATGGTGCCCTTTGTCCTAGTCCTTGGAGAAAAAACCTGTCCAAGGTCCACAGAAACTGATTAGACCGCGTTCTTTCTCTCCTGTACACAGGCATGTGTGTACTCACATGTAAGCTCTCTCACTCACTTGCACACACACACGTACATATATATGTGCATATACATGCACACATCCACACACTAATCATAAAGGAGCATGGCCAGCTTATTTAAGGCAGGCATCTGTTAGTGATTGACTTGAATTTGTCATTTACTGATTGATTACATTTGCATCACATCATCATTGATTGCTTGGCATGAAGGAGACTGCACTGAGGACAGTGCTAAGAAATCCAGACAACCAGTTGGCGGTTGTGTGATGCTAACACACGTAGCTCAGGCAAAGCGTTGCAAGCAGCTCAAGGGAGGTGATCCTTCCCCTCTACTCAGCACTGGTGAGAAACATCTGGAATGCCGTGTCCAGTGTTGGGCGCAGCACGAGAGACATGCACATAGTGAAGTGAGTCCAGCAAAAGGCAACAAAGATGATTAAGGAATGGGAGCATCTGACGTGAGGAGAGACTGAGAGAGCTGGGACTGCAGCCTGGGGAAGGTAAGGCTCAGGAGGATCTTATCCATCTGTATAAATACCTGATGAGAGGTATAAAGAAGATGGAACGAGGGTCTTCTCAGTGGTTTCTACTGACAGGACAAGAGGCAGTTCATACAACCTGAAATATATGAAAATTTGTTTAAACATAAGGAAATGCTTTTTTTACTGTAAGAGTAGTCAAACAGGGAAACAGGTTGACCGGAGAAGTTGTGGAGTCTCCAGCCTTGGAGCTACTCAAAATCCAGCTGGACACAGCCCTGATCACCCTGCTTCAGCTGACCCTGTTATATGATTAGTGGTGTCCATCCCCTTTCCAGAGCCTTTCCACTTGTCTGAGTAACTAGCAAATCTTTTTGTGATATTAGAAGGACTTCTACTACTGAATTTGTGCAGCTAAATTTAGGTGTCCACAGTGTACATTTCTGCACCTGAAAAAGTCATCCTGAAGATCCCTTTGTAGTTAATGCTAGTCAGTAACAGGCAGTGAAATTCAGCTAATTCTGAAATTGATATCTTTACTCAAATGACCCCCACCCTAAAAATCCATTGGCTGTATTGATTAGATATGTAATTACTGTAATAGGAGCCTGGAGCCTGGGAGCCGTTATACTCAGATGGAGATACTCACACCTTAAATTAGCTGAGATGGATGTCATCTTCAGAAGGATACCCTTTCTCATTAAAGAGTGTTTCTATTTGCTCTTTGTGGTGTTTAAGTGAATGCAAGGTAGGAGCTGCCTTCTATACTTTGTATATGCAGCACAGCACACAATGGACATCTGATTTCAAATATTATCTAAATAATATCTTATTATGAAAAATTTTAATAATTGGCATAAACGACAATACGTACATGGTTTTGTATTTTGTTGCTTTGAGAGAAGCAGATGCTTAATCTCTGGTCTATTTTGACATCTTGTTGGTTTACAGTAAAGCATAATTAAGACAAAGAGTGTTTCTAAGGCTTTCACCTGTAGTAAAAAAAAAAAAAAAAGAAAAAAGTTGTTCTCAGTTATGGGCTCAATAATAATAATGGACTATTTTTCCATCCCTTTCCTTTTCCTTGATACCAAGTTTAACCAGATTTTCTTACATAGCATATATACAAACAATATTCACTAAGGAAGTAGAGGTAGAATAAACATAAACACTACTTAAGCCTGTTGATATTTTTCATAGTGATATTTGAAACACACAGGCCTTCTTCATGGGGCAGGGAGTGACAAATACAATTTATCTAACTTCAGAAGTCTATAGTGCTGATGTCTATTTTGGAGGTGCTATCTTGGTGCTGATGTCTGTCCTAAGAGGCTTCTCTTCTAGTAATTGGAGAGAAACATGTACTTTCATCAAAAATTGCCTCTCTATTTCCATTGACTGTCTACATTAAGTAGTGTAAACATTTTATGTTGTGGAGCTCTGCACATGGTATGGTGAGTCCTTCCTATCAAGAGAAAATGTCTACTGGCTTCATTGTGTGGAAAAATGGAAAACAGACCAATATTTCTTAGACATATTCTCTCCTGCAAAGTGCATCAGTGTCACACTCTGGCTTCTATACTTAGTCCACTTTGCAGGAAAATGTATTTTTAAAACAAAATGCACCATCCTCCAGGTACGGGAACTGCTGGCATTGAAGAGAACACAAAATCTACTCTTTTCCTTGCTACAGCAGGCTATATGCCATATTTTCTTTATAAATTTGTTTTGTCTATACTCTCAGCCTCCCCACCCCTTCCACTTCCACAATTACCTAAGACTGGAATCAGTGAAAATACACTCTTCTACAGTCATGTCTACTTCATTGTTGACTATGCATTTTGGGACCATCTTAAGTAGCCACCCTTCCATCAGTAACAACTTTACATCAGCAAATCTCTGGAAATCCTGTGAATACTTATTAATTATTCTTGCTTTTGCAGACCCTGTGATCACCCTGCGAAGTGGAATGGATTCTCAAGGCATTTCACATTCAGGCCCTACGTCAATGTCTGCTTTACTGATCACGTCATATTAAAACTGCTATAGCCAACAAACACTAATTGTATGAAAGAAAAGCTAAGTTTTATACCGTGTGTTAGTATAATTGTGAATAATTTTTCCTTTTTTTTTTTTTTTCCCCTTCATTGCAGACACGTTTTACCTTATGTTACAGATTTTAATTATGTCCCCTGTGTCTCTGGGGAATGCTATTTCTTTGCCTCCAGAATTGGTATACAGTGTGCTGTAAGATACATAGCTGTTAATTCATCTTTATTGTTTGTGTTTTTAACATGCTCTTGATCTCCAGTTCTGCTCATTTAAAACCACGAAGTCAACATGTTTTGTTTGATTGTTTTTTTATTATTGTTTTTGTACATTTTAAAAATAATGTAGCTCAGATTCTTATACTGTGCACTGCTGCTTTAGAATTTGCTCTGCCAGATCTGAGCTAAGCAATTTCACAATTATATGTGCCATTTACAAACACATCAATTAGATGCTTATTTAATCCCATTGTATGCATAGAACACCACATTTATTTATGAGAAACACTAGTGAAAGAGCAGGACAAATAAACATTAAGACATATTGTTACCATTTTTTTAAAAGGAAAAGACCTTTAATCTGTTGAAAAGATCAAGCAATGCATCTCATGAAAAATGTCAAATTTTGCATTAGATTTCATTTCATAGGTTTCAATGCAAGCAGCATTTGGGATTTTGTTCCATTTTCACCCACAATATTTTCTGCTGAAAACATGATTGAAAATGCCATTTAAATTCTTCTTTAAATGTGTCGTGTACTATAAATGCAGTTTTCCTCCAGTAAATAAAGCATTTCAAAAATGGTTTTAATTAAAATGTCATAGGAAGTATTGAAGAGAATTTCACAAAATGATTTGGTTTTTATTGTTCATGAAAAGTTACATCTTTTGACAAAAATGTTTCTCACCCGAAAAAAAAAAAAAGATAGCTATCTCTATGTTACATATTTTTGGTTACTGTGAAGGTTTAATGAATAGGTACTGAAAAGAATAACAAATATTAAACTAGATTCTCACCTGCGCTGATTTCAATTACATGCTTCCTTTCCTAAAAGCTGACACAGTCTTTTGTCAGTAAAGGTTGAGCACAGAAAATGCTCAGAGAAATCTTGCAGGTGCTTAAGCTCATTCAGGGTCAAAACTGTAAAACTTCTTAAATCAATGCAGTTAGGTTTGGTGAAGAAACAAAAGTCAGAGTTTCTGATGGTTTTTTTTCTAGATCAATCCTACAAAATCTACATAACTGGATCATTATATATAATATTAAATATTCATTAGTTGCTATTAAGAAAAGCTAATTAATAGAAGGACACTCTTTTTTTCCAACCAAGTTTAGTACTGGCATGAAATTACAAATTATGATACCTACTGCTTTACCTTACTACAGAGAATTTACTTCTGAAATAGAACTCCCTACTTATATCCGCTACAAACTGCAGGCTGCCTCTATCAGCAAATTTGGCAAATCCTATAGTGATGAAAATGACTTTCATCTAGTTAGTAAGAGCTGAAATGAACCCAGCTCATAGCTGATTGCAAGCAAATATTTTGAGAGCCTCAAGTTGCATTTGAACAAGGGATCCAGAACAAACAATCCTTGCCCATTCGCTAATCCCATTCATTAGAAGCTCAGTGATTACCTCATTAGTATGATGCAGTGCAGAGGCAGACTGATGGAGCTTTCAATGAGCCAGCTTACACAGCAGATGGATTTGGCACTGGTGACCCAGGTGAAGCATTTCTCTGCTGAAACTATAGAGGCTGCCTGGCTTAGAGCAAGCATGAAATCTCCATGTGGCAACACAGACATACTCCCCCCTGTTGTGTATTATAGACTTGGTTATAATGGCAAATGCTATTTCAAAAAAACACCATTCCATGAGGTTGCTATAAAACAGTACATTCATGCTGAATCATAGAATCAGAGAAGCAAAGAAACAGAGAATGGTTTGGGTTGGAAGGGACATTTAAAGACCATCTAGTCCAACCCCCTGGCCATCGGCAGGGACACCTTCCACTAGATCAAGTTGCTCAAAGCCCCGTCCAACCTGACCTTGAACACTTCCAATGATGGGGCATCTACAACTTCTCTGGGCAACCTCTTCCAGTGTCTCACCACCCTCATCATAAAAAAATTCTTCCTTAATTCTAATCTAAATCAACCCTCTTTTACTTGAAAACTGTAACCCCTTGCCTTGTCACTACAGGCTCTGGTAAATGTCTCTCTCCATCTTTCTTATAAGCTCCCTTTATATATTGAAAGGCCACAAGAAGGTGTCCCTGGAGCCTTCTCTTCTCCAGGCTGAACAACCCCAACTCTCTCAACCTTTATTCATAGGAAAGGTGTTCCATCCACCTGATCATTTTTCTGGCCCTCCTCTGGACCTGCTCTATCAGGTCCATGTCTTTCTTGTGCTGAGGACCCCAGAGCTGGATGCAGTACTCCAGGTGGAGTCTCATGAGAGCAGAGCATAGGAGGAGAATCACCTCCCTTGACCTGCTGGCCAAGCTTCTTTTGATGCGGCCCAGGATACGGTTGGCCTTCTGAGCTGCAGGTGCACATTGCAGGCTCATGTCCAGTTTTTCATCCACCAGTATCCCCAAGTCCTTCTCATGAGGGCTGCTCTCAATCCATTCATCACCCAGCTTGTACTGATACTGGTGATTGCCCTGACCCAGGTGTGGGACCTTGCACTTGGCCTTGTTGAACTTCATGGGGTTCACATTGGCCCACTCCTCAAGCCTGTCAAGGTCCCTCTGGATGGCATCCCTTCCCTCTAGCATAGCAGCTGCACCACTCAGCAATCCACAAACTTGCTGAAGAGTGCACTCAATCCCACTATGTCTATGTCATTAATAAAGATATTGAACAGTACCAGTCCCGATATGGACCCCTAAGGGACACCACTTGTTACTGATCTCCATTTGGACATTGAGCTGTTGACTGCAATGTTGACTACAACTTCAGTTGCAACTGCATCTGCAACTGAAGATACGTTTTCGAATGCTTCATTCACTTCATGGACACATTTGCATTCTCCTTCCTCATGACAGTTACATCTAACAATGTCATTAAACAGCTATTTATGCTATTGATGCTTTGGATGAAAATACTGAGTGTGCACACTGGCATAGTTTTTTCTTCTTTACAATATCACACCAGAGACATGGAGCTCAAAGCTTTCCAAGAGCAGGCAATTCAATTTGGGCAGATCCTGCAAGCCACCATGGGGCAGGGGCTTAATATGAGAAGAGATGTGAGAGGGGAAAATTCTAATAAAACCTTTTTTCATGGGCATTATGACAAGCTACAGCATGCTGGCAACAGTCGAAGAAAAGTTAAAAAGATCCTGACAAAATAAATTAAAGAGGCACATCAGAAACATAGTGAGCTAAGTACCCAATTCAATTATTAAGTTGTCAGGTCCTCTTAGTCAGGAGTGGAATAGGAAGCAGTTTTTGTCTTTAATGCCTTAAGGACAAGTGTGTATATGAGAAAACAAACCTATTTGGCATGTCTCTTGCTGTCACTTAGAGAAGCCATTCAGAAGCCAGTGAAACATCTCAGATGTAAGTTCTTTGCAAATGGGGACTGTTCCCCGAAGCTAGGTCTACAAAAGGATATAGGTGTCAAAACCGATAGTGTTGTACATATCATCTACTGTTCAACAATCTTTTTGACCTTTTGGCCCCTTTTATGATACATGTGAAATTTTTTACGGGATATATAAATCTACTGTGCTGGGAAGATGGCTGCTTGAGCTAACCAGGAGGAAGTCCTGAGGAGCATTCTATGTCTTAATCCCCACAAGGTAGGACATAACAGTTCTACTGACTCATCTCAACAGGCCATATTACCTGGTATTCTGTCTGCAACATGGGCCATAAACAAGCACCTAGGGGACAGAAAAAGTACCTGTGATCTTTCCTCCCTCATAATCTCTCAGTCTCCATTCTTAATTTTTCCATTAAGGGGAGTTTCTGATGATGGTGTGGCTTGCAAAGGAGTTTCAAAGGTCTACTACCAGCTAAGAAAAAAATCAAACTATAGAACACCCTTTTCTTGCGGGGCGGTTGAACTTGGCTATAATTTGATATCCCTTTTTTCTTCCATCAAAAAAGATCGTTAACAATCTGTCTCAATACACCCTTTCCATCCCATCATGATTTTACAAGCCCTGTTATATACCTGTAAGTTTTCTCTTTGCTGATGTGAATAGTCCCAGCTGACTTGGCCTTTTATTTTTTACTTGGATAACTTGCCTAGTCTGCATGTCTTACACTTTCAGTCGGCTAAAGGGATCTCCTAAATGCTAGCTTTAGACTGTATGCCTGACTTTTAGTCAGCCACGGCTAGCTGAAAGGAGTTCAGTCTGTTATCTAAGCTGTTTTGTGCTAGCAAGGCATCTGTTATCTCTTGTGCATGGTGCATTTTGATCCAAAGTCAGCTGAAGTTATTGGACATATCAGGCATTGTATTTTGCTGTTCACCAAGTCTGATCATTTCTTAGGCAAGTGGCAGAGAGCGCAACACTTTAGCATTTCATGCCTCTAAGAGCATATGGAGTAAAAGTGAAGAAAGAAGGGGCAGCTCAACAGATCACTCTCTAACAACTTATTAATCTACAGTTCTGTCAGTCTAAGGGGCCTTGAAACACTGAAAATGGCTGCAATTAATCCATTTAGTTTAAGTGCATTAACCCACATAATTAGGTGCAGCCTCTTCCAAAGCAGCAGCCCAGAGCGTATTAATGATCCCTCACATGGAGTCTGAACCGTGTTTCTCATGTGTTCACTCATTATAGGCTTCCACACTGTGGAACTGAGTTGAACCTAATTAGACCACAAAGAAATATGGTTATAATTGGTCTGGAGCAGCTTAGTAAAATGTAATAACGTCGTTTAATTGGCTTCTTCTTTGTATTACTGATTCTAGAATTTATCATTTGCTTTGGACAGTGGACCAACTCCACCTTACCTTGCCATGGAAAGCAGATGAATAAGACATATGATGACGAATGGTAATTTGGTTGATGATTATACACAGCAATGGCAGAAATTGATGAGTTTCCCAATAAAAGCCAGGGATTCCTGATCCTTGGATGCTGTCAGTAACTGGAATGTCTGTTTTAACAGTATCAGATGCCATTTAAGGAAATAAGATAGGTCATTGCTGCTTTGTAACCTTTGTTCCAGTGAAATAGTTATGACCAATGCCAAAATCCCTAACTATCATAGCTAGCAACTATAGTCACATGTATAAATTAAATAAAGATCTGTCACAAAGGTGAACAGGTTAGGCTTTTTGGTTGTTATAAACAGGGCAAGGAAGCCCCTGTGGTGAGATTTTAGGAAATCTGTAGGAAAATGAACACTTAGAAGTTTTACTCTACTAATTTCATTAGACATTATTTTTTCCTTCATTCCATCCATCCTTCCTTCCTTCCTCATTCTTTTTCTTTCTTTCTTTCTTTCTCTCTCTCTCTTTTTCTTTCTTTCTTTCTTTCTTTCTCTCTCTCTTTTTTCTTTCTTTTGCTCTCTTGCTCTTTTTTCTTTCCTTTCTTCTTTCTTTGTCTCTTTCTTTCTCCTCTCTCTTCTCTTCTCTTCTCTTCTCTTCTCTTCTCTTCTCTTCTCTTCTCTTCTCTTCTCTTCTCTTCTCTTCTCTTCTGTCTCTTCTCTTTCTTTTATTTTTTTCTTTTCTGAGACCACTGTAAAGTTAAAAGTGCCATTCTTATGCTCCTGAAGTGGAATAGTTGAAGAACCAGAAATAGTCACTACTGAAAATGAATACTTTTGACTACACAGTATCAGGCTACAACGATTTTAGCTAGAAGGTGGATGATGGACTAAAATGAAGTCCATCTAGATGTCAGAGCCCCGTAAGGATCGGGGTAAAAGAACACCAAAGAAGTCTTTTGGGTTTCTACACTTCATGATGCACTGCTCTTGTTTCTGGACTTCTCAGGGTGTACAAAGTAAAACATAGAAATAATTGGTGTTTCCAGAGGTGTGGGGAATGTGACTTATTAAGATATGTTATGAACTTGCATTGATCTAAGGCACGGATGAGGGAGAGAGAGTGAGAAAGAGAAAGAAGGAGAGAGAGAAATTCATACATGTATTATTGACAGGTTATAGACATGACCTCAGGTAACTGGTAGCTTTTACAAGACTATAGGTGCTCAGGGTTACAGGACCTCAATGAACCACAAGATTGGGATGACAAATAAAGGGATGAGATTACATTAAAGGCAGATTGGTGCATATATATATTTGAACATTTCTAATACACCTGATTGTTTCTGTAAGTGCTTAAATCCTGTATTTAGCCATACTGAGATACTCAGATTCACTGCTCCTAGTTCCACAGTCAGCTACTGGTGCTGCACTTTCTCCTGTCATCTCTGATGGTCACAATCTCTAAATTCTTTTAGTTTTAAGAAATTGCATCAATCAAGTTACTTAATGACTATGGGCAGCACCCATCTGTTTCAGAAGTGATTTGCCAATGCACATGTGAGGAAACAGAAAACAGCATAGAACAAAACTGGAAGCAAGAAAGCAAGGTAGTTGTTCCCAGAAATGCCATCCATTCTCATTGTCTTCTTATGAAAAATGAAGCTTCCAAGCTGAATGTGAAATCAGAGGACTGTTGGAGTACATGGTTGATGATCTGATGTTCTAGGTCCCAATCCTGCCTCCATCTCCTGTCTGGACTTACAAAGGTCTCTTCACCTCACTGTATCCCAGTATCCCAGCCTTCCAGCTGGTGCAGCCTTTAGGCAGCAATGAGGGGCTCTTCAGACAGGCTATGAAACAGGAATGATGTAATTAAGGCCTCTATTATATGGTGATGCACAATATAAACTCAACACATCAACCTGCGTCACCCTTTCCCTTTCAGATGAGTTGCTATTTGAAATCAGCTGAAATCACAGAATCACAGAATCACAGAATCATATAGGTTGGAAAAGACCTTTAAGATCATCGAGTCCAACCATAAACCTAACACTGCCAAAAACCACCACTACACCATGTCTCTAAGTACCTCATCCAAACGTCCTTTAAATACCTCCAGGGATGGCAACTCAACCACTTCCCTGGGCAGTCTGTTCCAATGCTTGATAACCCTCTCGGTGAAGAAAAATTTCCTAATATCCAGTCTAAACCTCCCCTGGCGCAACTTGAGGCCATTTCCTCTTGTCCTATCACTTGTTACCTGGGAGAAGAGACCGACCCCCACCTCTCTACAACCTCCTTTCAGGTAGTTGTAGAGAGCGATGAGGTCTCCCCTCAGCCTCCTTTTCTCCAGGCTAAACAGTCCCAGCTCCCTCAGCCGCTCCTCATCAGACTTCTGCTCCAGACCCTTCACCAGCTTCGTTGCCCTTCTCTGTACGCGCTCCAGTACCTCAATATCCCTCTTGTAGTGGGGGGCCCAAAACTGAACACAGTATTCGAGGTGCGGCCTCACCAGTGCCGAGTACAGGGGCACAATCACTTCCCTAGTCCTGCTGGCCACGCTATTTTTGATACAAGCCAGGATGCCATTGGCTTTCTTGGCCACCTGGGCACACTGCTGGCTCATATTCAGGCGGCTGTCAACCAACACCCCCAGGTCCTTCTCTGCCAGGCAGCTTTCCAGCCACTCTTCCCCAAGCCTGTAGCGTTGCATGGGGTTGCTGTGGCCCAAGTGCAGGACCTTGCACTTGGCCTTGTTAAACCTCATACAATTCACCCCAGCCCATCGATCCAGCCTGTCCAGGTCCCTCTGCAGAGCCTGCCTACCCTCCAGCAGATCAACACTCCCACACAACTTGGTGTCGTCTGCAAACTTACTGAGAGTGCACTCGATCCCTTCGTCCAGATCATTGATAAAGATATTAAACAGAACTGGCCCCAACACCGAGCCCTGGGGAACACCGCTTGTGACCGGCCGCCAACTGGAGTAAACTCCATTCACCACCACTCTCTGGGCCTGGCCGTCCAGCCAGTTCTTTACCCAGTGAAGAGTACACCCGTCCAAGCCATGAGCAGCCAGTTTCTCCAGGAGAATGCCGTGGGAAACCGTGTCAAAGGCTTTACTGAAGTCTAGATAGACAACATCCACAGACTTCCCCTCATCCACTAGGCGGGTCACCTTATCATAGAAGGAGATCAGGTTGGTCAAGCAGGACCTGCCTTTCCTGAACCCATGCTGGCTGGGCCTGATCCCCTGGTTATTCTCTACGTGCCGTGTGATAGCACTCAGGATGATCTGCTCCATCAGCTTCCCCGGCACCGAGGTCAGGCTGACAGGCCTGTAGTTCCCCGGGTCCTCCTTCCGGCCCTTCTTGAAGATGGGTGTCACATTCGCTAATCTCCAGTCAGCAGGGACTTCCCCAGTTAGCCAGGACTGCTGGTAAATGATGGAGTATTTTTGAATATGGGGTATTCTGAATGGCAACCATTTACATTGAAATGGCAATACAATACTGAATGGCAACCATACCATTGAAATGGGGTATTCTGAATGGCAGGCTCTAAGCCTTGAGAACATGCATTTCTATCTTTTTGGCTATGTCAATAAGATCATTAAAATCTGCATTTTAAGGCCTTGCAGATCCTAGAGGGAAAAGCAACTTTTTCCACTGAAGGTTTTTATAGGATTACATTGATTTAATGGAGCACGGGGGTGTGGGAGATTGCTACCATGACCTTAATGCCATCCAAATGGTGGAGTTCATCTCACCTAGCTTATCTACATATTAAAAAGAATTTTCCCTCCAAGCATGTCCAGTGAGGGAACCTCACTAAATCCCTGAGGAAGTTCCTCAACACTCTAGCTGAAATCACTTTTAGAAATGTTTTTCTTGAATTTTCAATTTTCTTATTGCAACTTCTGCCTGGTTGCTTTGCTCCCTTTGACAACCTAACATAATCTCTCCCGCTCAGGAATAACACCAGTATAGTAGGCTATAGCGAATAATCACTATGCTGGGTCTCTTTTTTTCCCAGGGGAAAAAGCCAAAAAGTTCATGACAGGCAAAGGTGGAGCCTCCTTTTCCCTCCTTTCTTCACCGAGCTTGTAGACATGAATGAAAGACTCTGTAGCAGACATCCCCTGCATAAACTTGAGCATTATGTGAGACACGACTGCCAGAGGAAGACGACGTGTATTGAGCATAACAAAATGGGCAAGATAATGTGCAGAGCTGTCAGAGAGAAGGCATGACACATTTCTTTGAAGAGAAAGATGCAGGCATAAGAGAGGAAAGAAAACTTTTGCCAAAGAGAGGACCTGAGGGAAACCTGTTGGGACAGTGCACGCCTCAGGTCATCACTTGTTACCTGCAGAACCACTACTCAAGTACTGCGTGTCTGACAGAATAGACAGGAGGTGTGTTTGAGAGCATGGCTTGCAGAATATACAGGAGGTGAATGTGGTTGTGTGAGCAGCATAGACTGCTTTCATGCTGTGTGTAGTAACATCACTGCAGGACATTAACCATGGAGCAGGAAGGAAGCGCACAGAGACAAGCTGGAGAGCATAGGGGACTCTGTCTGGTCTGGCTGATGCTGGCTGAAGATAATGCATGAATGTGAGATCATGAAAGGTGTTTGCTGAGAAAAGGACCCCAGGAGTGATTACTGTAATCGTCTGTCTAGCTGTGGTGCTAACTTCCTAGTAACCAGCTTGCTGTCACACTAGATAAAGAAACAACAACAACAAAAAAAAAAGAACCCCATGGAGTATGTTGACATACTGGAACAGCTTTTGTAATGCATGGCAAACAGGCAGTTAGTAAAACGTAGAAGCATGCAGTGATGGCCGACACTTCTGACAGCAGCAGGTAGGAAAACATCAGACAAGTCTGTGATTGCATCCTCCTTTGCCTTTTCTTTCCATGCTTTATGTCTCCACTGGGGTGTTTCTGACATACTCGGCAGCAATGCTAAGTGCTGGAAAGCCTGTGCCAGGATCCTCTAGTCCTGCACGTTCAGAGCACAGACTCAGCAATTCTTCAATCTACAAGATGGTTTTATATTTTTAAATATAGTTTAAAATATAAAATATATTTTAAAATTTAAATATATTTTAAATATATTTAAATTTTATATTTAAAAATATAAAAACCATATTTTTAAATATATTTAAGAATATTTAAATATAGTTAAAGAAAACAAGATTGTTTTCTTTACAGGTAAGTTGGATTTGCTGCTGTGCCCAGATTTTCCTCATCTTACTTTAAGCATCTAAAAAAGGAGCACAGCCACTTTCAGCTCCGTTAGCAGTCAGTGGAAAGAGATCTTGGGATAGGCTGTACTACCCTCTAGAGATGCTTATGTTTCCCAGGGGTTGCTGTATTCAAAATTTAGAGCCTCAGTTAGGTGGGGTGAGTCGAGGCTGAGTTTCCCTTCACAATGCACCAATACAAAACTTCTCTCTGGTGGGCTATAAAGTTTCATCAGGGCTGTTCCTCCCCACTTTTCCAAATCCCATATTGATCTTTCCTATGCTTTTAAGTGTTACTAACTGTCTGAGCATGCATCTTCATTTGATGTAAGACCAAATAAAATACTTCGCAGAGGTAGCCAAGCAAGGCAAAAGAAGGCAACCTTTGTACGTGCTTCCAGGTTCTTGCAATATTTACGGTCCCCAAACGAGAAAAAGCAAACAAAATACAAAGACTGAAGAAAAGTCACTTTCCATTCCTTAAGGCAATTAGAGGATTCATAAATGGCTTTATATGTTATTCAAAATGAGAAAAGTTTGTTATGAAGAGCTTTGCAGTAGACAATGTCAGAGAAGTGATATCCATGGAGTACGGTCACAAAACTCTAGTACAGGATGGTATGAAAAGGCTTACTGGGATAACTCTGAGATGGCAGATACATCTATGTGGAGAAAACTGAACATTGGCTGAATGAGAATTGAGATTATATGAATACCTAGTAAAGAGAAACAGCTTTAATTTTTTCCATGTTTGGAGCCACATAAAAGGGAGTTTGGGGTAGAAACTGCTGTTAGTTCTTTGGTTTATCTGTCTGGTTATTCCAAGCCAGTTAGGTCCCAGCTGTAAAGAGGGCCAAGTTTGGCCCCATATGAATAGAAGTCAGTTCCTGATCATAGAATCATAGAACCATAGAACCATAGAATTGTTTAGGTTGGAAAAGACCTTTAAGATCATCAAGTCCAACTGTTAACCTAGCACTGCCAAGTCCTCCACTAAACCATGTCCCTAAGCACCACATCTACAGGTCTTTGAAATACCTCCGGGGATGGTGACTCAACCCCTTCCCCTGGCACAACTTGAGGCCATTTCCTCTCGTCCTATCACTTGCTGCTTGGGAGAAGAGACCGACCCCCACCTCTCTACAACCTCCTTTCAGGTAGCTGTAGATAGCAATAAGGTCTCCCCTCAGCCTCCTTTCCTCCAGGCTCAACAACCCCACTTCCCTCAGCCGCTCCTCATAAGACTTCTGCTCTAGACCCTTCACCAGCTTCATTGCCCTTCTCTGGACACGCTCCAGCACCTCAATGTCTTTCTTGTAGTGGGGGGCCCAAAACTGAACACAGTATTCGAGGTGCGGCCTCACTAGTGCCGAGTACAGGGGCACAATCACTTCCTTAGTCCTGCTGGCCACACTATTTCTGATACAAGCCAGGATGCCATTGGCTTTCTTGGCCACCTGGGCACACTGCTGGCTCATATTCAGGCAGCTGTCAACCAACACTTCTCTGCCAGGCAGCTTTCCAGCCACTCTTCCCCAAGCCTGTAGCATTGCATAGGGTTGTTGTGACCCAAGTGCAGGACCCAGCACTTAGCCTTGTTGAACCTCATACAGCTGGCCTTGCCCACTGATCCAGCCTGTCCAGGTCCTTCTGCAGAGCCTTCCTACCCTCAAGCAGATCAACACTCCCGCACAACTTGGTGTCATCTGCAAACTTACTGAGGGTGCACTCGATCCCTTCGTCCAGATCATTGATAAAGATGTTAAACAGAACTGGCCCCAACACCGAGCCCTGGGGAACACCGCTTGTGGCCAGCCAGCAACTGGAGTAAACTCCACTCACCACCACTCTTTGGGCCTGGCCCTTCTAGCCAGTTTTTTACCGAGTGAAGAGTACGCCTGTCCATGCCATGACATCCTTGATCTTACTAAGAAATTACAGTGAATATCACCAGCCAGTCTGTGCTTTAAGTAATGCATGAGGTGTGTCATACTCTCCTGCCAGGCAGTAACCACTCTCCAACTTCTGTGTAGTGTCCTCAGGCTAAAAATCTTCAGGATTTCTCTTGTATAAAAGCTGAAGTACAGTCACGCTGAAAGGAAGGATCCTTTTACATTTGTCAGCTTTGTATCTGAGGTAAACATCTCTGCCTCTATCCTAACGACACCATTCATCAAGGCTTGGATTTTATCTTCTTCTAAAAGGCAAGAGCAGCAAAGACTGAGGGACAGCATCCAAGCACCGAAAAGCCACACTGCACCTCATATCACCATAGTATGCTGTTATTCTCTACAACTGGTGAATCATTGGCTATAAACCAGTTTGATATGTCCTGCTTCACTGCTGAGCAGCATGTGGGGGTTTTTTCTATCTTTTTCCTAAAATTTACTGGTGTGGGGAAATTAAGGGTTTATAATTGAATCAGAAAATGCATTTTTCTGTCAGTTGTGGCAAAAAGATATCTGTGAGGTGGTCCCAAAAGGCAGAATACCTGCCTGACACCTCCTGGGATCCTCATTCTCATTTCCAGTCCTTAAAGGCACCGAATGTGTGTGCATGAGCTGGTGAAATACCAGGGAAAGAATGTGGACATAGTGCCAGGCCTCCAGGAAATACAGGTAAAACTGAAGAGGGGATGGACAGAGGAGATAAGAGTTTCAAAGATGATCCAGTGAGGTTTGGAGTGGGGAGGAGGTTTGGAAAGGTTTGAAAAGTCACCTCTGTGGAAAAGGGTATTATTCAACAATCACTTTTTCTCCCTTCTACTACTCTGTCCACAGCACTGAAACTTTTTCCCTCTTCAAACTCTCCTGTGGATTTCCCCCAAGCTTATGAGAGTGTAATTAGTGATTTGATCTGTCCAACCAAGAACACAGATGCTCATTTTGGGAGCACAGCTTTCTCCTTATATGTGACCAAGAGAGGCAATCCTGGCCCTGGCTTCTGACCTCATTAATTCCTGACTCGATCAGGAGTAAAGGCTCGCCACTGATTTATGGATTGTTTGATTTGGACTCAGACCATGTTGATACTGAAGGACTTAAGGATTGTATTCAATCTTCCAGTAAACCCTTTTATAACTAGAGGGCCAAAACATATTAGAGAAGAACTGAGAAATACGCTGCTGTCCTGCTCTCAGCAGTCCCTCCCACATATTATTAAACATAGTTCTCTGCAAAAAACTGTGATATTTTTACATTTTTACCCCCAACTCTAAGCAGTAGCATTATAAGATATCGTCTGCCTCCCAGGACCCAAAGCCCCTTCAGTTAATAATAATGTTCCTCTTGGTTTTAGCAGTCTGATTCATACCCTGATTTGTTATTCACTTGACCATGCTCCATTTTCATACTTTGTACCACATGGAAACTTTCACATTCTTCTCCAGAAAATTACTTCTGTCTCTGTAAAACCTCTTGAGATATGGCAGGCACTAAAATCAAGAACTGGAGCTAAGAATAGAAAAGCAAGATGGTAATCATGACAATAAAATCTCCCAGATCACCAGTCAGAGAAAACATTTCCATACACCTTTGGAGAGTTAATGTTCCCCAACCACAACCCAATTATAAGTTACATGGAGGGAGGAGGTTAGGAGTGGGAGAATGGTCTCTTATTGGCCTCTATCACAGCCAATAAGTATAATATAAAAACATATAAACCAGGGGAACTGCCTGGGCCATGTCAGCAGGTCTGAAGGGATGACTGCAGGTGAGGTAAACCCCTGGAGTGGGTCATGAGCTCAGGAGAAAGAGAGCTAATTTAGTTGGTAAGCCACAAAATTCTCAACAGTGTTGGTGAAAATCCTCGTGTTTCTTCCTTGACCACACAGCTATTGCTTGTGTATAATGAAGACTTAATTTGCTCTATAAACTCCATTACTGGCTTAACCTCACTGTTTTGGCATTATATGTAACCAATGCTGTGCTACAGTAGTTTTATAAAATAAAGTTTTGTAAAGAACACTTCTCTTTCTCTAGTAATTCCCCCCCTCCCCCCTTTGATTTTAATGGACATTTATAAAATCCCTGAGATGAGACCTACCACAAAACTGAGCACAACTTTTAATTTTGGTGTCAGTTTTGCTGCTTAACAAACCTTGACATCTGAGCTTTGTAGAGGGAAAATCTGGAAAGAAAGATGTTTTAAAGTTTAGATGTTGGAGGCAGAACTCTACAGGATAAATTGACCCCAAGTGAGCAAGGATCAGAAATTTGGGGAGGGAGAGATGTGAGTGAGAAGTGAAATGGGATAGGAGGGCACTAAAAATACAGTTCGCAAGAAAAATGTGATGTGTGCCACTGTGAAAATGTGATGTCTCTTCTCCTCTGCTTTGCCCCTTTAAATCTGTTTGCTGGGGTATGCAACGCACTCAGTGAAAAGCCATTTGCATGATCCCAAAATGACACACCTCCTCCATTGTGTTGGGTTTGTTATGGCTTCCAGTTTCTGAGAATTTGGGAACTGTAACACAGAGACTGTACTTGTTTTCTGTATGCTGTAGGCTTTCCCAAGGCCTGACAAGAGGTGTGCTTCTACTCAGCAGGCTGTGTCCTGGTGTGCTCTCACTGATACTAATCCGGATTTTAAACTCTCTGAAAGTGGCTAATCCAACATGGTAAATTATTTCAGAGGCTAAATTCCTTCACTTAAAAAAATCCCTACTAAAAGTTGGCTTGCTTCAACTTGCCAGTATTGTACTTAGTCTGGTGGTAGTTTTGTTGTCATGCTTCTGCTTCCCAAAGATGGCAGACAAGTGGTCAACTACTCCATATGGTCGGTAAAGACAGTCTTTCTCATTCCTCTTCGTAAATGCCACTTTCCAGCACTGAAGCCCTTTGACCTGTTTCCTAGGTCAAAAAGATATATCAACAGTACGAGTGATAACCAGAAAGCACAAAAGGACGTGGAGTGGTAAGAAGGTGTTTGAAAACTCGTATGTTGTAATCCAGACACTTCAATGCACTAGAGTGTTTAGATTGATCCCAGTATCCACATAGTTTGGGTATTTTTTTGATGGCAAGAAGACCTATCAACTGTGTTTGCAAAGGGATGTGACGTTTGCGCAGGGAATGTCATGATGCTTTTCTCTTTTTTTGTCACAGAAACTACGTATTGATTTTCGCAAGGCAGGGTGCACTGTTTCCACAGTATTGATGTTGCCTAGTATCTGCACTTCAATTTATTTCTACAGGTCTCAACTGAGGGAAGCACTTAGGCTCAGTGTTGCCACATCTGTCTGGGGTACCTGGTTTAGTGGTTTAGTTGGCGTGGGAAACCCTTTTAGTCAAAGTTAGCGGCTCCAAAGGGCAGATAAGAGAGGAGGAATTGTCCTCTGAAGAAGATATGTTCTCTCTTTCCATCAATCACAGTAGGTACCTAGGATGAACTAAGGTACTGGGGATGAACTAAGTTCTCAGTTAAACTTTTGCTTAAACAATTTGGCATTTCTGGTACTCAGAAACTTTCTTTAGAAATCTGCTTGTCGTTGGGATTGGAATAACAAAAGACATAGAGGAAGTCCCATATGAACATAAAGACAAGAATATAAGAACAATAACGTTGGGACACAACAATCTCCACCTAATATCGTGTGTGCAACAGTGCCCACCAGTGTATGTCCATGCAGGATTATTAGAGGGGGGAAAGCAGAGATGATAACTCTCCAGAGTACTATCTCAGCCTCCATTGGCTTCCTGATCCAGAGGGTCTGGTTTTGTGTAGGGTTGGATGGATTTTTCTTTAATAAATTTTGTCCAATGTCTGCCTCCTTGCCCAAGGCATCCTAATGATTTTCCTGGTTATCCTTGGTTGTGTATTTTTAGATGGTGCCGGATACAGTCTGCACGTTGTGAACAAGTGGGACTTAGCACACCTTTTTGGAGGGACTAAACTTACAAGTAAGGTAGATTTTAAAGTTGTGCTGGTTTTGACTGGGATAGAGTTAATTTTTTCCGTAGTAGATTGTATGGGGCTATGTTTTGGATTTGTGCTGAAAACAGTGTTGATAACACAGGGATGTTTTCGTTATTGCTGAGCAGTGCTTACACAGAGGCAAGGCCTTTCCTGCTTCTCACCCCACCCCACCAATGAGTAGGCTGGGGGTGCACAAGAAGTTGGGAGGGGACAGAGCTGGGACAGCTGACCCCAACTGACCAAAAGGGTCATCAATACCATATGACATCAGGCTCAGTATATAAAGCTGGGGAAGAAGAAGGAAGTGGGGGGACGTTCAGAGTGATGGCGTTTGTCTTCCCAAGCAACCATTACGTGTGATGGAGCCCTGCTTTCCTGGAGATGGCTGAACACCTGCCTGCCCATGGGAAGGAGTGAATGAATTCCTTGTTTTGCTTTGCTTGTGTGCGTGGCTTTTGCTTTACCTATTAAACTGTCTTTATCTCAACCCACGAGTTTTCTCACTTTTACCCTTCCGATTCTGATACTCTTCTGATTCTCTCCCCCATCCCACTGGGGGTGAGTGAGCGAGCAGCTGCGTGGTGCTGAGTTGCCAGCTGGGATTAACCACAACAGAAATGTATCAGTAAAGTCATGATGCTCTGTTCAAGAAAAGAACATTCTTTTTTTTTTACACTATCCTAGCCACCAAGAAACTTGCCATCAGACAGAAATTAGTTGTCTGGGTTAATTAAAGTAAGTAAGATGTACAGTCTTTATATGGTATAATGATATTACATCATGGACTATGACAATACAGCCTGAAAGTTAAAGGAAAATATGGCAATATTACTGGAAATACTGGGAAATATTACTGTAATTCTGCCTCTGAGATCTATTAGAATTTGTCTCTTTACATGTGTCTTTTTTTTTTCTACTAAAATATTTTGTTGACCTTAAAGAACATCTTTGGCCTTCAGAGCCTTTGTACTTGCCTGTCAAAAGGACAGTTAAAGAGAAAGCCGTGAGTTTTGCAACCTGACTTTCCAAGTATTGTTCCACTCATTAGGTGGTCCTTTATTTAAAGAAAATAGAAAGGAAAATAAAAAAGTAAGAAAGAAGAAATAGAAGTTAAAAAAAAAGGTCCTTTTTGAGCCTGGGGAAAGTAGTGATTTAAAAACATATTTCTGCTTTTCTCTACTAGTGAAATCAAGTGGATTTACCTACAAAGAACACAGCCTATGAGTTTCAGCTGGCTTTATATAAACACTCTCCATAGAAACACCATATTTGTCCTATAGATCAAAATATCAACAGTAGACAGTCATTTATCTTCAACTCTCTCAGGACTAGAATGGTTATTATTTCTCTCATTAAGAAAGTTGGTATATCCCAGGGGAGACTGGGGGTTATGGTTTCAACTGATACTCATTTGTCATATTTCTATCGCTGGTTAGAAGCATATATATTTAGGCAATCATTGCTGCCTGAGGTCAGTATCATGCCTCCCTTAAGAGAACTAGAGGTTTATGAGGAAAAAAAGGCTCCCTTTAGGGAGAAAAAGGATGAAGACCAAGATTGTTTTTAAAACCTGGAGACTTCTAAGGTGCTGGATTATTGTTTGAATCAGAAAAGGTATTGTAGGGTGGACATGTCACTCTGGACTTGTCATCTTCTTCATCATCTAGGCCAAGATCTCCAAAACAAGGAGAGAACACCTGAGTCTGCAGAGTCATGGAAAACTGCCTTAGAAGAACATTAACTGTCCCATTCACTTCAAGGAGATGTTGACTGACTATTGATGTATTTACATCAATACCTTGATGTATTGTTGACATTTTGAACTGTTTCACTGCTGGTAAGAAAAGAAAGAAAGGAAATGAAGCTGTGTATCCTCAAGAGTTGCACTTTTCATGGAGCACAAATGCCTGGCACAGAAAGAACAGGGTAAGGTGGAAACTGCCAGCAAGAGCATTGCCAGAATGTGACAACAGATGCAAAAGCAACAGAGGAAGCTCTAAAATGAGAGACCCCAGCATGATTCCTCAATGATGCAGTACAATATTTCCCTTCAACAGGCACAGCAGATAAACACACTGAAGTAACCTGAATGGGTGTGAAGTTAAAGGGTCTAGTGGTTTTGGTTACAGCATTCACTGGTATTTGCAAATATGCCTTTTGGGGAAAGGGATGAAAGTCAATCTTCAAAACTCAGCCTGAACCAGGATATCCCATCTTTAATAAACTTTAAGATCATGTTTTTTAAATTCTGTGTGCATCTCTGCACCTGTAATGGACAACTTCACTGGCTTCCTGGATCACCACCAACAGTATATGGAGAAGAGTCTGAACCATTAATAAGCCATAACTCTCAGCACCTGCTGGCAGCTTGAAGGTATTTACGTAAATTGTTACTGCTTTCTAGTATTCTGCTGCCACTCTTTATTGCCCCCATTCTTCAACATACAGCAATATTCTTATTCTGCTAAAGTTATTTTGTAGTGAGGGCAACTGGTAGATGATGGTACTAGATGGTACCAAGGGACTATTGATGAGCTATATAACTTTCCAGGTCTAAGTCACCTATTCTCATTTGTCTTGGTTTAGTAGCATCCAAAATTAATTACTTATCTGCTGACTCCACTAAATAAAATGCATTTGGTGTGTTTAATCCACATATGAGTGGTCATTCAACAAAATACCCTGCTGGCACTAAGGTTGGTGCTTTCTTCAGGGAGACAGAAAACTACAAGCAATGTAGACTGAGCTGGTCTCTCTTCACTAGAGAAGGGAAGCTGTGCCTGCAGGGCACAGCTAAAGCATGTTGGTTTGTTCAGTGCAATGGAGGTGCTTTCCCAGCTGTGTAGGTAAGCAAAGCCATCAGTCTCTGAGGCTGTCACTCTTATGTATTTCATAAGTATTGCATTAGATTGTAAGAAACAACCAAAGAAGCTTTAATAAAACCGCAAACATTGTAGGATTCTCTACAGCACTTTTTCATTTTTTCTGGAGAAGGGAGAACAAAAATCCTGTTGCTTAGCAAAGGTCACTTTTTCAAGTATCACATATGTTCACTGGTTAAGTATTTCATTACAGTGCAGATAAAAGCCCCAGCTGTCTCCAGTGGTTAGTGATGCCATGTTTTATTTATTACCTTTTGTAACTTTATTCATCATAAAGGACACCTGGGTGTCCTTTTCTTAACCTCCAGTTGAGTTTAATTCTGAATGGCAATTCAATCCAGTGCAAAAAACCCCCACACCAAACCAACCAACCAACCAACAAGCAAACAAAAACACCCTACAAAACAAATTTATCCTGAAAAGATTTTAAAATCTTCAATTGCGTGACTTATTTAGGCTTATTTCTACCAAGAAAATTGTGAGTATGTAGTTTTCTTATAGGAAAAGATCTGAATGGTCTGATACATATTACCATATAAAAGCAGATCACTAAGTGCATTGGTATTCCTAGGTCCCAGCATTATCTTTAAAGAGAGGAAATGAAGAGATAATATTTATCTTTTGCTGCACCGACTCTCTTTTGGAAAACATTAAAAAGAAAAAGAAAAGATTTTTTTTTTCTTAGAAAAATTTAGAATTCAAGCTTGGGCAGACTGATATTTTCAAGTATCCTAAGGATAAAGTTTGAGCTTCAAAGGGACAAAGTAGAAAGATACTTCCATAAAAGATTATTAAAAAAATACCAACAAAACCCACTCAGGCTCGTGGACAGTTTGATATTTCACTCTATTCCCTAAACTAACAAGCAGAATGTACCCAAGCACTCATCTCCTCACATCCTCTCCACTTTCCTTGGACAAGGAGACAGTGGCTTCAACAACCCTCAGGGTAGGGGGGCTGCGAATATCTTCTTGATGGCATAGACTACACCAAGATCGAGATGTTCTCTGTATTTTAAAGCTATGTGATACAACACTGTAAAAAAGAGATTAAATCTCTACTTCCTTCCCTTGCCTCCCACTGGGCAGACCCAGACGCTATCTTGAAGCTCCTGTCTCAGCTGGGGGAAGTTGGCGTTTACATCTGAGTCCAAACAAGGACCATGAAAGAGAATCAGCAACTTCTGCTGAGTACAGAAGCACTGGTGGGCAGGGATGTGTTTGAAGCTCAAATCTTAAAGCAAATTGTGAGAGGGACAAGCCAAATATTATCACATAATTTGAAAAGCATTCACAGACCCCCCACTGTGTTCTGCCATGGCAAGTTAAGGTGTGACAAATGGTTGCAAGAAGGCAGAAGAGGCTACAGCGGGAAGGATGAATGTACCCACAACGGGATTATATCACAGACTAGCTCTGTGTGTGCTTAGCAGGGGAAAAATCAAAGGTCTTTTTAGAAGGAAAAATTCAATAATAATCTGGGCTGTGTAATTAGTCAAAGATAATTAAACAGTCTTCAAATTTGAATATGACACCATGGAAAGAAAGAGAATAAAGTGTTACGTTTTCACCATACGTAGAAAGCAATGCACACTTTCCAGGAAGGAACTTTTACACCTGATTTTACATTGGAGAAACTTTATGATAGGCAGGACAGTGAGGCTTTGGAAGGCATGGTCCATCCTCAGGAGTGTAAAGGCAGCCCCTGTCCTTGGGTGATTTCAAGAGTCTGTCAGAAAGACCTGTGTCTGGTTGACCCTGCAAGGGACCAACCGAATGACCCTCTGGACCTCTACAAAGTTTTCTTCTATGGCTCCACAGTCCTCTGACACCTATCAAAAACCAACCACATCTCCTCAGGTTTCACAAATCCTACAGCAAGTGAGAAAAGGCTTTTCCTTCCCCTCCCTCCTGCTGTTGTACTAGATATGGCTTCAGGACTGGTGCCTCTGACAAGACTGAGACTGACAGATTTGTCAGAAAGATTTTAACCATGAAATGGAGAAGCAGAAAACAGTACTGAAAACTGTGTGTAATGGAAACACCTAAGTATAGGGATTTCCAGTGATGCTTTCAGCAGTTTAATGTCATATGAGGGAAACGTCACAATTTCAGAAATAGTCCTGAGCAATGTTTTCTTCCTGGGAGCCTGAGGGAGATTTCAGCAAGCCAATGGCATTGTCCAAGAGACACAGGTGTGAAGGCTTTCTTGCGTCAACACAATCCCACTTCAGTTCAACCTGAATTTAAAATTGGTGGTGTTAGCTGAGGGAGTTCACTGGAGATATCTGTGCCCAAGGCCATGTAAACACTCAAACCCATGTCTTTCTACCCAGCAGGTGGAAATAACTGATTTTCGGTGGAACGGTTTGAGACACCTCCATGACACTGCCCACTCCCACATCTCTCTCCTCACCTCCAGATTGCTGAATGCTTTTGAGAGGATGTCCGTATGGTTGCACCTCAGCAGTCTTCTGAAATCCAAGAGCAAAGGAAAGCGACAGTTCCCAATTCTTACTGTATCTATATGCTTAGTCTTGTCCCTGGATCTCCAAATTATTAAAACCATAAGATGATTATTAGGATAAAAAGATTAAATCTTAAAGGGACCATTTATCCACTACATATTCTTCCCTCTCTAAGAAGAAACTATTTAATCTAGTCACTGACTAAATAAACGTGTGTGTACATCCCACTGTTTTATGTGAGCATGGGTCAAAAAATCCATGCACAGCTCAGGGAAAAAGAGGGAACAAGACTTTTTCACCACAAATACTCCCCTCCTTTCCCATAGCACCCCTACCATCATTAATGAAATTCAATTAACCTGCCTTGGTCCTCCTCTTCTACAGAAACTTCTGTAGTTATTTATCTATCTCCATCACATAGACAAGAAACTTTGATAAATTGCTCAGACTCATTTGTACATCAATTGAGGCAGATGAGGTAAATCTTTTAAAAAGTTTCTCATGTCCCACAAGAAAAGTTCATCGAACTTGTGAAGGGAATATACGCAACAACAGAACTGACTTCAATGCCAGGCCAGGCACTGTGTATCCCCACACCTTCCAGCCCACAGTTCTGGGCCAGTGCAAACACACAGTAAAACACAAGTGCTAGTCTGAAGGATTTCCCAGACAAGGACAGGAGATGAGACCTGAGTCCATGCTATTTTCTCTGGGTGACAAGATTCAGTGAATTCCCCAAGCTCACACAGAAACCTTTGGCAAAGCTGGCCCTCTATTCTATGTTTCTTGCATTCCTCCTCCCACTGCTAACCAACTGTTGTAGCAGCCAATTCTATTGCTGGGCTGTAAGACATGTACCATGTGGGCCACAATTCTAGCCCCATGATTTTGCTGGTTGCAAAATATTTTTCCATACGCTGGGGCTTTCCTATGGTCTAAATTTTTTGGCTTTCTTTGCATGAAAATCAGAGCAAGGTGGCAACTGCTGCTTACCTACCAACCATTCTGACACAGGCATGAAATATGTCAGTGGTAAGACCCTGAGCAATAGCCTCACACTGCAAACATACCCTTAGACAACGGTCCAGTTAGCCCTGGAAATTTGGACAGATGTCTCTTTGAATCAGACTGGATTCCCAGTTCTATTCCCATCTAGTCAAATGCAAAGTCGAAAAAATTTCTAGTGGGCGAAGTAATCTACAGTCGTACAGCCTAAAGAGTATCTGTACCTGGAAGTACCTGTGAGTTGGTACAGCCTTCTTAGGTATCCACCAACACAGACTGTGCGGCTATCTGCAGCTATCAGCAATGAATGGAAAAAATAGGATCTGCAGCACTCCCTCAAGGACCAGTTCATTTGCTTTCTCATTTTTTGGCTTGACATTATGTATGAGAACCTAACGTGGATTTGAAGGGTACAATTCCCTGAATGAGCCAAACAAAGCAGCAGCCTCTAATTTTGAATTTCCCTGGAGCTGGGGAGAAAAAGGGTTTGTCAGAACTAATAACGGGTGAATCCCAAAATGGGCTGTGAAGAGAAATTGTCTACTCTTAGTCATTTCCCTTGACAGCCGGCTCCACTTTTGCTGGGAGATTCTGCCTGGAAATATTTTATTCAATAGCATGTTTTGTCTATATGGACCTATTTCAATACAGTTCCACTCTTGGAGACCCATCTGAAGAATTGAAGCTCCACATGTCAACCATTAGATAGTCAAGTATGGAAATGTTAATTTTGGTTTTGATGTATTCTCTATTTTTACTTTAATTTGAGGAAATCCCCGAATCAATCAGTTAGAAAGCACTTACCCACAGTGGAGGCTGGAGGTTTTTAACGGCAAGGGCTTTAGTAACAAACAGTAAATCATCACAATAATACAGAACTGAATAGCAATATCATAGAACAAGTATGCAGCAAGATTCTTCCCAAAGCAGAGCACTTCTCATCATTGTGCAAGATGCATTAGCATCTTTAATATAATGTTAGGAAACAGAGTTTATTTCTTTCAGGGAGCAGACCTAATTCATCAGAGAAAACATATGTCTTCCCATATGATTTAGCATCTGGGTCTCCGCGGTGTAACACACCATTGGAGTTAACAGTTAATGTCTTAGTTCTACCCCACTAAGAGCTATTACTTATTATGCTGTATCCCCACAGTGCCTTCTCTTTCCTGAAAGGTATGTACATCCACTGCTGTTCAAGAAGTGCCTACGCAGAGTCCTTCGGTTTTAGATGGAAGCTCTCTTTGGGCCAGGGAAAATTGCTCCTTAATTGAGTAGCTGGGACTGCCTAGCTGTTTCAGTAATTAAGTCTCAGACCACATGGTTGGCTGGACCTTTCCGAAACTGTGTTTATGCTGTAAAACAACTCATGTGAGGCAAAATCTTCCACATTTGAGCATTTTGCCTTCAGGCTAATGCCGTAATTATGTGAAAACCATACTGTATCCCTAAGGATGGATCTTTTTGTTCACAGAGCAAAAAAATTTATTAATTTATTTATTTCCCTCGAATGAAAAAAAAACCAAAACATTGCTCTTTATTTGTTTTATATTCAGTAATATGCTTAAGGCACATTGTTTGGATGAAGTATGTGTAAGGATACTTTCCCATGAAATGTAAAGTAATACTTACATTATAAAAACTGAAATAGTCGGTTTTCTTATGATATTTACTGAATTTTAGATGTGCTGAATGTGGTGATAATCTATTCTATAGTTTCTTAAATATATGCATTAGATTTGTGCCCACTGAAAGTACATTAACTGTAGATGAGGTGGTTCAACTAAACAGTCAAATCCAGCTCCAACCTGAAAGGTTAGAGTTGCAGTTTAAACAGAGAGTGAGAATCACAGAGTTGAAGTAATTCCTTAATGTCATGAAAGACATTTGCATTTGCTTTGCCTTAATTCCCCTTTCTTCCCCTTCTGGTCTTAGAACCAGAAGGAATGGTTCTAAGAACATTCCTTTACCTCACCGCAGACTGTAGAAGATGAATGTATTGATGGTGGCAAGATCATTAAGCAGTCGAGTAACAGGAAAAAAGTAAGTATTGTGAAGTTATAAATATTTGGTAGGGATAAAGATAGGCCAGGTAAACAATTGCTTTTGAACTAATTTCATCTTTTTAAACAGTCACATGGAATATTAAAAGCTGTTTTAGGAAATATTGTATTTCATATACTAAAACAAAAGAAATAGTAGGTTATGAAATTAATAAGCACTATTTAAGTTCCTTAAGGAAGACAAGACTTCAGTTGTTCTTACCTCAACCTCTCTCAGGCATAGTAGAAACAAGACCAGGGACAGATGTCAGAATTTTTTTGCAGGGAAAAACACTTTTCTCTCTGCTTTATCTATTACAGCTATTTTTTATCTATAGTTTTATTGATAAGACTTTTAACTGCATAATTTATTTTTGTTAACTGTGCCTGTTTGTTGGGTATTTCATTTAACATTAAGTAGTATTTTTTTGTATTCATGGACATCATACCGTGAAACATTGTTTGAAAATACCTAAGAACATACCTTGATTTCTCACATTAAAAGATACTTGATGTGAAAACATCTTCACGGTCTTATAAAAAATAATCAAAGGAACACAGGAATTTGCTACAAGGTTACCTGCTCTTGTTAGTCCATTTATAGGAATCATGTAGCCTTTCCCCAACAAAAGCAAACCGCTATATGCTCATTTTACTCCTGTGTCCAAGGTCAATGCATTATCCCACCTGTTATAAAAACTAACAGTTTCTCCAGTGAATATCCAGTTTCTGTTTCCATTAATGTTTGTTGTAAAAAGCCTTGTTGTAAACCATAAGTCTTTTAATATATCTCCTGTTGCTTGGATGGTTTCTGGGTTTTATGTAATTTTTGATACTTTCCAGAGGTAGCTGCAAGGCAAGGCATCTCAGAGCAGGTAGGAAGTTTTAAGCACGGAAGGAAAAACACAAACCTGAAATTACTTTCAATTAACCTACTCTGCCTGTTAGGATTCAAGGCATGCTGCATATTAACATCATCACCAGATACCTTTTAACAGAGGATATGAATCAAAGACAAAACTAGGGAAATTCTAAAGCAGATTGCCTTGTGGTGTAGCTTAGTTATAACTTTTGGGGTTTTTTCCCCCTTTTGATCTGTGCTGTTTTATCTGTAAGGGCTCTACCATGTACAGCAACAAACAGACATGTTGTTTCTTTCCTACTGAAAACCACTCTGGTTTATCCTCTTTCATCAAGATTTCCTTTTTGAACCCTTTCTGATCTCTTTGCAAAGACAAACAATGATGGTGTGAGAGAAACATTATGTGTTTCAAGAGCATGATCTGATCCATAAACATATTTCTCTGCCAACAATGCTGGCTTTGTTGCCTACTGAACACTCGGATGCTGAACACTTGACTTCTTTAGGTATTGGTGATTTTTTCTCCCTTTATGTGCCAAGACTGGATGCCTAAATGTGATAACTGTGTGCCTAAAATGTGATAACTGGAAATATGAAGACAATGAGTAGCTGTGCATAGTTTCCTTTCCCAACCTTTTGCTCCATCTCTGCTGCTGGGTCTGCAGAAACAAAGTATTGCAAACAGGTCATTCTGCAGAAGGCAGTTTTAATATTTCAGGAGCTATAGATGGTAAAAACCTGAACACTTTCATTTTCTGATTTGGGGTCTCTGCAAAATATGGGACAAAACAACCTCCTTTTCTTACATATCTTCTCTCCTTCTTCTCCCCACTCCCCACCTGCCACTCCCCCAGAGAATGTAAAAGGGCATAAAACTGTCAGCTACCAAGTGACCTGAGAACTCAGGGTGGGAGGGAAATTTCTAAATGAAGAAGGTGAAATCACTGAGTTTCTCCATAAAATCAAACAAAACAGCTGAACACATACAATGAAATCACTGAAGCTCATATGGATGAAAATGCTAAGGTCTTCTGTAGAGTACAGCTTGGTCTTACATAAAGGAACTGAAAATGGGTTCTTCTGCTCTATTTTGGAGATAATTGGAGCTTATACGGAGCCATCTCCATATAAGCTGAGCATTTAGGTTCTTATTATAGTGAACAGGCAATAGATTCTATAGTCAGTAGAGTCAATGGAAATAAGGATGTGACTCAACCCAACAAACACGAGCATCTTCTTTTAAGATGAGATGAATTTTACCCACTGTCTATGTGGACTCCCTCTTCATGCATCAGGGAGCCCAGGCTGACATGCACACTTGGGGTGGGACAAACCTCCACTGCAGACACCTACATTTAAACACAACATTGAGGATTTACTTGATTTGCTGGGTTCAGATTTTATCTGCCTGGGACCTAATGAATTGTCTCTTGTCTCTCCCTATGGCTTTGCATTCATTTACATCACTACTAACACGCTTTCAAAATGACACTAAAACCAGGAAATGCAGAGAGATATGAAGGTTCATTGGGTTGCATGCAGGGTTTGACAGCAAGAAACTTAGGTTTGATTCTCAATGAAGACAGGCTGAGGATTATGTCAAATTCACCTGCCCACCCATGGTCACTTTTGCATCCATCCTTCGTTGTTGTATTTACACAGAACAGTCCCTAGGGTTGAAGCTGCCTTTTAGAAAATGCATCTGCAACCCGTAGCACAACAGGGCTCTGATCTCAGTCAAGAGTGCCAGCTGTTATCATTTTAATAGCAAAAATCTGTAGAGGGAAACAGAGGAGCTCTTATGTGTCTGCTATCAGGAGTATAAAAATAGAGGGAAACAAGCAGAGAGACAGATGGTGGAAGCAACAGACAGGATAAGTAGCATTAATCTAATGCACTCTAGTAGTATAAAAGTTGGGTTTCTATCCTAAACAAGTTCTTCAGTAGACAACTGAAACAGACTGGAGGCTCCAGAACGTGAATCTCTTCACTGTAATACAGATAACTAAAACAGAGTACAGATTGCAGGTGCTCCGGTAACAATTTACCTAAAATTCAGCCTGTAATCTTATCCCCCTTCAGTGCAGTTTGGTCCCTTTTCCAAATGGAAAGGCTAAAAACCATGTGGTTTTAGAGTGTTCTACAGGACACCTGTGAACCTCAAAAGTTTGAGTTGAAATTAAGATTGCTTTTGAATTCAGGATTTTTCTAACATGGTATGCTGGCATGTTAGCCAACATGACTCTTTTATTAGATACAAATGAGTTTATAATCCACGTATTCTTCCTTAATAAAAATATGGTATTCCCCTACTGTTCATTTAAAAAAAGCTTTTAAAATTTTCATTATGAAAAACCTCAAAATGTTGCCACTGATTTTCCCCCTCTCTACCTTTATACTGCCTGTAAATCATATGTAATAATAACTTCTGAGAAGCTGGAAAGAGCATATTTATCTCCCTGGAAAAGTTATGAGGATGACAGCTCAGTGCTTCAGCAGCGTCAGAGCTGTTACATTTCCATTCATTAACTTTCCCTTTTTCTATATAAAACCACATAATTGGGACTTCCCTTAGTGGAAACATTTAGTACATCTTTAATGGGCAACTCAGGATCACAGCACTTTAAGCCTGAATCTAAGAGTTATTGAGAGCTTCCTGAGAGCTGCCAAATGCTGCATGTTCCCATAGACTCAGCATCTTGCAGGATTAGATTCTCGTAATATTTTTAGTGTTAATAATGTCAAATCCTCTGTAGTACTTTTGTAATCTATTTACAAAAATGTCATATGCAGAGCTTCTCCAAAATTATCTGACTATTCGTTTTTTCAAGCACAGTTTCTCCAAGCCTAAAGTTTTTATAATAATGTCATTTTTTTTCCCTTCCTCCAGATGAAGTTTCTGGTTAATAAGAACAAGAAAACTAAGTGCTAGTTCCGTACTTCTTCTGGTGAGGTCGAGAGTAAAAACTAATCTGAAGCAGACAAACAAAGGTTTCATCATGGTGATCTTGCTCCACCAGTACCCACTTAGTTAGAAATGTGGTAAGGAGTTTTCATTTGTCAGATTTTCAGTTTCACACGTATGAGATAATTTGTTAATTTGTTTGAAGTTCACTTCACCCTACAGCATTCAGAAGAGAAGGATGGATCAGAGTTAGAGCACCACTCAATGGACTCTGAGCATTTTTATGTCATTCTGCCATGGGTTTCATGCACAAATCATGGTCTCAAAATTCATCACCCAGAAAATGAAGAACACATAAAGAATAAAATGAAGAACACATAAGAATAAAGTGAAGAACATATAAGGAATAAGTATCACAGAAGAAGCAACTTGCCATGACCACAAGTGAACTTAGAGAGGCCAGAACCTGTCCAGAAAGAAACATCCAAGCACAACTTGTCCTAGAGAGGAAGCCACTGTCTGATTTCCCATGGTTCCTTTCCTGATAAACTTTACCTCCCTCGAAGGCTGCAGTGAATCCCAGACACAGCTCCTCCTTATGTGATCCTGCTACATCCCCAGAGCAAGCTGGGAATTTTTCACATAATAAAATGTGATATCATGATGCTTGAGAAACTTTGCTGTGTCTGTTTGACACTGCAACCCTAAAAATATTATTTAAATTTGCTTCTCCCACAATAAAACAGGTAGAACTGAAACAAATCCCTCATTCCTAGAACTGAAACCTAGAACTGAAACAAAGAACTGAAACCAAGACACCCAGAACTGAAACCTAGAACTGAAACCTAGAACTGAAACAATTCACCTAGAACCGAAACAAATCCCAAATAGCAGTTTTTAGCCTATTACTAAAAACTGCTATTCCAGTTCAATCATTGCATGGGCAGTGAACCAAGCAAGACTGAAAATATGTTTCTAAAAGCAATTGGCAAAATTCAAAACTCAGTCACTTTAATATGACATTTTGTTTTATTTACGTTTTCTATAGCTCCTGGTATTCAGCCCCTTCCCACATCCCCAGATCCCCCTTGCTGTGATAAACCACCACATACAACAGGCCAACACAAGGGTATTAAACAAAGAACTATCACTATGGACAACTCCAGCTCTTGTCACCTGAACTGAGGAAACCCTCTGAATTAGGGGATGCGGTACATCTTTAACTATTTAAATACCATAGAAAGGAATGGAGACAAAGGATGCCCCTTGCCATGCTTGTGGAAAGTACAAATACATTATTTTCCTTCTATATTTAGTTCTTTTATTCTCTTTGCTGCTTGGCTTCAAGTATCCCTATTTTTCTTCTCTATTACTACCTGCAGTTCCAGAGGCAGGTATGAGAGAGTAGCAGATACTCCTGAAAAATACACAGTTTTTCTTTTTTTCTGGAGAAGATGCTTTTATTTTTTACTCCCCCTCTCTCACTATATAGAACAGTGACCAAAAGTGGTTGTCTTTATGAAAGTTTGGACCATGTTTTCTTTAAAGTTTTCTGACGCACTATTCAGCATGTCCCAGAGGCTGACACACTGAACTTGGTGTTTGCCGCTGTTCATGGAATACTTGAAAATTACTGTGGAAAGGGGGTTAGAAACATCTGGTCACATATTCCCCAGGATCTTCAAAGGATCGGGGGTCTGCTTCTGCAAAGAAAGACAAGTAAAGGAATAGTAAATCCAGAAGCAAAGGCACATGTGAGAATTGTATGTCAGGAGGGATGTTGCTGTGCTCAGCTTGTGTGACATTTAGTGTAACACAGTCCATATTAATTCAACTCCAGCTATTCTGATCCTTAGCTGACGACCTCATCTAATTCACAGTGGGGAGTAACAAAGTCCTTTATTTAGAGGACAGTGCAGGCCTAGGAGCATCAGCCTGAGAATAAATGTAAGCTGGAAATTCAGAGAAAGTTTCTAAACTCTGGAGCAGTAAAATTCTAGGATAGCCTCTAATCAGAAGCATGGCAGGAAAAAATCTGACTGCCTTGAGACAGAATGTGACGAGTTGTCAACAGGGTCATATGAGGTAGTTGTCTGCAATAATTGGATCTGAATTTGATGACACTGGCAATTTCTCCAGCCTTATGCTCCTAATAAATGCTGAGTCCCATGAAGGGCACATGATGAAGAAGACTGGAAATGTTTTATATGATCAATTCATCGTTATTTGATCAGGCTGGATTCCACATTTTGACTTGGCTGGAGAGAAACATTTCTCAGTACTGATGACATTTGAAACAGCTCAGGGAAAAAAAAAAAGTTTGTTATTAATAGCTGTTTCTTAAGTCTACATACACCAGAAAGCAATGCTATTTTTGAAATTATGTGTTCTTCAAAGACCAGATGTCTTCTGTTGTATTAGTGCGGTAAATTTGTTTATAAAAGTCAATCTATCTTTAGACACATAATGGAGAAACCTCAAATGGGAGCCTAATCATCGTATGCTCCCTCTCTAGTTTTTGGAAAGAGGAAGGCACAGCAACAGGATGAGTCTGTTCACTCTAAAACTGGGATTATCCTCCAGAGATACCCTTCTCTCTCCACCAAAACTCAAGAAAAAATACTAACTGAAACATAGTCATCCCAAACTCCCTAAAATATCTATGTCCAAAAGATAACTTTTTTTTTCCTAATTAAATACGAATTATGAAAATTAATAATTTTAATATGGGGACTATTAGGTTTTATGTCCTAAATTTCTGAGTCAAATTCTTTGCTCTAATAAGCATTGCACTGGCCTTACTGATTCAGAGTTCTGAGGACTCAGAAAGACACAACTCCTGGGATTCATTTTTACCGTTCTGCCAAGCGATTAAAAACAGGAGGATATCACTGTTGGAGTTTGCAGATGGAGAGAGTGCTTAGAGCATGGGAAGTTCAAATTAGAAATAATTTCTAATTTCTTGATTTGGAATCTGTGATAAGGATATTTTCTTACTAGAAATCAGAAAACAACCACCAAACTCACTTTGGTTAGCCAGTAGCTTTTATCTTTATCCAAAAGAAAAGTGACTGAGGAAAGAAAGTTGTTACATGATGTTTCCAGGAATAATATGGTAGAACCCATGCTTCTGCTTCTCTAAGATAACCCCACAATGCTGGCTGATAAATCTTTATGGGCCTGAAAGTTGAAATACATTGAAATTTTGGCACAGTAGGACACATTTTTATTCATATTCCCCCTTACCTTGTCCATGTCACATATCAGTCTCAGTACAGTACAGTGGCTCTTATAGATTGTCACCTTGTTACCACACTTGCTCTTTTAGTGCACTCTGACTTTGCTTAAATTACTACTGGATAAAATATTTTTGTGCTGCTCTCAGCCCCATCCGGCTAAATACCACTCCTGAAAATGTTCTGACCTATTTTGCCTTTTATGGTTCCAGGCAAGGTGAAAGATGAGCTTATTTCCTCAAGTTTACTAATAATATTACTAATAAGAATAATTATTTTATTCTTCTTATTCTTCTTATTCTTTATTCTTTCTTTATTAATAAATATAAGAATATTTATTATTTAAAGCAATTTGCAGTTATTCATTACACGCCCTACAAACCTTGCAAGTAAGATTAGTTTTATTTTGGAGATGGGAAGATTGAAAGGTAGAGAAGGTAAGTGTTTGACCAAGGGTCTCTGACAAAAAGAGGTTAGCGTATCTAATTCCTAAATTGCTGCTTTGGACACAGAGATGTTTGGTGATTTGGTCACATGTTAGTATGAACAACTTTGATCACGAGGAGCTGGGCTGAACTTTCAGTTAGAAGATATTAGAAATGTCTTGCCTTGTTTTCTAAAAAATTTAAAATATGGAGAATGTGGGATGTCAGGTTTGTGACCTCATCCACAGTTTTTTTAAAGCTGAGCTACATGAATCTGGTAACAGATTTTCTGAGAAGCTTTGCATTTGGATTTTCATTTCCATTTGATGCTACTCTTTGCTTCTTGCACTATTTTTGGCATCAAAAGCATGCGCTATACTCCATTCTCCATAGCAAGTTCAGGGCTGCCTGACAGTCCTATTCTTGTGACATATATCAGCAAAGTAAAGACAATAGTTTGGAAAAAATGGGAACACTTACCAATACATACCATAAGAGAAAAAGAATGACCACATTATGGTGGCTCTTCTAGTCACTTTATTTAAACACAGTGTTTCATTCCACTTTGTCAAGTAATAAACGTTCACAAAAGAAGGTAACATAAAACATATAAAAATGTTTAAGACATATATGAATGACGTAATTTTAATAAGCACTTATATGCTTTAGATGAAACAAAGTGCTTTACAAAAGTAGATTATTTAGTACAAGGATCAGGACACCAAATTTTCCTTTTGTAGGTGTCCGAGTTATGGCTACCTACTGTATTATAAACTAAGCAGTTATTTTCCACTTTGGGGCTGGTTTGTTTTTTTTTCTGCAACTCAGATTTTCCTTGGGCTATGGAATGGAATTCTGTCAACTGTCCAGATAACTGAGCTAATCATGAGTCTACTATATTAAAGGCAGGCACCTCAAAGATTACAGCTCCAGATCTACAGCCCGGATATGAGAGCTTTGACCTGTGACCTTAGAGTGTGTATTCTCCTGGCTCTTTGTTGGTATGCTGCAATATTTCTCAATAGCCCAAGACTAAAGAATATAATAGCCATTTGACATTTCAAAGAGAATTTAAGCAGAGCAAACTGCAAATACCTGTGTTTGGCTGGAAGACCAAATTCAGTGATGCTATATTCAAAAACTGCAAGAAATCTTTCTTTGCACAGGGGAAAAAAAAAAAAAAATCCTAATGTCTCATTTATGTCTCCTTACCAGAACAATCTTAGTGGTGCAATTCTACATTGCTCTCAGTCAGACACCTCACTTGATTAACTTTCTGATCTGTAAAACTACCACTTACCTCTGGATCTGCCTAAGAAGTTTCTCATCCAAACACAGCCCCACTGCAAGCCCTCTTAGGTCTGCCAAGGTCACAAACGTGTGAAAAAAACCTCCTGGATCCTAAGAAACACTTTATCCTGTTCTGATTCACTTAGTCACCTTTACTGCATTAAAACTCACTCTGCTCTCCGCTGCTTGCTGCAGAGAGCAAAAGGGTTAAGTAGCTAAGCAAAATGAATATGTAGTCGTTTCACGGGGTTATAATGGAAACTTCAGAGTAACATGATCAGATATGTTCCAATATACCCTAAAACCACTACTGCCATAGCCATGGTGAGTGAACACATTGAAATTTGAGGCTAAATCGTGTGACTAATTCTGAGTTTATTGAAATGAACAAGGACAAATGAGGTGTTACTTTCTCTTCCAGATACACAATCAATTTTAGAAGGGCTGCAGCACCTTTATCATCAGGTTTTTAAGCTGTAAATTACATCAGAGATTAGACGTTTCACATTGGCCATGGCTGCTGTTCGGCACCTTGACTCCTTGTGTAGATAGTAAAAAATAAAAAGAAAGCATTTTTATTTTAACACTGTCTGCAACTGTATAAAAAACAGAAACAGTCTGAGATTTTGGCACCAAGACACTCTTTGGCACATTTCTAGGTATGTTTGCTATCTTTTTTTATCATTAATTACATTCATCGTTTACTTTTTATTTGCCTGTTTCTGACCTCACATAACTAGCTCACATAACCTGGCTAAAATGTTGGGAAATGCTTTTGACACAAATATTCTTTAGCCTGGAAGGCAAGACATCCTTTTAGGATGTTTGTTAGATGATTTTAAACACCTGACACCGAAGAGGTCCTAAAATGTATGCCTCCCACTTCCTGAGTGAGTATGCAACACACAGTGCTGGTTTATTATGGTAAAGGTATGCATTGCCATTTACTTCTCAAGAGAGCCAGTCTTGCACCAGTAGGTTCTGATTTAATAAGGAGTTCAAGGTGTGCTCAATCCTACGTGAATTTAGGTCATCAGTAGGTCCCTTTACTCTCACTGGCAAGGTACAAGCTTAAAAAGACTGAGTCTACAGATGGAGGTCTTCTATCTATTTATTGAAATTATGGGGAGCTTGCTTTAAAACAATTCCCCCGCCCCCAACTTTATTTGGGGGATTTTAATCTAAAATACAAGCAAAATGATGTTTAAATAAGGAGGGCTAGAAATTCTCAGATATTTCTGACTTCTGTATTTAAAGGCTGGTGACCTAAATGATGTCTTAGTTTACTGGCTCCCTTTTCTGCATGCAAATCCAACAACTATCAGAATTAAGCCCACTTAATTTCACTAAGACTCTTGGTGTTGTTGTATCTCCAATAATAACAGCAAAAATCAGTAATACTGAGAGGGACAAAATTTGCCTCTCCAGACTCAGAGGGAGTCTTTTTAAATCTGCCTTATGCAGTTAAGTAGAGCAGTAAAGAGAAGTATTATTAATGTGAAAGTTAAGGGAAAAAGATTGGAAGGGAACAGCTGAGATCTAGTGAGTCTTTCAAATGACTCGCTTGTAAATGTCTACTGCAGGCTTAGTAGAAATGTACCCTAGGCTCATTTAATGCTACTCTAGATCTCTGTTGACTGTAATAGGAGCTTAGACCCATAGGCCACATGTGGACACCTCCATAGAGGCATGTACCTTTATCTGTCTCAATCAAAAGCAGAATCTCAGTATCACATACCTCCCATGGCAATGAGACTCCACATTGTTTCTTATCAGCTGGGTGTTGTTAGTAAAAATAAACATCCTGGTGGGTTATTTAAAGATTTCAGCTTTGATGCCCTTTTTCTGATATCTCAACAACAGGTCATTCTCTGAATTACGTCAGGTTACATATCTCACTGAAAACTGAAATTCCTTAAAGACTAATTTGTTTAAAATATATAGGATCAGGATGATGCAAGAATCAGATTCAGGAACTGTTCAGAGTAGCTCTTCGTGTTCTAGTTCATTAAGATGAGTTTTGTCCAGAAAAGCTTATGGTAACAGGCCCTGAAGCAGCAAGCATCTTTTGGCATAAACACCTTTTGGTATATCCACATCCAAAAAACCCAAAAGTCGTGCACTTTTGAAGGCCCCAGTAAAAAAAAAGACCTAGCAGCAGACTCTAACCATGAGAACCCTCATTAGACATTGGTTTGGAGGAAACATGGAACGGAACTGCTCTTCTCCCTTTTCTGAAGCTGGAATGTTTTGAATATGTTTGTTCTAGAGCAGTATGTCATAATTTTCATTTGATAATCATTCTCAGAAAAGAAATAATTTTCAAGTTCTATTTAGAAATTACAAGAAAATCCCACAGTTTTGTTGATCTAATAAATTTTCTGAAAAATTAATAATTTCAAAACCAAATATCATTCTTTGAGTTGGCTCCATATATTTTTATTTCCTTCTGAACTTTTCTTCACAGAATACAGGGGTGAAATGGATTTTAAGAGATCATCTGCTTCATCTGGAGTAAGTTCATTTAATTATCCTGATAAAATGGAGTTATTTTCAAAAGCAAAAGTTTGAAAATACTAACACTTTTTTATTCATTTTAGAATCAAAATTTTGATTAAACTTTTACTGAATATACTGGTATTGTTACATTACTGTTACTACCATAGAATCATAGAATAGTTTGGGTTGGAAAGGACCTTTAAGGGTCATCTAGTCCAACCCCCTTGCCATGAGCAGGGACATCTTCAACTAGATCAGGTTGCTCAGAGCCCCGTCCAACCTGACCTTGAATGTTTCCTGGGTTGGGGCATCTACCACCTCTCTGGGCAACCTGTTCCAGTGTTTTACTACCCTCATTGTAAAAAATTTCTTCCTTATATCTAGTCTAACTCTATCCTCTTTAGTTTAAAACCATTACCCCCGTCCTATCACAACAGGCACTGCTAAAATGTTTGTCCCCATCTTTCCTATAGGCCCCCTTTAAGTATTGAAAGGCCACAATAAGGTCTCCCTGGAGCTTTCTCTTCTTTAGGCTGAACAACCCCAACTCTCTCAGCCTTTCCTCATGGGACAATTGCTATGATTTACTGAATATAGAAATATAGAAATAGAATATAGAAAAATCAGCATAAATTTTGGGTAACAAAAACGCAATTTTTAATTCAGAAAAAAAAAGGTTTTGGCCAGGAGTTTTTTGTTGACTTTTTAATTTATTTTTCTTGCATCAGCCTTAAATGAATATTCTGGCACATTCATAAGTAGGCCTGCTCTCATCAAACTTTAACTAAAAGTAATATTGAATAATATTCTCAGGAAAGGACTTTTCATATTGTCTTCTATATTTGTCAACCCCATTACAACTCAGCTACTTACAAGAATTAATAGACTCAGTTTAACACTCTCCTATTGAGGTACTAGCTTCATTTTATAGGTGAGTAATTGAGATAAAGAGATTAATTGACTTGCTTAAAGTCATGCAGGAAGTCTCCAGCACAGCTAAGAACTTGTCCCGGACTTTTGTTTTCATCCAATAGAACAGTGACTTAGATTGTGATGGTAACTTTTTTTTAGATTGGTGGTAAAAAGTTGTTCCATTTTACATTATCCATATAATCCATATAATCCATAAATATGAGTTTTTATGTTCTAAACTTGCCTCAGAGTTTTACAGCATCAAAGCATATGTGTTCAACATATGTACAATATGAAGAAGTGGAGTGATTAATAATAAACACCACTAACAGCTTATGCACGTGTAGTTTACAAAGAAAGAAATATTTATAAAGTAGGAAATGAGTCTAGATTTAGTTTATAAAATATTTAATTCCTTTCATATATCATCCATGGCACTGAATGGGTTGTTCTCATTAGAGCTGGACGAGCTACCTGATATGGTTGTAAGGTCACACACAGATATCTGTAAATAGTTGTTGTGATTGAGAAAGGTCCGTCATGTTTGTAAAAAGATTAATATTATGCCCATCTTGATGACAGTGATGATGGAGGACCCAGGGAATTGAAGATGTCACCAACAATTCAGGAACTGGAAGAATCATGGAGAAATCCTCCTGCAAGACACTTCTAAACATGCAAAGGAGAAAGTAATCAGTAACACTGAATATGGATATATCAAGGGCTATTTTAGCATGATGAGGAGGAAGGTCGGATGGGATTTGGTTGCAGTCTTCGTCTTCTTAAATGAGTTACAAAGACAAAGGCACCAAGTCCTTCTCAGCAGAGTCTGACTGCTAAAAAAAGAGGCAATGGCCACAAATTGAGGCTTAACAGATTCAGGTTGTACACTGGGAAAAAAAGACAAAGTCCTTCACTAGGAGGGTAGTACAGTACTGGAACAGATCATCCAGAGAGATAGAGGTATCTCACCCATGGAGGATTTTAGGATTTGGTGAGGCAAAATCATGGCTGATCTGATCTACTGCTGCCCACATTACTGTGACGTGCAGGAGGTTGGACTGGAGACCTCTACAGCAAATAGAGTTTTCATCTCTTCACTTTACTGTGTTATTGCTATTAGTATTATTGGACCGTTAGGGAAACGCAGGTAGGGATAAGGATAGACAATCACAGAGTTGGTCCCTGTTTTTGTTTAAGTTATAATACCAAGGACAACTACTCATTATAGACAGAAAATAAGGAAAGTGCTGATGACACCAGAAATGATGAGATGATAGCAATGTGACACACCACCAACATATTTTTTTTTTTTCCTCCTGAATGGTCAACATGGCAAATTAAACAAAAATAAGATCTGAAGGTAAATAAGGAAGCTGCTTTGGACAGTCTTTCATGGATCCCTCCTCCACGATGTCGGGCAGCTCTGGTGAGTACGTGAAATATCCGAATCTGCTAAGAGAGGCTGAGATTGCATCCTAGGATAGCAAAAATGTTTGGAATAGCCTGTGGGAGCCTTTGAAAGTAGCAGATAAGAAGCTACTGCCTCTTACCCTCAGAGAATACAGTGAACAGGGAGCCAGAATAGGCTTGACAAATGATAGTCAAAATGACAGGCTGGGGCAATGACATTTACAGGAATGAAGCAAGATTTTATTCCTCAAGCCCACCAACAGAGCACTTGCAAGGAAAAAGTAAAGGGAGTAAATTAAATTGGGGTGAATAGGTCTGGTCTTTTTTACTATCTCCTGCTATGGAGTAGGAGAAGCTGCAAAACCAAAGGGATGGGATGTACCCAAAGATGACCTTGAAGAAGTGCAAGGATTGGGGACAAAATGTGTGCTGAGTTCAAAAATGTCATGTTACAGCCTCAGCCACCATCATATGGGTAGCACGTAGGCTGAGGATTGTGAAAGAAGCTTACACTGTTGCTGCTTGCTCTGTATCTGCTTTTAGATAGAGAAATTCAATTTCCGCACTTGTCAATCCAGTGTTGTTCGCCAGCTGCTAACCACATACACATAAATGCAGTGTAATCATTTTTTGAAAGATGTTACATGTAAACTTGTCAGAAGGAGCTTTGATATATCTGGGTTTTAAGCACACTTTGCATTTTTTAATGCAATAAATAAATACAACAGAACTGACTGCAAAAACTGTAATTAAGAGAAAAACTTCAATAAGACTTGATAAAAAGAATGAATATACAAGGTGCCTGGAAATGTCTGTCATGTATATAGTAGCTAGGTTCCTCCAGAAATACAACAGCAGATAACAACAGCTTAATTCTCAATTGCTAGCACATACATTACACTTCTGAGATGAGATGTCCTTCTTAGCTGGTATGTCTGAATGCACAATATATCCTCAGAGAAGACAGGACTTTCTTTCAATTATCCCAAGCCTGTCCTCTATGTATGAAAAAAGGTAGAAAAAAGTGTACAGTAAAATCTATCCCCATCCTTAACTTGCAGCAAAAGAGGTATCAGATTTTTTTAGACAGTGAAGCACTGGCATACTTAACCCAGGGAGTATGTTGAATTGACAATGCTGAACTTGGTTGCAGCAACAGTTGTCAGAAAAGACTCATGGAAAGCGAATCTCGCCTTGGGGCTGCTGGCTGAACGTCATGCCTTTTGAGCCCCGGTATCTACAATTTTGTGGAGCTTCAGTGAGCTGAAGCTTCTATTTGTTGAAACAAAAAGAGGAGTTGTTGCATTATGACTGCATTTTTTTGTTGTTATAATTCCAATCAAATCATAGAATCATAGAATTGTTTACGTTGGAAAAGACCTTAAGATCATCAAGGTTGGAAACGACCTTAAGATCATCAAGTCCAACTGTTAACCTAGCACTGCCAAGTCCACCACTAAACCATGTCCCTAAGCATCACATCTACATGTCTTTTAAATACCTCCAGGCATGGTGACTCAACCACTTCCCTGGGCAGCCTGTTCCAATGCTTGGCAATATTTTCAGTGAAGATATTTCTCCTAATATCCAATTCAAACCTCTCCTGGACCAACTTGAGGCCATTTCCTCTTGTCCTATCACTTGTTACTTGGGAAAAGAGAATGACCCCCACCTCACTACAACCTCCTTTCAGGTAGTTGTAGACAGCGATAAAGTCTCCCCTCAGCCTCCTTTTCTCCAGGCTGAACAACCCCACTTCCCTCAGCCGCTCCTCATCAGACTTCTGCTCCAGACCCTTCACCAGCTTCATTGCCCTTCTCTGGACACGCTCCAGCACCTCAATGTCTCTCTTGTAGTGAGGGGCCCAAAACTGAACACAGTATTCGAGGTGTGGCCTCCCCAGTGCCGAGTACAGGGGCAGGATCACTTCCCTAGTCCTGCTGGCCACACTGTTTCTGATACAAGCCAGGATGCTCTTGGCCTTCTTGGCCACCTGGGCACACTGCTGGCTCATATTCAGGCGGCTGTCAACCAACACTCCCAGGTCTGTTTTGTCTGGCAGCTTTCCAGCCACTCTTCCCCAAGCCTGTAGCGTTGCATGGGGTTGTTGTGACCCAAGTGCAGGACCTTGCACTTGGCCTTGTTGAACCTCATACAATTGGCATCATCCCGTCAATCCAGCCTGTCCAGGTCCCTCTGCAGAGCCTGCCTACCCTCAAGCAGATCAACACTCCCACACAACTTGGTGTCATCTGCAAACTTACTGAGGGTGCACTCAATCCCTTTGTCCAGATCATTGATAAAGATATTAAACAGAACTGGCCCCAGCACTCAGTCCTGGGGAACACCACTTGTGACCGGCCACCAATTGGATTTAACTCCACTCACCACAACGCTTTGGGCCCGGCCATCCAGTCAGTTTTTTACCCAGCAAAGAGTATGCCTGTCCAAGCCATGAGCAGCCAGTTTCTCCAGGAGAATGCTGTGGGAAACCGTGTCAAAGGCTTTACTGAAGTCTTGATAGACAACATCCACAGCCTTTCCCTCATCCACTAAGCAGGTCACCTCGTCATGGAAGGACATCAGGTCAGTCAAGCAGGACCTGCCTTTCATAAACACATGCTGACTGGGCCTGATCACCTGGTTGTCCTGTACGTGCTGCATGATGGCACTCAAGATGATCTGCTCCATAACCTTCCCCAGCACCGAGGTCAGACTGACAGGCCTGTAGTTCCCCGGGTCCTCCTTCTGGCCTTTCTTGTAGATGGGCGTCACATTTGCTAACTTACAGTCAACTGGGATCTCCCCGGTTAGCCAGGACTGCTGATAAAGGATGGAAAGTGGTTTGGTGAGCACTGTCACCAGCTCCCTCAGTACCCTTGGGTGGATCTCATCCAGCTCCATAGACTTGTGTATGTGTAAGTGATGTAGCAGGTCACTAACCATTTGCCCTTGGATTATGGGGGCTTCATTCTGCTCCCCATCCCTGTCTTCCAGCTCAGGGGCCTCGGTACCCAGAGAACAACTGGTCTTACTGTGAAAGACTGAGGCAAAGAAGGCATTAAGTACCTCAGCCTTTTCCTCATCCTTTGTCACTACGTTTCCGCTCACATCGAGTAAAGGATGGAGATTCTCCTTAGCCCTCCTTTTGTTGCTAATGTAGTTATGGAAATATTTTTTATTGTCTTTTATGGCAGTAGCCAGGTTAAGTTTGACTTGGGCTTTGGCCCTTCTAATTTTCTCCCTGCATAACCTCATGACATCCTTGTAGTACTCCGGAGTTGCTTATAATTTCCAGCAGACATCTGGTAAGTTGAAGTCCCCCATGAGAAGAAGGGCTAGCAACTGGGAGACTTCTCCCAGCTGCTTACAGAATATTTCATCTGCCTCTTCATCCTGGTTGGGTGGTCTATAACAGACTCCCACCGTGATAGCTGCCTTGTTGGCCTTCCCCCTGATTCTTACCCATAAACCCTATCATCACCATCATTAAGCTCTAGACAATCAAAACACTCCCTAACATACAGGGCTACCCCACCGCCTCTCCTTCCTTGCCTATCCCTTCTGAAGAGTTTATAGCCATCCAGTGCAGCACTCCAGTTGTGTGAGTCATCCCACCATGTTTCCGTGATGGCAACTATATCATAGTTTTCCAGCTGCACAATGGCTTCCAGCTCCTCCTGTTTGTTGCCTATGCTGCGTGCACTGGTGTAGGTCTCCCGCCACCTTTTTGGGGGGAGAAGTCCTAATTCCTATGTGACCATTCTCAGGTGCTTCCATGGTTTCTAACATATCAATAACCCTTGTGTCTTTGCTGCTGCATGGATCTTCATCCTCTACCTCCACTGAGATGACAGACTGAAGGACCTTGCTAGCACACTGTCCCTCAAACATTGGCGTGCCGCCCCCAGGCTTATCTCTAGTGAGCCTGGTTTTATCCCTTTCCCCCTTCAAATCTAGTTTAAAGCTCTTTCAAAGGCCAGTCATAATTAAGCAAATTCATTCAAAAGGGAATTACTGTTAATGAGAGCTGAGTACTTTCTACTCTCAATAAATCCATACACATGCCTAAAATCCCACTCTGATATATAGCCTCAGTTAGCAATTGCAGAAACGTTAAGCTTTATACTGGGGAGTTGCTCTGAACTCTTTCCATTTGGTCATAATGCCAGACTTGTACATTCGACAGATGTACTCCCAATCTCTGACAGAGACAGTTTGTTTTAGGAACATCTACTTCCTTCCTAACCAAGATCTATACAGATAACCTGATAGGAGTAGTATTATTGGTCTGCATATAACATGCACTAAAAGGTACTGATCACATTCACATGGATGTGATACAGTCAGGTGTGGCTCACAGTGACATCAAGTGCAATCATGCCAGTCTCTATGTTCTTCTAGACTTTAAGGACTGTAGACTGTTTCAGTCTAAATGATCTATGTTTGTTCATTTTCTCTGTGGAAAATGAATGATATGCCAAGGTACATGGAGAAATCCCTCATACAGTTTGCAAATTGCAGTTAGGTTTTCCAGGTTTCATGGTCTTTCTGAAAGTTGATCCGGGATTATATATGTGCTTGAAAGTTGTGTCGCACTGGCCTGGTGTCCCTGACGGTGTTTGTACCTTGAAAGAAATAAGAGGCGTTTCTTTCAAGCCGTTTGTGGCAGGGTAATGAGAGGCTAGGGAGCATAAAATTCAATTATGTGAAGTGTGTTGTGTATGTGTGTTTTCATGATTTGTATTGATTCATGTGCATGACAGATTGGTTATAAATTGGGTAATATATTGTCTTGTAAATGAAATATATTGGATTTCAGGAGCATATTAGGTGGTGTATTGAATTCTCAGGGCCGCTATGACATTTTATATGTGGGTGTAAAGAATCTCTGTTACTGTGTATGTGTGTCTGGTGTAATTGCTTTACAGGGGTGATACCTGGGTCATTTATGGAAATATATTGGCACCACAATATGTCAGGTCAATGAGTGCCTTTGCCATCATTGAAGTGAAAGGATGAGTCTGTCTCTCAGAGCATGAACAGTCTCCTCCCAAGCCCATGGTCACAACTAGCCCAGCCTTGTCAACCTCACAAGGAAGACATCTGCTGGTGTATAGATTGACATACCAAGCACCCTTCAGGTCTAAATCTGTATTATGTTCTTTTTAGATAGCATCAAGGCCACCACCAGAAAAACAAACAAACAAACAAACAAACAAAAAAAACCCAAAACCATCAAAACCCCCCAAAAAGCTTTCTTATGTAGCTACTGAGTGTAGTACTACTCATACGTGGACATCCCCCTGAAGAGAAACTGCAAAGGAACAAATTCTAGTAAGGAATGAGTAGGAAGTGGGGAATTTTGAAGGCACAAATGTGGAAAAAAATGTTGTTACTTTCCTTTTACAAAGATATTTCTTATGGTCTGCAGCTAGATTAAGACAATCATTTATCTCTTTGCCCTGATGTTTTTGGCTGGCACAAATGCAGAAGCAAATGCTAAAAGTTTGTTTCTTCTAGAGTGGGAAGTTGAAAGAAGATTTATTTCACCTTATTATTTATACTACTTCTTATAGTTGTAAAAGTATTTCAATAATCTTTATAGAGCTCAATTATACCATAGCCAATTGATATGAGTGATTTCAGTACTTTTTAATATGCTGTTTAAAATCTCCAGTGTAAAATATTCTTAATGCATGGCATAAAATATATAGCAATATCTTTTAATGTAACTAATTCCTGGCTTCATTTTGTGGCTAAAATGCAGAAAGGATAAAGATTGAGTTTGTATTAGTCTATAGAGATGTTTACCTCCCTTCAGCTGAAGTTCTGTCAGTATTTCCACTTCTCATTTAGCAATGAGGTGTTGCGCTGATCTGTGTTTACTTATGCTTCAGGGAATAACTGTTTCTCCTGTTCTTGGTTTTTGGCTATTCTTGGCTTTGTGAAATTCTGTGCTTTGTGCTACACTGGAGCTTAGGTAGGTTCATCAAAGTACGTCCTCTTAGCTTTAGCTTCTGAGGATCAGGTGTTCGGTTAACTGACAACACAGCTACAGTAGTGTGCAAGTGGTAATTATGAATCTACTTTCCTTATGGGACGTACTTGGGCTGGAGATTTACCACCTCTAAAATATTCTGTGAGACTCAAATCTTATTATCAGTATTTACCTACCTGATATCTCCTTTGGCATCTCATCCTTTAGACAAGCTTGTGTGGAAGAACAGGAGTATATGCAACACTTGTGCTAGGAGATGTTTCTTGTACTAGCCAGACATATTAATGAATTTCCAAATATGTGGTGATGAACACTTTACAATACTGGTTTTCATATAACAGTTGGGAAACAGTCGTAGTGTAAGGTGATGGAGTATAATTTTTCCTCTGTGGAGGAAATACTGAATCTAGGTCTCAAAAGATGAAGCTTCCAAAAATGAAGGGCAAGTCTCCAAAAAAATTACAAGGCAATTATGAGCTAGGGTGTAAAGATATTTAGGTAAAATGTATTTCCATACTGCACTGAATAGTGCCTTGTAGAGGTGCTAGTTTCCAAAATTAATGCAAAACCGCAAGGCTGCTTGAACACTTATGATTAGCCATGATGACATGACTGTTCCCCTTCCGAGGCTCTTGGAGTCCCACTACCCAGGTCCTTTGCATACCACAGTCTGAGGTGCTGTGTGCTCTTTGTATCGGTTTCTTCTGCTGTGTACATCTGCCACCAGACACTGTGCATACTAAGTCTCTAAAGATGAAAGAAACTTTGAATTTCATGAGCACAGAGTGGTAATCTATGCCTCCTGTCTTCAGTACTGTCCCTCTTTTGAACTTTCATTCACATGTGTTATGAACCTGCAGTATACAACCCTGGAGAAAGACAACCTGTCAACTCAGGATTCTTGTGGTGGCACCACAAACCGATGCCAGACCCTGAGGTTGCGTGCATCTCTCCTGAGTCATCCATACAAAGGAAAGTAATACTCATAATTAAATAGCAACCCATAGTAGTGGTGTGTAACCTGACTAACAGGCTTAAGTATGCTTAGCAGTGTAATGCTTTCTGAAATAAGATTTCTTCAGACTCAATTTTTTCACAGACGAGCAGGAGGAAGATGGACAGCCTGATGTTTTCCAACAAATTAAAAGCCAAGTAGTCTTTAGGGTGGGAATATTCACCTACATAAACATGGTGAAATGAAATGTTCTCAGTACTATTATTTTGTCTGACACTACTAGCCAAGGTACTACACATTTTATATGAGTAATAAGATATTCCCAAAGATTTTTCTGCAGGCCGCTAGGACCAGGTATGAAAATAACAGGAAAAGTCACAAGGCAGGAGGGTGAAGGTAGTACTGATAAGATAAATATTCTTTCTTCAATGAATGTGAAACATCTACACAACGCCCATGTTGGATTTTTGACCTGTGTTTTTTTCTGAACAGGGAACGAATGTCACGATATCTTCCCTTTGCACCTGCCTTGCCTCTCTGATCTGCCTGCTTTGCATCTGGCCAAGGTGCACTATAGCATGAGATCTTCCAGCTGACAACTCTTCTCTTTTCACTCATGTTTTTCACAGTTCATTAAAGCACTGTTTGACATTTGTGCACTCTAAAAGTACCTGTCCCATCACAGAGCCCTGGCTGCACTGAGCCACACTGTGAGCTGTAGGATGTTGAATGCTTTTGTGGGTAGAGGTGGATAATTTGCTTACGTTGCTAAATTTATACTTTAAAATGCCCTTAATTATTTAAATTCTTCTCCCAGAAGTTAAATAACAACTGCATTTCCAAAAAGGCTAAAAGAATTAAAAATTGATCATTTTTCTAATGTACTCCCAGAGGCAAACTTATCAATTTCTGGGGTTTTTTACTCTGTGTTTTTATGATAAGTAATTTCTGAGTTCCTGCTTACCTGCAGTATTCAATTCCCTGTGTTGTCTGTGAAAACATGTTCTTTAAAAGTGGAAACTAGACTTTATACTCTAAATAAAAATGAATCTGGTAGATGTAAGATATTAGGAAATTTTGCCATGTTGTGGTCATTGAATGTTAGTGTGAAAGGGTTGCTGTATCCTTGTAATATATTTCTAAATATTTCAGGCTATGAACTGAGAAATGTCATAAGTTAAAAGCAGTATCATAGCTTATGACTCACACGCTACAAAATATAAGCCATTATCAGTGTATTTTCCTCAAGTGATTTCCTAACAGTGTTTGTGAAGGAGGTGGATAATTCTGGGAGTAAAAAGCTGTTTTATCTCTCCGTGACTATTTGCCAGAGTGAGGTGAATTGCATGTTTTAATTTGAGAGTTACTTTGGTACTGGGTGGAGAGGCAGCTTTTCAATTTAGCTCTGACCCTGCAGCAGGGACTTTTATTGAACTTCTCTCCAACATGGCTTATAACTGGTAGGAATGAAGAAGATTATTATTATTATGAAGGTGGCCACTCTGCTGAACTGATGTCCTGTAAAAGCACAGCTGAGGAGTCATGTGTTGCAAATGGCTATAATCTCAACCTGCATCTTTCTGGACCTGTTTTCTGGGGACCTGCTGTCCATGATCTCTCATTGGACTACGTTTACTATATCTGAGTGATAGAAGAGAACTGCAGTGAGTGAAGTAATCTCAACACCTTTGTCCATTTCCTAGTCCGATCCCTTTTCTTTCACTTCTTAATCCTGGCAAACATGATGCCCCACAGCCCAAACATTTAACAGAAATTAAAAAACAAAGGTGATATGCTTGTTAAAGTAACAATGTCAAGGACAGATGGGATTCCTGTTGTCTATTTGAGCTGAGAAGTAGGTATCTATCTCTCCAGACTGCCCTTATAGACAATGGGGAGAACTGGACTTCTCTAGGATGTGATGCATCCCCTAATTTAGACTCTTGTTTTGGGTCTGCAGATGGTGTCCTCCAGAGGTGCATTTTTCTCTCACGATTAACAAGACAGGAAGACAAAACAATTAACACAAAATGGCCACCTGAGTTTTATAGTGTTAAAGTTAGGTGAAAATCTCATGACCAACCATGCACTCATTCACTAACGTCTTGAAAGACTAAATCAAATAAATAAGGTTAAGAGGAAACTGGCAGGTTTTCTGTCATTTTCTGCTCCATCAAGGGTTAACGTGTTAAAAAAACGAACCAAACAAAAAACAAAACCATAAAGGCAGTTGGTTTTTTTAAATAGTTTAACTACATTTTAGGTCAAAGTTTTGTTTTGGTGACTTTTTCTTCTGAATTTGCTGGTGAAGTACAAACCAAACATGAATAATGACAGTGAAAATGGCTGCACAGGGATGTATATTCTTTCTTTTCTGTCTTTTTCTGCAGAATTTTCCTGTAAGACTGCAGGAAAACTTTTTTCTCATTTCCCTGTGATTTTCAGTCTCTTATGTTTGGGGTCCTTCTTGAGACAAGAAATGGATCTAATTTTTCAAAGGGACAAATCTGACTCTGGACAACCCAAACCAAATCAGAGATCATCTTTGAAAAGATCCAAAGCTATTACTTACTGCAGTTGACATCCTGAGAAGCGTACTTCCATTGTAACTTCTGGAGGCTCAGGGTCACCCTGCAAAACCTTATCTGCTCTAACTCAGTGGAGAGGTATTCATGAATACTGGCCTTCTAGATTGCTTGTGAAGAACAGCAGACTGAAAGGAATGCTGTTCCAGAGAGGAATCTCAGCTATGAGCAAATCTACAGTTAGGTGTTACTAACACAGAAAAAACACCACGGCTGCACGTAGTAGCTCATAGTGTAGCGTTTTGCATGACTTTACTACCATCTGGAAATTTCAGAGAAACTCAAAGGAATCCTGCTTTACAAGAGGAATGAAAACTTATCAATTTTCACTCGACTGATTCACACAGACTGAGCACTATGCATTTCACCTCCCTTTCCGCAGTATATTAGTGCCCTTCTGATTCTTTCACTGCTCATGGTGAGATGCAGTGTTGGAAGTTAATATCAGCTTGCATTGCACGTTGTTTCATGTAAAATATATTCTTAGCAATTACTTTGGACTCTAATTGAGCTGAACTAAATAATGATGTGTTAACTAGGTTTGTTTACTATGACTAAAGAATTTACAAAAGGTAACCCATTTAGGGGTTAAAGTGCCTGTGCTAATTGTTTTCCTGAACAATATATCTTTTAATCACTTTTTCCATTATCCACGTAGATTAACTCCATTGTCTTTGAAAGTAATTGACACTACTCTTCATTCTTCTATCATCTCATAATAATGTCAGCTTAAATAAAAGAGGTAATTAAATCAGCAAAGGGGATAAATTCTGCATGCTGTGCAAACAAAAATGAAAAATCCAGGGACATTTAGTCAATAGTACTAAGAACTTAATCATATCATAAGATACAATAATAGGGATACTATCCAGCTTTTTTTGTAATTTATTTTCCCCAAGTTTTCATGCGTGGACAATGGTTGCCCATAAGTACCAAACTATAGTAACTGATAAACCAAGGCAATTGTTTGTACCTAAAAAGTAGAAAAAAACTAGGTTACCTTGGCTTATTGTAGGTAATGGTTCATAAATGTTAATATTGTGACAGCAACCAATCCACTGGACCACATTATCAGATAAAGAAGCCAAACTATTTCTGTTCAAATCGATTCCAGTTTTTCTGCATCATGAGCTATAAAAGGGTTGTGTGAAGAAAAGAGCAGGAAAACCTTTCAAGATTTTCTTTGGTAGGCTCTGTCTGAAATGGGTTTGTAGACAGTAATTAAGGCTTAAACTACTTTGTCCATTATCTGCTTATCATCTTGTTTGGAAACCACACAGAAAGAATATATTGTTTAATCAATCTGCCTCCTTTCTCAGGCATAATTTCTCCTTAGACTCAGCTATGAGTGTAAGAATTTTATGTTAGTCTTTGTATGGCATTTGATACAAAAGGACTCAAAATGCAGACCAGACCCTTTGGACTGTATTATAATACACATAACTGATTGATAGGAACATCGATTAAAAATAACAGCTAAAAATATCTGCATCCTATTCAACTGAGAGCAATTATAAGTAGATGGGAATATTCCCAGGTTTTACTTGCTATAATCTTTTAATCATGTGCAAAGCCCTGTTATCCTAGTCAGTTACTAAAAGTTTTGTCACCTTTTTGGGGAGATAGAGTCACTCAGAACTTCTGAGACACAGAATGCTACCTTTAGATGGTTGAAACTAAAATTCAAGTTCCCCAAAAGACCCTCAGGTTTTACATTTTTGGCCTAACTGTCTTTTCCAACATCAGAAAATAAGTCAGGAAGTCAGCTAAATATCTAGGACGGTAAATGAAGAAACACAGTTCCTAGTCAATAGCACAGATTCCTAAGGGAATTAGGTCTAATAAAGTCCTTACAAATATTTTGCAGAATTAAAATATTAACAATATAATGGCTCTGTACAAATATTTTGAGTTCCAAGTCTCATCTACATGAGGCTGTAGATTAAGTTCATATGTCACTGATGAAGGAGTTCTTGGTTTTTAATTGGTAGAAAAGTAAAACATTAAGCAATAACAGGCTATTAGACCATAAACTAACCATAAACAACCATAAACTAGAACTGAACAACAGAACTGAACAATATTTTTCTCATCAGCTTCACATACAATCTTATCTTATCTAATCTTACGGATTCTCTTTTTGACCGCAAAGAAATTTCACAAGCATAAATGTTTTTATAAAAAGCAGCAGACATTTGTCTGCTAGATTCTCTCTTAGAGGCAGTCTATGGGTGGGCAACACTATAGTTCAAGGAACTGAGACTAGTCAGAGCTGCATATTGTCCTTTTACTCCTACAGAGACAGCCGAGAGTGCCAGGTCTTTAGACATACCCAGCTCTCATGAACTGGCCCAATCCAATAAAATTTTGTTGATCCAGCTGACCTAGGTTACTGCAGAGGAAGAGTTGTACTGCTACGGAATTCTCCTTTTTTTCTGCAGTGATTAATTTTCTCAGCTTTGTCACGTATGACTTGAGATAGAAACTAACCTTTAAGAATGCTCATTTTTTGCTCTTCTGCCTTTGATGACAAAACAAAATTGTCATTATAGGAAAACTGGTTCACCTAACCCAGGAAAAATAAAAATACCTCTTTAAAATTAGAGTTAATTTGGCTTCAAAGAGGACTTTTCTCATGCTTCATTCTCATTATATGTAATTTCAAACAATTAAAATAATTACAAAACGTTCTGTATGATACTTTGCTTGCTCTTTAGTTTACAGACATGGCTGAAAATGAACCTACTGATTTTTGCCATTTTCTTTGAAACACCTAAATACAATTTTTTTTAATACAAAAAATCCTGTTCTGCAAGGAACATGTAGTGCAATATCTTCTGAATCTATCATAGCACAAAACATGGCAAAGCAATGTGCATTTCTTTGGCTGATGCTACTTTAAGCACCCTCCAAATCTGATCACGTGTTCCTATATCTATTTTATCAACAGTTTGTGCAGCCAGGTCGCATGGCATATCATGAACTAATCCAGAATAAAACAACTCACCAAAACTATACCTGTTCTTCAGCTGCAATATTGCCTTAATCCAGTTCACCAAATGGCTGCCCACAGAGCTGTTCCAGCACAATGCTTGCAGTTGTTGGAACAACCAGCTGAAAACTTGTAGGACAGGGGAGAGGGACTGAAAAGGAATTGCTTAAGTTAGCTTCAGCAGCAGTACCACTGAATGTGCAAGCATGGAAATAGTTTCATTTTGCTCTGAATATGAACTTCTTTATATGGAAAATATATGCAAATCGACCAGATGCACTGAGAGGGGAAAACATAGAAGCCCTGATTTAGCGAAGTACTTAAGCACACTCTTAAAGTTAATCATGTGCTTAAGTCTATTCACTGAAGCACTTGACACATGTGTATGCTTTTGCTGAGTTAATGTAATAAAGCACAGACCATAATGATAGTCCTAGGATAAACAGACAGGCTGAGTTGTTAAAAGCAAAGTATGTGTGAGCTCGTTTCCTATATCCCATCCTAAAATAGGTCTCTAACGCAGAGATGAGTCTCACGCTGCAGGCACTTCTCCCTTTGCTTTGTGTAGTGAGGGAACTCAATGATTAGTTTAGACTAGACAGCAAATATTCACATAGCCCAGATTCGGTGGCATGACTTGTGCATCACAGACTGAAAGCTGTCTTGCTTTCAAGCACTAACTTATCCTCCTGGCCAGCGGGTCTGGAAGTTTTCTGGGAGAAGCATGCAAAAAGAGTAACTCCTGATAACAAATTATGACCTAACACCCCTAAGCAGATGCCCAACCCCATGGAATGTTCCTCCCAGTACTGGGTCCTTATTACAAAGTAATAAGAAACTGCTTTCTGCTTACTACCTGCTAACCAAAACCATGTACAGAAGGTTATTTTCAGACTACAGCTATTGTTCCTAAGATGAACCTAGACTTCTGAACTCAAGGAAGCAGTGGTGATTCAGAGAGGCAAGAGTATCACCAAAGTTAAACTTTCTTATCAGAAGAACACTAATCTTATTTCTCATTAATGACCATATAGCTAGACAGGGTCCTCAGGCATTAACTACTAATGGTGGGAGTGAGCTGTAGGTGAAGACACCTACATTTAGACCTTTGCTTATAGGTGCTTATATATGCATGAGGTGTCAAAGCTCCTTTGATACTCAGAAGAGAACTGGTCTGTGTACTCACAGGAGTCTAGAAAGCAAAACAGCTCATCCTAAACCAGATAGTGACTGGCTGTGCCAGCTAATTTCTTTCTAGTCTTTGTTTATTGTAGTGAGTATATCTTTCCTGATTATCATGGAGAACCTGCTCACATACGGGTACTTACACTTCAGCATCTAAATCTTGAACTGAATCCTACCCTGAGTGAGCTAAATTGCTCAAGACGCTCCTGTGAAACGGTACACAGAAAATTTATTTGGTAAATGTCTTGTTTTACCCTCTTTCTCTAGGAAGCTGGTACTGTTGAAGACAAGACACTGAGCAATGTGGATCCTTGTTCTGACCAACTCTGGCTTTTCTTACATCCTCATGTTATGTTGTTCTGATACGCAGACATTGTTTACTTAGTCAATGATCAATGGTGGGGCTTGAATCTTTTGTATTTCATGCTTTCATCTGAATTTCAATTTTTTTCTCACTATCCACAGCAACCTAACTTTCCTTCCCTAATTCATTGCTTCATGCAGGAGTTTACTCACTTGGTATTTTTTCAATTTTTACCTGTTTTTCATGGCTCTTAACAACCAAAGCCTATTGTAAACTGGAAAATTCATGCAAAGACATTCATAGACATTCTGGGATGTGAGCCAATTATCGTTTCTAGCTTAGATGCCACTTAATGTTCTTTCAATTTATTAATCTTTTTTTTCTTTTTTTTTCTTCTTTTCGACTACAGCACTGTCTTTTCCAGGACATCATATCCCACCTGCCGTGTAATGAAGGTATTGTACTCACTCATACCTCATTGCACAATACAATTCATATACCCATTAAATCCTCACATTCATTTTACTAGTGAGTAAAGTCACATGTGCTTATCATCAATTGCTGTCAGAAAAAAAGAATATATGTACTTCTTTAGTTCAAAGAAAAGCCAATAGGAGGGTTCACTGTATTCATCAGAATACCACTGGATAAAAATAGGCCGAGTGAACACAAAAGCATATTAATATTTCCTTTTTGGAGAGGAGGCAAGCGGGGAGGGACAACTTTTGGAGAACAGTTCATGGACTGAAATGGAACAAGTAGCCTTTACTGCTCCTGTTTAACACATTACATTCCTCAGAAGCACATGATAATACCATATGTACAAGCTACATATTAATGATTGTAGGCATTCAGTTGGCAAATTAATATATAAGTTAATTCCAAATGGATGTGAAGATGACAAAAATATATTTTGTGTTTATAAATAATACCTAAAGGTATTATTTATAATATACCTTTGGTATATTATAAATCACCATGAGGTGTTGCCTGGCAAAAGCTCTGTTGTAACTGGTGTGAATTTGCACGATGGAGCAGATGTGTGTGGGTATGATTTGCCACTTGTGCTCAAGTTATGCAATACCCCCAGAATATTTTATGTAATTACAATTGCATTCAGTTTTAACGGGACTTGATAAATTGCAGGACAACATAAGATCAGATCCCTTTTATTCACTCCTTTACTTATCAGTCTATTTATACTTCTTTTTTCACAAGAACAAAAGAGACCGTCAACTTACAAAACATGAAAAAAAGTTTATTCTTGCAACTTCCGTCCCCCTATAAATTTTACACTGTTGTGACTCTGTTGACTGAAGGGGAGTTAGTACTGACTTAATGAGTGATCAGAAACAGTCCTTTTTTTTTAACACAGCTGCTCTACAAGGCAATCTTGTGGGGCTGATGTCTGCACTGCTCACAAGATGCATATGCTGAATAATAATGTTGGACACAGATATTTTGCTTGCTACAGGCATAAATGGATGCAACTACACTGACTTCTCCAACATATCTTTTACAGACCAAACTTTACTATGTCTGCTGAATGATAATTACCCATTAATGTCTTGTGCATGGAGTAGCTGTGAGCCAGTATCTGAAAACTGGATGGGTCTTGTAACCGTTTAGAATGGAAGAAAGAGCTTTAATGAGAAATCAGTATGACTGTAAAATATACTAAATTAGGTTTTTCAGGAGTTAGCATCTACAGTGTACATCTGAGAAAATCACTCTGGGTTCCTGTCATAGATAACAGAGAGCTCGTTTGTGTAGTCAATGACTTCAGGATGTGATTAATCTCCTTAAATAGGCACCTACATTTGGTTCAATATAAATTCTGTTGACCAGTTCTTCACTGACTATAATAAGAGCCTGGAGAACAAGCTCTGATGCAGACACCCCATTGCAGATATCAGGAGTTAGATGACGTTGTGGTTTAGCCCCAGTTGGCAATTAAGCACCACACAGCCACGCGCTCACCCTCCCTCCCCGGTGGGACGGGGGAGAGAATCGGAAGAGCAAAAGTAAGAAAACTCATGGGTTGAGATAAGAACAGTTTCATAATTGGAACAAACAAACAAACAAAAAATTGTAATGAGAAGGAAAACAACAAGAGAGGAACAAAACCCAGGGGAGAAAAAAAAACCAGTGATACAACTGCTCACCACCTGCCGACTGATGCCCAGCCAGTCCCGGAGCAGCGATCACTGCCCCCCGGCCAACTCCTCCCAGTTTACATACTGAACATGACGCCATATGGTATGGAATAGCCCTTTGGCCAGTTTGGATCAACTATCCTGGCTGTGCCCCTTCCCACTTTCTTGTGTGCCCGGCAGAGCTTGGAAAGCTGAAAAGTCCTTGACTAGCGTAAACATTACTTAGCAATAACTAAAACATCAGTGTGTTATCAATATTATTCTCATACTAAAATCCAACACACAGCACTATACCACCTAGCTTTCTTCTAGGAAGAAAATTAACTCTATCCCAGCCGAAACCAGGAGAGGTGAGGTGAATTCATCATTGTTATAAAAGTCGTTCATTTGAGAATACAAACCTGATACTACTGCTGTGTGCATGTGTAGCTCAAATTTGGGGGTGCATAGGTGGCTAAAGAGCCCTAAGAAAAATAACTACCTTTTATTATAGAAAATAAATTCTGTTCAACATGTGAACTGTGGCACTTCAGCTTTTACTTCTTTTGTATTAGGCCGTCCAGGGTGTTGTGGAGTGTCGTTTTGTCAGCAGATCCTTGAGGGTACTGAATAGTGTTGAACAGGGCTCGGTAGGCGTGGGCCAGGCCCCAGCACATTGCAGTGATTTCTATCTCCTTAGAATTGCCAGGGTGACAACATACTTTTTCCAATTATTCTACTAATTTTTCAGGATTCTGCACTTGTTCAGGGGTGAAGTTCCAGAACACTGGAGGTGCCCACCATCCTAGGCATTTGCCCATGCTATCCCACACACCCTGCCACTCATAACTGTCCAGCCTTGGGGCAGATCTCTGGATGAAATTCTTAAATTGCTTACTAACCTTAGACAAAACAGAAATAATATTCCCCAGAAATACCAATAGAAGTATCTTAACTACCCAAGGATGTTCAAGATACTGAAAAGTTATTGTAACGAAGGAGGAAACATTGTAGAAGAAGGTAGTGAAGGTGCCATTTTGTATTTCCTCCATAAAAAACCTCTCAGAGCAAGAAGTAGAATTGCTAATTGTCTCCATGAGGTGGAACCCGCTGTACAGTTATGGCTTCAGTACAAAACTTAGATACCAAAGTAAACTCAAGGTCACTGTTTTAATAACAAATCTCCCAGGCAAAACATCACTAATCACTGCAGAGCACAGCAAACTGAAAAAAACAACCCTGATCTTTAACATGTACAGCAAAAAAATGAGCATGGTGCAGATCAGGTAAACCAATATCGAGAACAGATGAATCAATATCGTGGCCTGCAACTATTAACAGATCTAAATTCCTTTAATATGCTCTGGTTAATCTGTTATTATCTCAAACCCTTCATGCACCATGTTGGGCACCAAAAATGACTGTTGCGGTTTAGCCCCAGTTGGCAATTAAGTACCACACAGCTGCTCATTCACCCTCCACCCCCTGGAGGGATGGGGGAGAGAATTGGAAGAGCAAAAGTAAGAAAACTCGTGGGTTGAGATAAGAAGAGTTTCATAATTGGAACATCATCATAATAATAATAATAATAATAATAATAATAATTATTATTATTATTATTATTATTATTATTATTATTATTATTATTATTATTATTTGTAATGAGAAGGAAAAACAACAAGAGAGCGAGAGAGGAACAAAACCCAGGAAAAAACAAGTGATACAACTGCTCACCACCCGCCGACTGACACCCAGACAGTCCCCGAGCAGCAATTGCTACCCCCTGTCCAACTCCCCCCAGTTTATATACTAAGCATGATGTCATATGGTATGGAATAGCCCTTTGGTCAGTTTGGATCAACTGTCTTGGCTGTGCCCCCTCCCAGTTTCTTGTGTTCCCGGCAAGCATAGGAAGCTGAAAAGTCATAGAATCATAGAATCATAGAATCATAGCATCATTAAGGTTGGAAAAGACCTCTAGGGTCATCTAGTCCAACTGTCAACCCAACACCTCCATGCCTACTAAACCATGTCCTGAAGTGCCACATCTACACATTTTTTTGAACTCCTCCAGGGATGGTGACTCAACAACCTCTCTGGGCAGCCTGTTCCAATGCTTGACCACCCTTTCAGTAAAGAAGTTTTTCCTAATTTCCAATCTAAACCTCTCCTGATGCAACTTGAGGCCATTTCCTCTCATCCTATTGCTAGTTACTTGGGAGAAGATACTGACACCCACCTCGCTACAACCTCCTTTCAGGTAGTTCTAGAGTGTGATAAGGTCTTCCCTGAGCCTCCTTTTCTCCAGGCTAAACAACCCCAGTTCCCTCAGCTGCTCCTCATAGAAGTTGTTCTCTAGACCCCTCACCAGCTTTGTTGCCCTTCTCTGGACACGCTCCAGCAACTCAATGTCCTTCTTGTACTGAAGGGCCCAAAACTGAACACTGTATTCGAGTCCTTGACTAGTGTAAACATTAGTTAGAACAACTAACACATCAGTGTGTTATCAATATTATTGTCATACTAAAATCCAAAACACAGCACTATACCAGCTACTAAGAAGAAAATTAACTGTATTCCAGACAAAACCAGGACACAGGGCATGCTCCTTCTGTTTGAAGACTTCTGTGTCTTTCTTCACCTGAAACTCTACTGTAAGCCTATATGGAGCTAAGAGGGCAAAGTTTTGTTTACGCAGTTATGCTCAGTCAGTTGTGCTTTTGGTATGTCTTTAGCATGATTTCTTGAGCAACCATGCCTCCTTTTCTCACACTCTGTCAGAGTGTAGGATCTGCTTGGGCATTTGCATGCTCTACATTCAAATAATTCTACCTCCAGTCTATTACAACCGGAACTTCAACAATAATGTTTCTCTGAAAGTGCAGCAAATTTGCTTTGTGACTTTATCACTGCTTAGCTTGTCATACCATGGACTACTGTGTGAAAGTGTCCTTGGTGAAAATCCGCCATACAAATATTCCTTTTTAAAATATGTAAGTCTCGCATTGGTAAATCAATGGAATACAAATAACAGCTTCATATACCTTTAATAAGTTGGAGATCTTGGATCACGCTCATTCAATAAACTTTCCACAGTTCATGGTATTTTTTTAGATGAGAATCAATATCTCTTTATCAATGCTGTCTTGATACTGCAGAAGAACAGGGAAGGTAAGTGAGTTTATGCATGACTAAAAGCTAAGTATAAGTGGTATTAAAGAAGAATATCCTACACAGTCTGCTTGACATTTAATGTCAGAATCTTCTTAAAGTTACACCGAAGTAAGCTATAGAAAGAGAAAGTTTTTTTGATCAACAGCTGATTATTTTGTTTGGGATGGCAAACCAATGGGCAATTATTCACATGTAAAAATTCCCATATAAATTATATGGTATAGGACCATGGCATTGTGGGAAAGCAAATTCCTTTACTCTAAGCTGCAGGTCACCCTGTGTAGAATTGCTTGAGTAAGGCAGCAAAAACTGATAAAGTCCCAAAACATAGCTTAGTCTAACACTGACTACACAGGGAAGAGGACATCAGACAGGGCTTTGATAGTATTTACTCTGCCAGGCATTCCATCACGAAAACGAGCAAGAGTGGATTGGGACATACCTCTCATATTTTCTGGCTTGAAAATCCATATCAGTTTTCCCAAGTCCTATCAGTAAGTAGACATGAAATGCCAGGAAAAATTCCTTATTTATCTCCGTGACTCCAGATTATCATCAAATACCCCAATGCCTCCACTATCTATATCATAAAGGAGGACAGTTTTCTTCTATCCCTTTCCTCCTTTAGCTTGCTTGCAGATTATTTCTTGTATTCATTCATTCATGCAGCTCCTAGCACAGCTTGATGGCTGGGGACTCTAAATTGTCAGCATTGTAGAAGTATCAATAACCTCAATTTACTTGAATGACCGCTGAATCAGACTCTGTAGTCGCAATTATACCTGTGTGGATATGCCTGTGCCATGAAAGAGGACTTTATTTCCTTGTAGATGCAAGGCCCCTCTATATGTGAAATATTATTATTACTTCAAACCACAATCCTTAATTTAGAGATCTGAAGTTATTACAACAAGACACATTTGTCATCCGCTGTGGATATTACTTTAAAAATTTATGCTTTGCTATTTTAAATATGCATTCAAAACACTAAAGGCTTTTTGTCCAAACATTAAGATTGGAGTATTACACTGAAATTCCTAAGTAATAATTAATTTTATGATTCCAGCAGTTAAGCTTCTTGGGCCAAGTGCTGAGGGAGGCACAAGTGATGCAGAATTTGGCTCGCAGTTGATTAATATTTTGCGGGTTTCTGTCTTTTTTTGCCAGTTCTTTCAGGCACATGTCAGACTTACAGTTTCAATGGGTCCTGGTCTGCTTCCAAATGATCTGGATTGCCACATTAAGGGGTCAGAGGAGGTCAGCACTAAGTCTACTGGTTCTTTAAAGTGTCAGGTTTGATCCCCTCTTGCTTTGTGTGTTTATTACTGAGTGATGTGGATCTTGGCTTGTTTTCTGGTAGGGTTCTTCTTATCACTGTAGTCATGACTTCTGTCCTTAGTGAAGAAAGTGAGTTGGGTTGGCGGACTGGAGGACACTGTGGGGAAGGAAGGACAACAGTTACTCTGCTACCACCTCTGTATTTCCTGAGAAAAAAAGAAACTGCTCAGATTTCAATAGGCATGAATTTTTCATGAGCAATGCATTTAATGCAAGGGAAGCAAAGACACCAGAGAGGGCTTTTTGAGCTAAAAACGTCTGTTTTACCTTACTGGTGAAACATGATAGTGTAACACGGGAATTAGACTTAGCCAATAGCACAGCACCTCAGCTGGAGAGAGAGATGCCCCTCCCCACTCATAGCCTATGTATTTTTTAAAAAACTTTTTTTTTACATTCAGAGGATTAAGAAGTGACTAATTGTTGAGAAATGAACTTTTAAATCTTCCATGCTATTGGCTAATGCACCAGCAGCACTATCTTAGCCCATCAGATAGAAAAGCAGCCACAACTTTCTAAAACACTGATGTTTTGACCTATGAAATCAGGAATCCAGGGACTTCATTGTAACCTGCCTCCAACAACTGTCACCTTGTCTGATGCAATTACCTGAAGATTCAGCCAAGGTTTCATATATGTAATTTCTTCTTATCTGATAAATCATCTGGGGTACAGTCAAGAGGCACATGACAGCAGAAAAAACAGCTATTCCTTTATAACTCCCAGGACCTTTGCCTTCCAAATTTACCTGTTTGCCACTGCTCACCTGCTAAGGCAAATTTTGCTCACAGACCTGCCCTGAACTTTTTGCTATATGTACAAATACGATTAAATATATGAACCAGCCTGCTGCAGTTGTGTGTATGGCTTCCCCTGATCCACTCGTACTCCACATCATACTGATGAATAAAGAATTGTAGCTCAGTCCAGCTGCTTATGTCCAGGAGCTGAGTGTAAGGAGGAAAGTCAATAAAAATGACAACTGGAAGAGCCGATATTGAGTGATTGTAACTCCAGCATGACTGGTGTAAACCAGCGTTAACAGTCATTGCATTGAAACACAGACAGACGTACAGCAGTCACGGATGTAGCACCCAGCTGTCACGTTACTCTAGTGAGATAAGAATAATGTAGTTGATGGCTATCACTGCTACAAAGCTTCGGCAAAAAGGGAAAAGGGGGGGGGGGGGGGGAGTAGTTTATTGGGGAAAAACAAAACAAAAAAACCCAAAATAGCTTCAAAGACAGCATTAGGAGTGACTTTTCTTTACTCCACATTGCATATTGAACTGAATGGTAAAATAAGATTACCCGTGAGAGTAGGCTGTGTTTTTATTATTATTGGCATAAGGTCTTAATATAGAGGGATTATGGGTTTAGTTCTTCAGAGGTATAGAGGTATAGTTACTCACTGGTATAGATACGGAAAAAGGAGATGATACTGCAATCACAGGAAAAATTACAATGTGAAGTCATGCTTTGGTTTGTTCTTTCAGGAAAAATAAGAAGACATTATTTCTGTATTTGCTTCCTACATGCAATGATAATGAGAATATTACTACCATATGGCTTTGAACTGTATACCATATTTTTTAGAATTTATTTTCTAGTAAATGTCAAAGTTTGAGGTAAAACCATTTCTAGTTTGAAATTAACTTTTTAAAAAAATTCCCAGTAAATGAAAGTTATTGATTCCTTTGCTTTGGTATATGAAAATGGGGGTTTCCGACCAAGTCACTTCACGTCAGTGCAAAATTTGATTCAGAAAATGAATAATTTTAAATTTTCCAGCATGTCTTAAATTTGTTTTAAAAATTAAATGTCAGAAACTCTGTGTATTTGCAAAATGTTTCAGGGCTACAAAATGTGTGTAACAGTAAAATAAATTAAAATAAATCCAATTAAATTAAATTAAAATAACATAAAATGAAATAGAATAAGATGAAATCAAACCAATGCTTTCTAGTACGCTACATATATTCCTCTGACATGGGTGTCAGAAAAAGGTTTGATGACTCAGTAGTCATTTCACTGATCTAACTGAAGCACTGGTACATTATCTGCAAAGTATTTAGCTCATATTTTTAGTTTGTTTGGATTTTTTCATTTGTTTATGTTTCCTTTTTTAATGCAGTATCAGTCTTAAAAATGTCAGATAAGAATTTAAATGAGAAAGAGGGTTTTAAAAGATTGTATTTTTGGCATGCTTTCAACCTGCTTTATAATTAGAGCGCTAGCAAAGAATTGTTACAACATTTTTTTGGAACCCAGAAATCTCCAGAACTCTTCAATCACAGCAAAGAAACTGCCTCATTAGACATCTGTAAGTTGCAACTATTGTACAAACCAAAGGTTTCTCATTGTTTATAGGAGTAACTATCCTGCTTCCTTGTGACTGGAGTCAATTATAGATCATGTCAGTTGTCATGAAAGATGAGACTATAAACAAATATAGAAGACAATTTGGGTTTTCATAGCATCCCTCATATTCAAAGTATGTCAAAGGAGTGTATAAAGCAGCAGAGGGGTAAAAAAGATACCTGTAATAGGGAAACGGAGCAGGTGTCCACATCTTGCTTAGCCTTGGGCGTTGACAATTTATTTTTAGTAAAAGGGGGCATGCCACAATGGAGGAGATTTTACAAACAATTTGGATAGATGGGAAGAACAAAAGATAATCACTGTAGGAAATGATAAATAGATTAAGTTAGGTGGACCAAGAAGATGAGAGAGCGATATACAGACATGTAGACAGACAGAATAGGAGCCACAGAGCTGGCAAGTAATAGGCAGATATGCAGGGAAGTGTGCAGATGACGAAGTGTACGTACTTGCTCTTAACAATTCATTGCCTTTTTTTAAGAAGAGTTCACACAGACAACTGAAATAGAGACCAGCACAATGAGACACTACTGAGGAGAAAATAAAAAAGAACAAGTATGAATGGCAGTGCACAGATTTTGCAATCAGTCAGCTTACACTACATTTGAGCTGGTAAGTGAGCAATCAGGCATTCTGTAGCTCATTTCCAAAACAACAGGGGAAGCAACATACATCTTCAGTGCTATACACAACAGCACAGAGAGCAAGGCTGGAAGAAACCTCAAGTGTCGACTAGTCCTTCTTTCTGCCACAAGGCAGCATAAGCCCTGCTGCATCTTTTTATAACCAAATGTCTGCCTGACCACTTCTCTAGGAACATCCAGCTGTGAAATCCATGTCACCTCTGTGAAATCTTCTTCCATGCACCTTCACCTTCCCCACAAGAATTGATTTTTTCCTTAGGGCTTGCTAAAACTGAACTGTCTGGTGAAGTCAACTCAGTTACTGTTGTTACGTTTAGCACCATTTGAGATACCCTGAAGTGTCCAAGATATCCACATGGGCTGACAGATATGACACAGAAGCCATGGAAGACTCACAGCCTTCTGTAAAGGAGGCGGACGCCAGGCAAAACACTGTAGGAAATCTCAAATGGTGCCAATACCTTACAAGTGTCACTGAGCTGTAACTCTAATGTCTAACCCAAACCTCCCTTGCCACTGTTTGAGCCTCCTTGTCCTGGAGGCTCAGGACAAGGCTGATATGGATGCAGCTCTTGGTCCTTCCAAAGACCGGAAGTACTACTCCAGATGACCAATACCCATGGCTTCCACTACAGTCATTGGAGATCTAGCTCAGATGGCTGAGGGAGCCTAGACCGTCCTTCAGCTGATCAGAGAGTAAGGGCCTACTTTAGGCTGACATGACATGCTCTCCACGTTCCCTCAACTGTGTGGTCTAGCTGTCTTTTGAATAGAATACAAACTAAGTGAATATGAAGACATCTATGCATAGCATCTAAATGGCTTAATATCAGGCAAAGTCTTCCCTACAAGAAACCTACTTCTTTCTGCCAGTTGTGGCCAAAGCTGAAGGATTGTTTCACATGTCTAACAAAGCACATCATGCTTCTTGAAATATTTCTGCATAGTGTTTGTCTTTTTTTTAAAATGTGTGACTAAACTCTTATTCAGCTTGTGAACCAATAGTAGTCTAGATCCTTTGCTACAGAATGACTGTCTAGTCTGCCATTTCTCATCTGTACCCAAAAAAATGGTTATTCACACTTAAGGGTAAAAATATGCATTTGCCTTTACTGAATTGCAGTGTAAATTTTTGAGAGTGTCACTCCAGTTTGTCAAAATAATTTTGTCAAGTTCATGCTAATCATGTCTTCCACCATGTCCTCCTGGTAGCCCCACCCAGCATACTGTCATCTGCAAATCAGATAAGCATGTCTTCTACTTTATATTCTAGCTCACTATGCACTGAAGAGTGGTAAGTCCCTGACAGTTCAGTGAGGGATTCCTATGACAGTGATCTGTTGAAAATTACACTACAAACAGTTTTTCAGCCAGTTATGCACCTACATCACAGTAGTTCTATTTAGATCATATTCCCAAAAAAAGGAGACCATGAGAAATAGTGTCAAATGCCTTCCTAAATCTAATACAGGTGACATCTATTGGTTTTCCATATCTGCAAGGCTTTTACACTGTCATAGTAATATTTTAGGGGGCTTGGCACAATTTTGTCTTGACAAATCTATTTTGGCTGCAACTCATCTTTTTGTTATCTTCTAAGTGCTTACAGATAGTTTGATTGATTATTGTTCCTGTATTGTTCCAGGAACTGAAGTTAAGCTGACTGGTCTAGAGTTCCTTGGGATTTCTCTTCTCTCTGACTTTTAAAGAGAAATATTCAGATTTTCTTCTGCCAGTTGACTAGGAACTCATTTGCATTTCATAAGTTCTCAAAAATATCCACTAAGAAATCTGCAGTTACTTCAGCTTTCAGACTAAGTACCCTGTCATGAAATTCATGAGACCCAAAAGATTTGAAAACTGTTCTCTAACTACGATAACTTCTGTCTTTTTCCATTGCTTGCTCTCAAATTTCATCTGCAAAGATATCTATGGGTGCTTTTTTTTCTTTCTTCAAACAGAAAGCATAGTGTAATTTATTTTCAATTGTTTACCTTCAGAACTAAAAAAATGCCCTTTTCCAAACTTGACTTGACCTTGTATTTCACAATGACAAGATATAGCCTATTCATGAATTTCAGAGTATTGTGCTTATTTCTTTGCTGATGTTTATGTTCTTACCAGGAACTCAGAAAAGTTTCTGCTGAGTTAATTTAAGAAATGGTTGGCTGTGCAGAATTTAGCAGATGTATAGTACATGAAAGTCTTAAGTATTTCTTTAACATTTCCCCCTTCTCCAGAAATTACTTACGAAGTAATTCTCTTTTTTGGACTCTCTAATCCCTTACATAATATATTTTTTTATCTGGGTATACTATCAGAAGTAGCTCAAGTGTTTCAGTGTGTATAGGTGTATTATTTATCATTTCATCTTTTTTAAAAATAAATAGGGATTTCTCTGAGCCACAGAACTCACGTAGCTTCCAGTTGCTAACAGTAAATAGTATTGAAAAACAACACTTAATAGGTAATTTTTGTGGGGTTATTAAAAAATCAGATTTGTAGTGCTTTGCTTCTCAAGGTAAATGATAGAACTTTCACCACGATGGGTAAAAAGAACATTTACAGACTTCAGTGTATTACATATACATCCTTTTCAGATATCCACCTTACATTTACAGTAAAATTAATCTCATTATATTACCCTGTTCTGCATTGTCCTACTTCTACTCTCCATGTCTGCAGTCTACAGATATTTGCAAGCAGTTCATAAGTGCAACCCTAAAAAGCTAGATTCAGTCTTGTCATATTTTCTAGGTAACTGGAAACTGGAAAGGCAGTGTGGGTCTGGATCTTATCTTTTCCTGTACAAGCTCTCTTTAACCCTTACAACATTCCTACTACTGTCCAGATTAGCAATGTGAAAATAAAAGCTAAAGCATCAAAGCACTCTTCCACTTCAGTGCCGAGACATCATAGCTCCCAGATCCCAGAATCATAGGATGGTTTGGGTTGGAAGGGACCTTAAAGATCATCTAGTTCCAACCCCGCTGACATGGGCAGGGATACCTTCCACTAAACCAGGTTGCTCAAAGCCCTGTCCAAGCTGGCCTTGAACACTTCCAGGGAGGGGGTATCCACAACTTCTCTGGGCAACCTGTTCCAGTGTCTCACCACCCTCACAGTAAAGAATTTCTTTCTAATATCTAATCTAAATCTACCCCCTTTCAGTTTAAAACCATTACCCCTTGTCCTATCACTATGCTCCCTGATAAAGGATCTCTCCCCATCTTTCCTGTAGGACCCTTTTAAATACGGGAAGGCTGCTATAAGGTCTCCCTGGAGCCTTCTCTTCTTTAGGCTGAACAACCCCAACTGTCTCAGCCTGTCTTCATAGGGGACGTGCTTCAGCCCCCTGATCATCATTTCACATCATTTCCCATCATTTCACTGACAAATATTGCATGCTTATGGTTGTAGTATCTGACTTCTTATTCATGCTAAAAAAACCCCAAACATCCTAACAATCCTCTGCACCAGGGAAATGTGAATTCCTTGTCTGTAAAACAGAAGCAAGGCACAAAATAGATCAAGTGAATTGGCCAAAGACACACAAGAAGCATGTTGCCAGGGATGGACTTGATCTCAAGTATTCCTGAGAGAAGGTATCTTCTTTGCCATTTCCCCAACTACCATTTCTACTGTTTCTACAGGTTCAAATCACTGTAGTTAGGATACAGAAAAGGAATAAATAATGACATAATTTTGTGATGCCCATCATACATTTGGGAGCTAGCTAGATTTCAGGTGGAAGAACCTCTCCAGTGAAACCACAGCCTGCAAACTTGCTCAGAAGTGTACTAATGACCAGGCTAAAATTTGCTTACAAAAGATTCAGTGATATTGTGGAAACTACAGCTGTAATCTTCCACTGCCATGGGTACAGGGTATGTAATTAGTTGCTAAAAATAATTGCGATCTTGCAAGTGGAAGCCAGGCATGTAAAATGTGCAAGTATCCAGCCTTGTCTGACACAGCATCATTGATAAGATGCATAATGCCTTCCTCAGGAATGTAGGCAGAGCACATGTGAGTTGTAGTGTGAACAGTGGGTTATTAAATCAATAAGGTTTGGCAGAGAAGATAAGTATAGGAATATAGATTTGTGCACACAAGGATATTCCTGTATTAATAAAACTTTAATTTTTAATTGAATTCTCTGTGCCAACTCAATTTCCTTTTTCCCTTCCTCTCACTTGATTCCTGCCTTTTCAAAAAAAATTCCATCTTATTTCAAAGCATCAAAAATGATGATAACCAATGGAAAAAGTATTTTTCCTTTCCAGATTTACAACTTTTTGGAGGAAAGCTAAGACTAGTATCTGGTGAAACAAAGTGAAAATGAGGAGCTGTGTGCATTTGCTAGGAGAACACACAGACTAGCTAGTGGTGGACTCCAAAAAGAACTTTAAACAAAAGAACTAGGGGGAGAATGAAGAGTAGAAAGCAATTATGATGCCAAAGGATGAATTTTCAAAGATCCTCCTGGGAATTTGTTGCTGAATTTCCATTAAAGTTAAGTATTGTACTGGTGTAAACCCTGTCTGAGAATCACTTAGTTTAAGGAGAAGGAATCAGTGGGCTATACAGAAAGTCAGAGAAGGGCAATATTTTCCCATAAAACACAGGGAAAAGAGCCATTTGAAGAAATGAGTATGTACGCAGTATAGTGATGTATGGGAATAGCTTCTCAGGTGAGAAGAATTGTGTATTACGTTTGTGGTAGTTATACACATGAAGTGAAACAGTAAAGCAAGCAATAAAAGCATTTTAACATCTATAAAAACAAGGATATATTACAATAGTGATATCATCAGCTAGTAGAAATCGGCATACACCCATTCAAGTTAAACTGATAACTATCGGCAGGAGTATCTGCCTTACGGTAACAAAATAGTTTCGACATTTACTGTGATCATCCTTTTCAGGAGACAATGACACTGTCTTACCGTGGAGTGCACTATTCCAAGAAATCCACAATATTTACAAATTCTGTGGGTGGTGGCACGTTTTATAACCAGTTTGGGATGAAGAAAAGTCTCTACTAGCTTTATCAATCTACTTCTTGGTAAAACACAGCAGAAAAACTCTGACTGCACCCAAAAAACAAGAGCAGCATAAAATTATAGGGATGTAAACATATCCTATACAAATGTTTGTTATTGTTTAGACTGACAAATTAAGCAGGAATTATGTGGTTTGAGCACTTCCCTTAAGAATACGTGGTTTGAGCACTTCCCTTAACAATTCTGCAAATACTGAAATAATTGACATTGTTGTGACGTTTTCCCTGATTTCTAGACTTAGTGATTTCCCAGCCCCCTTGGAGCACCGAATACAATTTCAAAGGCCCTCTCCATCTTTGTGCAACTATTGTAATCCCATCAAAATGGATCAGTGCTTTGGACGAAGCCTTGGCCCAACTGAAATCAGTCAGAAAATTTCCATTGACTTCAGCAGGGTCAAAATTTCATCTTCATCATTCATCTTCCCTTCTCTTAGAGGAAAGCTATTTTTAAAGCCTCCCTGCCATGCTTTGTGCCTATTTATAAAGTGAAGAGGTCAAAGCATACCTCTTCACTCCTTTCAGACACGTAGACATTGGGTTATTTTCCCTGGCAAAGGTCTTCTCGGTCAGGACACTCAAGGCAGTGGTTTCATTAGTAAGGGTGAACCAGCAGTCAAGAGGTCAGCACCCAGTGGGTTTTGAAAACCCTTAATCCTCCGATGCAGAACATATCCCAGTAGGACAGGAGGGAATACTGCCTTCAACTCCCCTGTATGTTTTATAGCTCTTTTCTACAGAATGACTTTATTTTAAGAGTCTGGGGAATGAGAGTAGATATCAGCAGGTCTCCAGCTGGTTTATCCAAGGTCTCAGGCCCATTCATATGATCACTGGTTATAAACGAGGATGTTGGTGGGCATCGTTAGAATTGCCCCCCACATATCAATAGCCAATTAGGAAACATAACTCAGTTTGATCCACTGCATACAGGGAAAGAGTAAATGGCTTTATATGAATAAATCAGTTAAAGAGAATTATTTCTCCCTCTTAAGAAATTATAAATGCTTCTATCAAGTACCATTATCGGCTGTAGTGGAAATAAAATCTGACATTTGTCTCTAGAGACTTTTACATTAAAGAATGATTTTTACAATTACATTCTCCAAACATTTAGTTCACTAATGGCAGAAAAGGAGGCATAAGGGCAGCAGTCAGCAAAGAAATGAGGCTTATTCTCATGCATGAGAAAATTAAAGGGATACTCAGGAAAATTCAGGAACTAGGAAAGGTTATATCCCAATGTTCAAGACTCTGTATGTAGACAACATTTTTAAAGTAAGTGCTCACTTTCCTGTAGTTAATAAGAGTATCTGATTACATTTGTAAAGAGGAGAAAAAAACTTCTGGAAATGGTTGCATTTACAAGTCATAGGAACTTAAAAAGGCTTTATTGTAGGCAAGATATCATAATTAGGCCACTTTTAGATGTCTTTTTACACCTTCGTGTGAACTATGTGAAACTGGCTATGGTTCAAAAAAGGGTCCTGCACCAAATGAGTGATCACTCTGATTCACTCTGATGGTTCTGATGCTTTTCATTAATGTCTGTTTGTAGCAAAATAAAGGTCAGTGTCTGTTTTGTTTCTATTCAAAAGATGAAATTGGTTTTAAAATTCAGTTGTCTTATTCCATCTGAATCAATCTGACCTACCTCTGGAATGAGTACAGCAGTTGATCAAAACAGTGCAATCCTCCACCAGGTTGTAAAGACATCAGTAACAAGCATTGTAGCACATTACCCTTCCTTCAGGCCTGCAGGACAGAAAAACAACCTTTGCAGGAGAGGTCTGGGAAGAACTCTGAATTTCTGCTGTAGCTTGACCCACAGTCTCTGTAGCACTGGTTGGGCTCTCTTGATGAGCGTATGGAGAAAGAGTGGTCAGGGGCTCCACAGACTGGAGACCCGGCAACAGAACGGCTGCTGGCATCCATGACCTTCAATGCCACTGTCAGCTTCTCTGTCAATAGAGCTTGTTCAAGGAGGGTTCATTTGAATATGTTCAAATTATCTGCCTGCTTCCTGGCTCATGGATGCACTGTAAAAACATATTAAAACCTTGATCACTGTCTTTAGTTGTTTCCCTTCTCAGGCTTTTCAATAAATGTTTATTTTTTTCTGTATTTACTTAAAATATGGACCTTATTATTTCAGAAGTATATTTTTTCTGTGCTAGAACTAAACACTTACAGACACTCTTGTTGGAACAAGAAGCTTCTGTACGTGTCATCCTTACAGTTACTTGGGACAAACCCAAAACATCGACATCTTAAATGCATTTGCTAATACCAGGGGGTCTACCAGTGCACCTCCAGGAATAAGCACAAGGGGTCAGCAGACCTTGTAATGAATGCTTATCATTGGATAACACTTCATCTTTGCTTCTCTCTAATTAACACTAAAATAGTACTCAGAACAGATCGGTTTTACACAAAAAAGAATTCCTGATAGAGATTGGCATTTATAATTAATAGCTAGCTAGGTCAAGTGCTAGCTCTTTACTTTTAAGTGCTCCATTATTATAATTTCTCCTGAAATTCATTCTAATAACACTGATCACAAAGAGACCATTCATCTTTGATTTAAAGAGATGTTTTCAATGATGGCAAGGCAAAGATTTGACCTACGTAAGAACATAAGGGCAAGGGCATGCTTTAGTACTTTGACATATGGAGTTACAGGAGACATCTTCATTGTGACGACAGCACTCAGGTATACAGCTGACATAAAGGAGATGCTCAAACATCCCCTCCTACAGAAGCCTCTCCTGATTTAATAATGATGCATTGGAACCATCTCAAGGCCTGTGTATCTTGTTTGTACCAAGGCATTTGCACGAAGTACCAACTACCACGTACAACCTATACCAAGGTTGAAAGAAACACTGAGGCATTTTGTATGAAGAAAAGCCCAGAAGCACTGGGCTTGTCTTTAATCTACAAGTTGTTTGACAGCAATGGGAGAAGTAGCTAGTCGCCCACCCTGCTAATGACCATCCACCCAATTCTGCAGATTGCTTACAGTTGGTGTGAGAGTTGATTTTGATCTCCTCAAATTGTGAGATGGTGCATTTGGATCACCCATTTCTACCCATTTTTTGGCCCTGTGGCCACACAGCCTCAGACTACTGATGGAGGCAGTCAGCAATTGTCCCTGAAGTGTGTGATCTACCCTCTTCAAGACAAATAGACATGGCAGCTTTCAGCACTGAAAGATAAGTCTCCATAGTATTTTGCAACCCAAACAGGCTTGCTCTGCCTGCTCTCTACACTGCTAATGTGAGCCATCTCTCAAAATATGTCACTGTTTACAGGGTACTGAGATAGAGCTAATAAACCCTTCTGGGAGAAAGTGTTGCTGATATGTGCAACAGCAGAAGACATTTAGGTTTCTATCTTACACGCATGATTCACTGGAGTTAGGAAAACATAACATGTAAAATGTATAAACTATTAAATGTACAAAGCAGTTAAACATTGGCTAGGACACTCTTTCATCCTATATTTGATTAGGAGCTATGGACAATAAAGTTAAAGGTTAATTAAAGAGCAAACCAGCCTCACATTTGTAAAATAAAATTACCTGTTTAAAAATCCTATGATTAAAAAAATCATCTCATAATCATTCCTGGCTAGAGGTGGAAGCAGATTTCTGAGCTAAACTCAATTTTCAAGCTCAGGGAAATATCTGACCTAACTCACATACCTAAGTGGTGGAAGGTTTCAAATAATAATGTGCTCCCAAGGTGAAAAGAGATTCCAATCTCTTTTAGTGCTGCTACAGACCTCTCAGAGATGTCTGCTACCAAAATAAAACCAACCTTATAAAACCAATGTCCAATTTACTTAGAATTCCTGAGGGAACTCCCTCAGAGCTTCAGTATGTATATGTTACGGGTTCCTCCATCATTCCAGTCTAGGTGGATTAGAAAATATGGGCAGCTGAGGGCTGAAATGCCCTCAGATTTTTTTTCTTCCCCCTAAAGCTCCCATTCAAAGTAAAAACAAGTAGAAAGGGAGGAAAAGTGTTGGTTTGGAGTAAGTTTCTTGCTGCTGGTTTCCTTAGAGCTGAAAAGATTAACCCAAGAAATATGTTATCCATATAATCTGCTTACAAACAAATCCATGGGCTTTTATATGCTCTGATAGCCCTGTTCCACCACAAATAATTGTCATTTTGTGCCCTGTAAAATTGGACTGAATCTTGCCATGTAATATACACAATCCTAAAATGTTTCCAAATTCCTCTGCCTTAGAAATAATTCATAATCCTTAGTATAAACTGTGTTTTGCATTTGTGTAGCAACTGCCACCTGAAGATCTCAAACTATATTCCTAAATAACATTCAAAATTCATGTGAATGAATAGCTCACCTTTATTTTTGCAAGGGCAAACAGAGAAATCGAGTAATTTATTTAGCTGACATTGTAAGGGCATTGACTTAGCTGAAAATAGAATCCAGATCTCCTGATTCGTAGCCCTGTGTTGGAGAGACCATACTACTATTCGTAAGCAACCTCCCAAGAAGCCCATAAAATTTATAAGTGGCAGCTCTATATATAATGCTGATCCAACATTTGCCATGGGTAATGTTTTACAGTATATCTGTTGCAAATCATTTCTTTTAAAGCATTCCTCTGTCTGTACCTAATGATTTATTTAGTCTTTGTTGCCTGATGCGAATCTTCCTCCAAAAAAACAATATGCAAATCTATAAAAGTGCAACTTCAGGGTTTTAACTTTTATTTTATTTTATTTAAATCATAAATCTTTACATTGGGGGAATGAACATTAAGAAACCTGAAGCAAATACTTTCTGTGCTAATTTATTTTAGCCTACAAATGCTGTATTTTTCCTCCTCTTCAGATTTTTCCAGGGCCCTGGAAATGATGAAGTGAAAAGATGCCAAGAATGTTTTTAAGGCAATGCTTGGAAATGGGAGGCTGTAGAGGAAAATGGCTTCCATCTGGTTACAGTGTTTTAAGGACATTTATTAATCTTTGAAGGTTAATGCACCTGCCTACTACCCATGGTAAGAAACAGGATTTCCAAGTGGAACCACACTGATGTCATCAAGAAAAGTTCTTTTTGAATGACCGTAAAGGAAATAGACGTTGCTTCAGAGAGCTTGGAAACTAAATAGACAAGACAAAATATCTCTGTCTTAAAGCAGAGGTCCTGAAAGAATAAGCAGGTTGATTGGGAAATGATGGAATGTGACAAAGGCTAGAACTGAACCCCAACCCACCCATAGGTATAATTGATTTAATTAACTTAATGTTAGTCATCCAAAAGCCAAGAGTCAAGTTTGAAACTAAGCACCACAGCCTGTAGGTCAAAGGGGAAAGGGTGATTCATCAATACTAAAATAGTTGTCCGAGGTAAGTAGCATGGTATAAAGTTCTTTGTGGATGCTTATTCCTATTGATGGCAGAGGATGTAATCTAGACAATGACTTGGTACTGGAGCAGATGTCTAGCTTTTAAACAGCTAATGTTCATCTCAGAGATGGTGAATGATCATCAGGTAGCACTTAGATTTACGCTATGAAACTGCATCCGTATCAATCCTGCTTGGACTGGTAATGACCAAAGCCAACTTCTCAGGAGTCCTCACTAACTTTTATCTACTGGCTTGGCCTTCAGACAGTGACCAGGACATATACGATATTCTTAAGGCATGGCTGGATTTGACCTAAAGCTTGACAGATCTAGCAGAGAGGCAATAGTTTCATCCAGAAAATAGATATTTTAGGAGGGACTATACCTACTCATCTGCTGATAGAGTGCTTAATTACAGTGTAATTATTGTTCATTGTTATACCTTAAAGCTTTTATGCCTATACCATTTCTGAGTTATGATGGTAATGGCACCTCCTACCTTTGATGCCTAACTTTTGAAACCAGACTGTTTGTACTTTTCCTCTATGCTAACTTTCACTCTTGGGAGGATTTTCTGGTAAATAGCCAGAAACATAGCTCACTCTTCCCTTCCACAGTTACCACAAATTCTCATTTGCTATGTTCTTATCGCAAAAGTTAAGTGAGAGTGAGGCGTCTGATGGCTTAAAACCTGTCACCTTCATGCAAAACGCTATCTATCAGTTCCTTTGAATTTTAACAACCACCTAGAGGCAAACTTTGATGAGAGCTCAATAGAAGAGCTGCAAAAGGACATGTGGTCTTAGCACATCTGATGGAGTTCTGCAGCTGTAGAGTTTTCCCATCTTCCCTTTTTCCTGCAGTCCACATTCTGGGTAAGTCCAGTGTTACATACCTATGCTTTGTACCTTGTCTCGTTTTGAAGACTGGATGCTTGGGGGGGAAAACCCTTTTCCTTCTGTTTCGAATGTGTTAAGCTGACCCATCACTAAGGCATCTAAACTTTATACTTATGCAAACAAGCTGTAATTTCATGTACTAGTAAAGCACTGTCTTTCCCGAATCCAGCAATTACTGTTAGTTGCTCAGGCCCCCATTTTCCCAGGTTGTCAGCAGTTTTCATCAGCCTAGGATACTTACTTATTGCATTGCAATAGTGGAGATCATGTAATTACTTAGGTATTCAGTAATGCACCCTTGGATTAACTTTAAGTAACTTTTTTGTTTTAATTTGTCTTTTAGGGGAAATGGAGGTTGCCTTTGCAAAGTGTGCAATAAAGAGTTCCAGTTTTCCATTTGTATCTCAGTGATTTATCAATGATTTATCTCTGGCCAATTGCTCCTTTTCGATAAAATGGAAATTATATCATGTCATATGATTTATAAAGATAAAACAGTCTTTGATTATGAGGGATCAGACACCTCAGCAATGGAGACCATGGCATTAGACTAAAAGGAGTTGCAACAATAGCTCTGCAAGGCAACTCTATGAAGCAGTTCACACTGGACTGTCTGAATGTGTCTGGAGACCCAAACTGGGAAAATCTCTTTGCTTTTTCTTAGTCAACCATTAAAAGGGACTTTGTGACAAGACTAGCAAACACGGAACCGTAACTCACCCTAAGCCTACACATCTTGAGCAGAGAATAACATTATTGGAAAAGGAGGGTTTGCTGGATTAACACTCACAATAAAGGCTACATGCCTGAAACTTTTCTATTCTTTGATCTTACCATGTTTTGATGTCTTGCTTTCTACATGTTCGTGCTCTGTTGGTCTTTTACTCATTGATGGCTGTCCTTTAAAAAGAATTCCTCTCACTTGTCTGTATCTTTCAGAAAAAGTAAAAAGGAAAGGAGGAAGAAAAGGCTGACTAGTAAGAAGCTGGCTGAGTATCTCAGAGCACCTCAGCCTTTAAATATAACTGGTCAAAGGCAATGCACAGATCCCTACTAAACATCAGAACTGGGTTAGTAGTCCTTCCAAGCTCTTGTGTCTGTGTTTTGGCTGTAGCCCAATTCTGTGCGGATTAGAAACAGGCACACAAGTCCCATGTCACCTAAACCTTCGTTTAGGCGGTCTAGAAACCCCCATGCATGGATAAGAGGTGAGCTGACCTATGTCTTGACACGGGCCATCAGGAGAACAGGCTCTCTGGACATGCCATAATATAAAATCACATTTCGATTCAGCCATTGTGATTAAGGCAGACATCATTTTCAGACAATTACTCTTATCCTTGACTCTGGCACTCCCAAGGTAGTGCTGCTCTTGAAGATGACACCAGTGCAGAAATAGCAATTTAATTACTGCTACAGATTACTATTATCTTAATTGTAAAATGAGAGGTTGTGTGCTCCAGTCACTCCTTTGTGCTCAGGGGAAGATTAAAGATTCCTGGGATCTGCTCCCGGCTTTTCACATTTTCTTCTCAAGTTACTATGATCTCCCCTTTTCAGTTTTGATCACAATTTCTCTAGAGATTGATTTTGTACAGTGCCTGGGACAATTCACTCTTCATATTCTCCTTCTAAGAATAAACAGTCAAAAAGCTTTTCCAAATTATTTGTCATATCCTCTTCACACAAATGCTAACCGTGATATAGGTGATGTGGTCCCCCGTCTCATCCTGCATAGGGTCTGAAGTGTTCAGTTATTTGGTCAGATTTGCCTGCAACCGTTAATTTTACCTCTTTCCTTTGAAGACATAGTAGCCTAGCAGTTAGTTGTTTAATCTTGACCTCACTAAGCAGTTCACTTGATGTTGCTATGTCTCAGTTTACACATTTTTAATTTAGGGGTAATAATAATCTATGACCTGTTTCTCTCCTGGGATACCCAGGAAATTAATTAATTAATGTGGCTTGAAACTACCATCTGAGAAGGAGTGGGAGGAGTGCTGGTCTTGGATATATAGTTTGAGAGGCCCCAGGAAATGAGAGCTTAATTTTTTAGGTGGGAGCCAACTATTAATATTTGAGGATTTCATGGAGCTTGGTTTTAAAATATGTATTTTGGACACCTGTCTCCTCAGAAGAGCCTGCCAAAGCATTTGATGCAGAAGAACAATGAGAAATGACTGTCAAATGAACCTGTATGTCATTGAACAGGAGAGGAAATTTAACGCTATGACTCAGACACAATACTGAAATAGTCCGTCACAGCAGCCCAGGGCAAGTGTCTCTTCTTCCTGACAGCACAAAACCCAGCTGATTGATCCCAAGGCCTTCTGAATGCAGCAAAAAGGCTCCCAAGCTACCTCAGACTAATTAGCTCTTCTGTCAGTCTGAATATTGTCAGCCACAAGAGGCTTTAAATAATAGGACTTAGAGTCCCTGGCAGGGATAGCAATATATTGAACCTTCCCAACCCACCCAAAACATCCTGGGGTCCTACACCAATGTTTGGTCCTACAGCAAGGTGTTGCATAAATTATAACTTTATCAAAGGTGGAAAGCTGCATATAGTGTGACTCTTTGTGTTAATGTCAGAGAACGGAAGGCTGGTAGAATATATGTGAATTATGCTAATGTATGTAAAAATGTCAGGATTTTCCTTTCTGTAAAAGTTTCTCAGTGCCTGGATGGAGCCTGAAAACTCTTCCTGAGAAGCCTGTCAGAAGACCCACTCCCAGTGAGTTGGTTTGGGTCGTTGATGCCTCCAGTGCAGTCTGTGCCTTTCTCTGTCCCCTGCTACAATTACATAGCTATGGCCAAGGCTTGGGCAGAAGGCTGCAAAATCCCACAGGCAATCTTGTGCATAAAACACTAAACTGCGGTTCAACATCATGGTCTGCTTGTTGGAAGCAAGGCAATTTAGGCACCCTATGCCTCAGCCTCCTCATGTCCTGGTATGTCTTTTCATCCATTTTTCGTTTGCCTTCTCTGTTCTGGTCATTGGCATGTTGAGACCATGACCATTTCTTACTCCTGTCTGGTATGACAGTTTCTACTACATTTCCTCTTCCCCTCAGGGTATTTACATGAAGTCAATGGATCCACAAACTGACTTTGTTTTAATTTTTCTAGTGCAAGAAAACATATGGGTGAGTAAGTGTTTGAAATAGTCAGCCATTGCTGTACTGCTAGGTCAAGGATTCTCACCACTGCTTTTAAAGGCAGTAGGATTCCCTTTTGCAAAAGGTGCTCCCTGTCTTGCATCTTTGCCTTCGGTATTGTCTGATTATAATGTTACCTTGCACTTCTACCACCTTTTACAGAATCTGTGGGCCAAATTTCTAGCAGTGTAAAATGGAGCACCTCCACAGAAGTCAACAGAATAATGGTGATGCACATTAGATAAACATCTACCTTATTAGACATTAATTATTATTATCACTATTTGTTATTAGTTTATAATTTACTATTATTACTATTATTTATTATCAGGCTTATTTCCTCAGACATTATGAATCTTCCTTGCATAAATGGCTTTGAAGACTCACATTATACCCCCAAGGTGGCAAAATGGACATATGAAGGAGCTTAGACAACATTTTCAAGACACCTCATTAGTTCACATCCTAAAAGCCACAATATAATGAATCTGTGGTGTATTATGTGACTGATAGTGAGGCAGTGGGGATAATGACTGGGACCCATCTGGTGCATAGGGAGGTGGTAGTAAGCTGGAGCTGTCTTGTGATGGAGCGACTGTCAGAGAAACTATAGTGATGCAAAACCTAATGTTATATTGGTGGTTGATGTGGGGTTCAGGTGCACAAATCTCTCACTCAAAAGCATGAGATTTGACCTGTCAAATCTCACTGGTCAAAAGCTTATTTTCAGGAGTTTTCTCTGACCATAACTTGAGAAATGAGTATGACTTGTGGCACCTTCTTTCATCTCTGACTTGTCTGTAATGGATTGGGGAAGGCGGGGAGGGAGGTGTTTGCAAATAATGACTTGCTGCACACTTCTTAACAAGCACTAATAAAGGGCTGGAAGGAGTCTATCAGCAGGTGCTGCTCTAACCACTATATCATGCTGCCTTCTGGAGGCAAGAAGACCATCACTTTTAAGTTGCTGGGATCATTTTCCATGGGTTGGAAGGGGTGAGTTGTTCCTTTGTGCCTACAGCCAAGAACCGATGACTACCCACTGAGATATGGCCTAAATTTCCACCCTGTCCCAACATTGTGGTTTAACCCCAGCCAGCAGCTAAGCACCACACAGCTGCTCGCTCACTCCCCCCTAGTGAGATGGGGAGAGAATCGGAAGGGTAAAAGTGAAAAAAATCATGGGTTGAGATAAAGACAATTTAATAAGTATAGCAAAAGCCATGCACGCAAGTAAAGCAAAACAAGGAATTCATTCACTCCTTCCCAGGGTCAGGCAGGTGTTCAGCCATCTCCAGGAAAGCAGGGCTCCATCACACGTAACAGTTACTTGGGAAGACAAACTCCATTACTCCAAACGTCACCCCCTTCCTTCTTCTTCCCCCAGCTTTATATTCTGAGCATGATGTCATATGGTACGGGATATCCCTTTGGTCAGTTGGGGTCAGCTCTCCTGGCTGTGTCCTCTCCCTACTTTTTGTGCCCCCCCAGCCTACTGGCTGGTGGGGTGGTGTAAGAAGCAGGAAAGGCCTTGACTCTGTGTAAGCACTGCTCAGCAGTAACAAAAACACCTCTATATTATCAACACTGTTTTCAGCACAAATCCAAAACATAGCCCCATACTAGCTACTATGGAAAAAATTAACTCTATCCCAGACAAAACCAGCACACCAAATCACTCAGTCATCATGGATACATGGAAATACTGCCATGTTATCAGAGCACGATGGACATCATTGCTGGCAAGTTTTCATTTTCATGGGTAATGAGCAGAAGATGCCTCTACATAATGCTGACTTTCTAGAACAATAGCAAAGAACTGAGACATGCCTAAATAATGTTCTTTCATAATGTTGTTATTTAGCAGGAACTGATGTTCACACCTGTTTATTTCTCTTTCAGATACAAATGAAAACAGTGTGCACGATTAATATAGTTCAATTGAAAAATAGCACAGTATTGATTAGCCAGTTTTCCATTATGCTGTACAACATCAGTCAATCTCTCCTAGACACCAGGAGAAACCTAATGGGCTTTTATTTATCACAGCCTAAGAAATCTCCATGGCAAACTTCTTCAACTCAAAACAGTAAATCTCAGGAATTTTGTTTCATCCCACAACTGAAAATCTTTGCTGCTTGGACCATAAGTGAAAGTCACATCTCGAATCTTAGTGCCCTTTTTCGGACGTGTTTGGATCCCAGAGACCTGACAGTCTTGTTAGATTATTGGCCTGAGCTGCCGTGTTTTGAGGTATGTTGTGTGTAAAACGCAAGTCTAATTCCTGTCACATTTTCTGTTCAGGCTGTTAGAGCCCTAGCTCTATGCAACCATCTCATCTGTCTATGATCTAAATCCCCAGATGGAGATGCTAAGGTCAGAGACAGGGCTGATTTGACTTCAAATGGAAAGTGAGACAAATTACAGCACAGATGTATTTAAAAAGCTGTTCTCAGTTATCTCTCAGCTCCGATCTGCTGCTGGCTTTGCTTATTTTGACGCCAGCATTGGACAGAATTACAGCTGTGATCCTACAGCATTTTCATGAGTGAATAGAAGGCTTTGGTAAGAAATTGTTGTGCAGGCCTACTAATAACCTGATTTGCAAGAGAGCTCAGACCAACTGAGATAACTTGATAACTTGAGACTGATACTTGAGAGACAAAATGCCAAAGGTTTCAAAGAACATACTAGAATTGCAGTTTCACAATAGAAACATATATAGCCACTTAGGATGAAGATCTCAAGCAATTTTTCGTAGAATATCCTGAATTGGAAGGGACCCACAAGGATCATCGAGTCCAAGTCCTGACATCACACAGGGCAACATAAAAGTTAAACCATACATCTAAGAGCGTTGCCCAAATGCTTCTTGAACATTGACGGGCTTGAGGTCATGACCACTTTCCTGTGGAGCTTGTTCCATTGAGTGACCAAGCTCCCAATGAAGACCTTTTTCCTAATATCCAATCTGAACTTCCCCTGATGCGGCTTTAAACCATTCCCTCATGTCCTATCACTGAAGAGATCACCACCTCCCTCTCTGCTGCCCCTCATGAGAAAGCTGTAGACAGCAATGAGTTCACTCCTCAGTCTCCTCTAAGCTGAACAAACCTACTATCTTCAGCCGGCCCCCATAAGTCATGCCGTCTAGTCCTTTCACCATTTTGTTGCCTATCCTTCTTACATTGTGGAGCCCAAAACTGCACCCAGTACCTGAGGTGAGGCTGCACCAATGCTGAGTATAGTGGGACAATCACTTCTGCAGCCTAGTCTGTAGCTTGGTGAGTCTCATAAACTAAGATCTTGTACTATCTTGGCCCACATACAAATTGGTTTGAAAGGGATTTTTTTTTTTTAACTTTTTTTGATGCTACTATAAGAATAATCAGTCTTTAGTAGGTTTGTAATAATATTATATTCTTTTTTTCAGTCACATATAAAAACAAGAATAAAAACATGACTATCCAGTTGTTTTCAGTGAAAAATTACTCAGTTAATTAGCAGTGGTTTGCAAGCATTTTTTGCAGACTTTGGCCGATGGCTTCTAAGAGTCCATGTCTAAAGATGACTACTGGGGATAACATTAAAAAAGCACTGGGTATTTTGATTTTCAGTTTGTATTTTGCCATGTGACAATCTATATTTAAGACACCCTTAAAGGGATATGAGGTCTAGTGGAAAATATTCAGGAATCTGCAAACCAAAATGGATTGAAAAACAGTGGCAAAGGGTAGTAGGAAATATGCCTTGAAGTTTTACAGCAATTCCATTACTACATACAAGGTCTTTGTGGATTTAAGAAGTCCCATAAATGTACTTTACCATATTACAAAGAAACTAAAATGTAAAGACCCAGTCCAAACTCCCTGTGCTCATGCTGGAATTTACTAGCTAAGTGAGTGGTTTAGTGAAGATTTACAATCTCAATCTTATTTAGAATTCATGGGTTTCCCATAGATTTTGTTACTGTATGTTCCTCAGATGCTAAGCTTTCATTTCTAGAATAATGAAAGTCGTCTATTTTTGATTGCTCAAATAGCCTTCTGAAGAACAGACGTAGAGAGGGAAGGCTGCCTGGGTTTGTAAAGAAAGAATTATGTTGGGCAAAATTTGATTACTTTTCCTAAATTTTCAGATGAAAAGGATGAAGCGAGCACATGCCACAGGGGCTCATGAAACTTCACCTGAAGAATCAGCCAAGTTCCTTTGGTCAGTGTCCCACATCATATGGGATGCAGACATTGTGGTGGGGATAACGCTGAAGAGGAGATACAGGTGAACTTGATCCCTCAGTGTCTGCCTCAATATTCATGCATATAAGTGCCAGAAATCAGCATAAATTTCTGAGACAACCAACACTGAACACAGCACTCACTTTTCTATCTCAGATCAGCCAGGATTTATGCATTGGCAGCATAGTGCCATATTCCTTCTCCTGCCCCATGAAGGTAGGGGCAAGGTTACAGGTCAGCAGATGCTTTAATTTGCCAACGCATCTTTGCATGGGGGTTGCACGGCCTATAGTGGGAAGGAGTTAGCAACATCTTGCTGTTCCTCTGGGGTCATGCCTTTTAACCATGTCTTGACATCCAAGACAGAAGGCCTCTTCTGTGTGTGTGACCAGCACAACACTCTCCCTTGTGTCACAGCCAAGGGAATTGCAGAGACTGATGAAGGTCAAGCGCTGTCAAAAAAGGCCAGACAAAAAGATGCTGCTTTACTTTATGAGAGTTCATATGGCAAAGAAGTACAAGCTGGTGATAATACAAGGCACATATCTCGCCAACAGAGAGTGGTAACTCATCAGTTCTACTTCTGCCACTCACTCAAAAGAATGGGAACCATTATTCCTAATTACACAGGAGCTGAAACACAGTTTATCAATTTACTTTGAGATAGAGGGCTTGTTCCTAGGTGCAGAGAATTAATTTTCTTACAGTAATGCCTGGGAAAGCAGAAGATTGGTTCTGGTTGATTTAGTGTCAGCGTTTTTTTATTATTATTTCATGAGCAACTCCATTTAATCACAAGGAATCTAGAAATTGAATACAAAAGGAGACCTTTCATTATTCATAGATAGTATCTTCCCCAATCAAAGACTTGTTTGGTTAATAATAACTATCGTAAAAAAAAATCTTTGTTCAGGTTAGCCTCATAGGGCATCTTATTTATTTCTTATTTACTTTTAATAACAGAAAGTGATGCTGAAGGTGAGCAAAATTCTCCCCTGCTGCTCCGAGCTGGAGGATAGAAGTAGGAATTAATTTTTTTCAGATTATCTTTGCTTCAAGGTGTGAAAGTTTGATTCTGCATTTAAAAGTACAGTATTACAAGTGTGAAGAAGAAGTCTCTGGCCTCTGCAGTGTAACTACTACATAAGGTCTCATTGCTGCTCAGTCAAGTCGTGCACAACCCGTACCTGTGCCAGACTGCCCTATGTCCTCGACAGAGCTAGTTAAGTATTTTAGGTCTGAACTTTGACAGAAAATTGAAATTTCAATAAAAGACAAGTTTTCACTGCTGTATGTAAATTTGTTTTTTGTAAGTTTTCAGTGTCTTGTTCGAAAAGCTTGAAAATTTTCAAGGAAATAAATATTTAATTATTCTGCAATTTCTGGCAACAGTGGCTGATAGCTCTAGATTATTTTACACACACATATACAGTTAGTCAAAGACAAAATTTTGCAGAAAAAATGAAAAAAATTATGTCACATATAAATTCTACTTATAGGGAAGTAAAATAAGAACTAAAAGATGTTTCCAGTTCTCGCAACTTAGAGAATGATCTTCAAATATGAATGATGGATAGCTGAATCTTCAGACAAATGGAAACAAAGCCTTATCTAAAAAAACTTAAAGTTTAAAAAGCCTTATCTGCTTCAGTTCTCTTTACTTGAAAAAGTATTGCCAAAACTATCTTCCCAGTAGTGGGAGATTACCAAACAAGTTTTATGGCATCTTGGTTAGTATAAAAGATAACTATATTTCAACTCAACCATATCAGAAATAGTGTGGCCAGCAGGACTAGGGAAGTGATCGTCCCTTTGTACTCAGCACTGGTGAGGCCGCACCTCGAATACTGTGTTCAGTTTTGGGCCCCTCACTACAAGAGAGACATGGAGGTGCTGAAGTGTGTCCAAAGAAGGGCAACAAAGCTGGTGAAGAGTCTGGAGAACAAGTTCTATGAGGAGCGGGCTGAGGGAATTGGGGTTGTTTAGCCTGGAGAAAAGGAGGCTCAGGGGAGACCTTATCGTGCTTCACAACTACCAGAAAGGAGGTTGTAGTGAGGTGGGGGACGGTCTCTTCTCCCAAGTAATGACTGATAGGGTGAGAGGAAATGGCCTCAAGTTTCACTAGGGGAGGTTTAGATTGGATATTAGGAAAAATTTCTTCTCCAAAAGGGTTATATTCTATGATTCTATATATAATTATTTCCATGGATATATACGGGCTGTTTGTACAAATAAGAGTTCAAAGGAAGAGTCTACAGTCTCTTTCTCCATGCACATAGTGCAGATAATAAGCCTTAACTTTCTGCCTGGGATGCTGGGAAAGTTAATTTGCTAATGCTTGTAAAGTGCCTTAATATCTTCAGCTATAAGAAGAGTAAAATGTAACAATTACTTTTTAATGAACTAGAAATAATGAGCACTCAGTCTCAGTGCTTTTCTTCTCCAAGAATGTTTTCTCTTAAATTATGTATTTAATTCCCTCTATATATCTACCTAGATTTTTTTTTCTTAACATGCACATCACCATTTTAACTTGGCACTGATACAGAAACATGGAGTTTGCTTGTTTCTTTCCCTGACAACTTCTTAAGCTCATTACTATCGATCTAGGAAGTATTGAGGACAAATTAAGAAGTGGAGTTTGCAAGCACTAAGGTGCCTCCAAGGGGTTCATGCCATGGCATAAACTATCTGCAAGGCAGCAGGTAGGAGCAGAGATATTTCATGAGCTCCTTTTGCAGGAACTCCTACGTTTCCCCAGAAGTCTTCTGTGAGATCACAGATATCAAAGGCAGAATTTATCCATTGCAAGCAGAAACAGCACCATGAGCTTGTCCATTTGAGGTGTACCCCATCTGAACACTGATTTCACAGTTCATCACTCCTCATACAGATTCAGCATGACTAGAGACTTGTGAATATTATCATTTGAACATTTTAGGTGGGCTTAAGCAACACTCCGTGCACAATTCCTGCAACAGTAATAAATGCAGAGCATGAGATTATTTCTTTGGATGAATTTTCAGAGTGCTATTGATACCATGTGTATGTTAAAGTCTATTCTTAATTCCCAAGGACCCCTTAATTCTCTTTCTTCATGGCAACTTTCCTAAGGAGAAAGGCAGTGCCAGGTTTTGCAGCAATATAGTGAGGAAATAAAGAATAAACCTGACCAGCATCTCAGAAGACAGCATATTGTTTTACATCATCAACACGTTAGAAATGGCTTAAAATCTAATTTTTGTGTGTGCTGTGTATGCCTGTGGTGCTATAACAAGAAATAATGGTTGTAATAAGGGTAATTAAGAATTGTAAATAATTGATATAACTGCAAGGACTCCCTTACATTCATTTTTCTAGTAATAACAGGTGCTACTCACTTGAGGAACTCAGCTACCCAAGACAATTATGTCTGTGTAAGACTAGAATCATGATCCGTAGGAATGTTATTCTGATTAAAATACTGTTCTCATCCTCAAATATCCTATGCCTTTATGATCAAGTAAGCAGATGATCACTGTACAGGATGACCTTGAAGAGATATGTATATGCTAGGCAAAAAATATATCATATTTGTTCCATTCATGGGTATCAAAATATAGATCTACTAGTCTAAAAGTGTTGCTTTAGATATTTTAATAATTTAAAAACTTCAGTCCAACTTTACTGAGAGCTCTGCAGTTGTATTTGCCTCATCTGTGACAGGAAAAAGTTTAGTTTCATCTGTCCAAACATGGCATGAGGAGGAAAGGATGTTAAATGGACACTTTACTTGTCTGCAGCAAAAATGGCTATGTCTGTAGGGTTACATTAAACAACATTATTTTATGTTCTCAAGTGCTGAATCTGTACGTCTGTATTATGGTATTGTTAAAACAGTTCCTGGCATATTTTTGGATTAGAAAAGGTAGGACCTTCCCAAACATAATTTGAGATACATCATGAGGCAGATATTATAGGTGGTTTGGATGTGGCCACCCTGTTTTGGAAGATGAAAGGGTTTAATAACATGGGTATGTTCCATTCCAGGCCAGTCAGTCTAAGCACCTGGGAACCATCCTGGGAGCTTGTACCTTAGTGTCACAGATGCAGTCAATAACTGCTTGACAGATCTCCTATCCAAGAGTAAGAAAGAAGTTCAAAACGATTAATTCCGCTCCAATTTTAATTTTCTGGCAGCTTGTGAACAGCTCCTCCTACCATAATGACACCCTATGTTTCTCTCTGTGTTACCATAAAGGTGAAGAAAATGCTTGAGTCAGGAACTGTAGCTCTGTGGAACATTCGGTTTTGCTCTTTGGATCTGTAAAAACATCCAAATGAAGACAGCAGTGCTTGTGGGCCTGGTATAACCTCTTCTGCAGTGAAATCAGGTGCTCTGATTCAACCCTATCCTAACCCTTCTTCCAACAGCAGAAAGGGCAGCAACCTTATGCAGTCCGGGCTAGTAACTGAGCAGCAGAAGGCAGCGGAGCCTTGAGGGATCTCAGCTGAAGACACTCAGCATGTGCAGTGATTTTAACAGTTAGCAGATGCCAACAAAAGGGTTTATTCCTCCTTGCAGAGACTTCCCCATACAAGATCTTCTCCGTCCACCGCAAGAAAGGATTCCCGTAACTGGAATCTCTCATGAATTTACCTAATTTACCCCACTGTACCTTTGGTCAGCACAATACTTTTTCTATCATTTCTAGACATGAACACAGCCTAAAAAATTTAAGATTCTGTTTGAACCTGAATGCTATAAAAATGGAGCCAAGTTCATTGAAATTTTATGCTTAGGCCTATTTTCAGTTTACATTCATTTATTCTAGTAAATTAAATGCGCTTATTCTGAGATTGTTGTCTGATACTCAAGCCAAAGTCACCTGGACACAGACAATTACATTTTATTACCCTTCAAAATGGTATGGTAGTAGTCATACTGTCTGTTGGGAGTGGTGCCTGGCTCCATGCTCTCTTGTCTACAACCATAAGGACTTCTTGGGGGAGTGTTACCTGACCAGCCCCAAAAGCCTGTCAAGGATTGTTCTAATAATTTAATCATATGGATGTTAAATTCTAGTGCCTGGAAACATTCCCCAATACAATATAATGCAAAGCTTAGATGTAAGTTCAGAAATTAGGTCTCCTTAGGGCTGGACTTGAAAGTATGGAGATATGGGAATGTAAAGTAGACAGTAGCATTTTCCATAAAAGAGTTTAATGCTTTTCTCTGTGCTGGTTTTGTCTGGGATAGAGTTAATTTTTTCCATAGTAGCTTGTATGGGGCTATGTTTTGGATTTGTGCTGAAAACAGTGTTGATAATATAGAGGTGTTACTGCTGAGCAGTGCTTACACAGAGTCAAGGCCTTTCCTGCTTCTTACACCACCCCACCAGCCAGTAGGCTGGGGGGACACAAAAAGTAGGGAGAGGACACAGCCAGGAGAGCTGACCCCAACTGACCAAAGGGATATCCCATACCATATGACATCATGCTCAGAAATAAAAAGCTGGGGAAAGAAGAAGGAAGTAGGGGGACATTCGGAGCGATGACTTTTTGTCTTCCCAAGTAACCATTACATGTGATGGATCTCTGCTTTCCTGGACATGGCTGCACACCTGCCTGCTGATGCGAAATAGTGAATTAATTCCTTGTTTTGCTTTGCTTGTGTGCATGGCTTTTGCTGTACTTATTAAATTGTTTTTATCTCAGCCCATGAGTTTTCTCACTTTTACCCTTCCTAGGGACGAGGGAAGTGATCGTCCCTTTGTACTTGGCACTGGTGAGGCCACACCTCGAATACTGTGTTCAGTTTTGGGCCCCTCACTACAAGAAAGACATTGAGGTGCTGGAGCGTGTCCAGAGATTTGTAGCTGATCTGATATAGCAAGCCCCAGCTGATCTGCTGTCACCCCACAGATAATAGGAGTGCAGGAATTGTGTGCAACCTGTGCCTGAACCTGCTTCCTCATCTGCCTCCTAAAACCAGTCTAGACAATGCAATCATACCCAGCCTGGGTGAGAGAGACAGAAAATAACATTTTTCCTTCCCTTTGAGGGGATTTGGGAGACTGACTACTTAAAGGAGGGAAAGGGAACACAGCAGCTGCCAAAGGGATCTAGTGATAACTGTCTTGATGGGATGAAGGAGTTGCTAAGATAGTGTATGTTGGATGCATTTTAGTTTTGTACAGCAAAACCAGCAAGGTTTAAAAGGCAATGTTTTGTGTCATTTCCTTTCCACAGCATTTCTTCCTTGACTTTCTTTTTTTCCTTCACCTTGTTGCATTTTTTTTTATGCTTCCTAATCTACTTGATTTGAAACATTGGCAAGAAATTCCAAGTGTATTAAATAAGATATATTTCCATAATAAATGGGATTCTCCTTTCTCCCTGGTAATAGGTATCAACATTATGAGACTTTTCCTCTTTGCATTGGCAATGGCTTTTGGAAAAAAAGAGAATAAAAAACAGCAAGTGTACTCACAGTCTTAGATTTAACCCCAAGTAGAGCTCTGCTGTCTCTGGGCGTATTAAATAGGATTGTCTGTTTTAAAAAGACCAAGAGATGAATTTTTTTGCGTTTCCTTGAGAAAGCTCCACAGATCTTGGCACTGTAACCATAAAGCTGCTACAATGGTTATTTCTGCATTAATTGCAATATACAGGTAAAGCAGCTTCACAGAGCCATGATAGAAACCACCGAAGAATCAGTATGTACCATCTGTTATCATGCATATAGTATAAATATCTACAGCTTTCTCTTAAACGCTTAGAACAGATGTAAATAATAATTAAGACATTTGCTCTGCAAGAGTCTTCAGCACTTTGTAGGATGTGAACCTGTGCTTTCCAGGTAAGACATCCTTTCCAGGAACAGCACAATCATTTGAACCACAGGAGAGCAGGAGGGAGGTGACATTGAGTGGATGCTGACTTGCTGCAAGAGGGAATTCAGAGTATCCTTGCAAAAGAGCAGTTATTTTAAGGAACCATTCCATGTGCTACTTCAATTTCTTTCTAAAGGTTGTAGGAAGGCTGACTCAGTGGTGACACATATGTGGTTCAGAGAATGGGATTTCCCTCCACCACAAAATTTTGTGTCCTTGGACAAGTCATTCAGGAGAAAATTGGCCAACTTGTCTTCATTCCTGGTTGCAGTGGGACTTGGAGCAAGAGCCAAAGAGGAGTTCAGGTGCCTAAGCTTATCTTAGATGCCTTTATTCCACCAAACTTCAAATTTGCCCAGAAATTTCTCTTTGCAAATTCGTTCTGCAGAGATGAGGGTTTGAACACTAAGTTTTGCAGATACTTCTCTTCTTCACTGAATGCCCAGATGTACAGCAGAGCATCCATTTGCTTATCGCATGCCTAACTGTTGTCTAAGAACAGAGAGTGGGCAGCCCTCCACCCATCAAGTCAGTAGGTCAGTTCAGGAAAAATCCCAGTGAGATTGAGTTCTCCCCAGAGTATGGTGATGTCCACCATATTTTGGTTTGTTTAAGTGTGGGTGAAGAAGATGGGCCTTTTGTATGGGAAGAAGACCTTCACACAAGATGTGAGAGAACCAGATGCCTTTAATTTCCTTTACCAAGGTTAGTCAAATGTCTTAAGGTTTGGATTATCTGCTCCAAAAATCAGGTACTAGGTATTCTGAGGGATAAGAGGGAGAAATTCTCCATCCTTCCAGCTGAACATATGTAGGAAATAATGGAAGTTTCACTGGAAGACAGATGGCTTTCCAGCTTTGTGGGAAGGAAGTTTATCTTTTGAAATTGATGAATTAAGGACTTTTTGGAATTTAAATCCATTTTATTAATGACAAAGCCATTTCTGTCCATGTGGTCCAGCCTAGCTCAGGTGAAAGTCTTCATCCAAACAGTTCTTCTCCTGTTTTATTCCTTTTCCTTCATCTCCATCTGCCCTGATGAACTTTTCCTTCTTTTTCCTGGGAAAGTAATTTTTTTTTTCTTTTTTCTAAAAAGACTGGAAGCACTCCTACTTCAGATTACCAAAAGGGAATTGGGAGGTGAGAGATGTGAACTTGCTCAATGACAAAATTAACTGTGTTTTCCAAGGAGAGTTTATGTATTCAAATGATACAATTCATGTGAATCATAATCAGGTGAACAAATCTTATGCCACCTTAGGATTTTTAGAGACAGAAGTGTATGTATGTATGTATGTATGTATTTATTTATTTAAAGAAAGGGCAGGACTGCCTTTTAAGAGAGAGATTTAGGCTACGGTTTATAAATTTTGGAGAAAAATGGTCCAGAGAAGAGCATTTAAAGTGTATTTCTCCCTGTTTTCAGTGTTTCTTACTGGCAGCTCCAGTCTCAGAAGATCAACTCTGAGAATCTGGTTTGGGGCACTTATCCTTTCCTATGCTTTGTATATACTTTTAACACAAAAGTTTGATTTCACTCTGGAGCATCAGCAACCTAATGGCTCCATGTGTGTCCATGTTATGTTATACAGGTCTCCTCATTACAGTTTCTGGATTGCCCTTATATGCACAAAAGTGTAATCTTAAGTGCCAAATAGGGATAAAACACTGTTCTACTTCAGATGGCTGCTGTGAGAATAAAGACATTAAAATTTTTGAAGTGGTCAGATGCTGTGATGATAAAGCGCTGAGATATCTCTTGGTCGAGCTAACTGAACTTCCAGTAAAAATTCACTGTTCACTTTAATTACAGTTCAGCAGGCCTGCACCAATTGGAAACAGATGTTTCCCTTCAGGTTTTAATTAATTAAATAAATAAATGAAGAGCTTTATTTTAAACATTGCTTTTCTAAGATTGAAATAGCCTTTGAAAAACATGAGAAAACTGTTGGACCAAAAATGTTCAAATATCCTAAAACACCTGCATGTCTTTTTAAGCTTATGGTAGCTCAAGCCATCCTGTGGATTAATAGCACAGACTTACAGGAATTGAGGGCATGGAAAAGAGCTTGGCCCCGTAATTGCCAAGGGAACCTTGCTATCTGCAGACTGTTCCATAAATCCACCAGAGTATTGAGGTATTGGCATTACCATCAGAATAAAAGAATAAGTAACACATCTCAGCAACAAAATCCGCAAGGCAGTATGTTAAACTGGGAAGTAGCTGGCTGTGTGAAATGCAAAAAGAAGGAGAGGGTAGAACAGCTCCTGCGAACTCTTGAGGATGGGAGCGTGTGAAGCCAATCACAGAGGAAAGACGAAAGGACAAAAAGGTTAGGCTGTTTATTTTATTTTTAGATGAAAGAATGCATTAAGATAAGACAATGCAACATGGGTGTGAACTTGGGATATTTTTGGTTGCATTTTTTAGGATGTTGCTTGTAGTAACATCGCAGAAGGAATGTCAGTCGATTTCCTAGGATTTTCTCAGATGTACATACTCCAGTTTGAACACCTGGGTAAAACTGCATCCCAGGAAGAAGGTTTTCTTCCACTTAAGTTTTTTATTTTTGCGTTCTCAAGACAGGCTTAACAGGTAACAACAGGATAAGACTTTAATTCTGTATAGTACGTTTGTGGTTCTCATCCATTTAATCCATACAAGGAGAAAAAACTGCTTCTTATAAGGTGGTCTAAAAGTTGGAGCACTCAGGAATAGATAAGAGTTTGATGCAAGAGAGTTTGCTAATCCCCACTTGAAAAAAGAATTTCTTCACTGTGCACCAAAGAAATTAAAATTTCTTTGTATGAGAGAGACAGGGAGAAAAACTCCAAACAGAAGTGAGACTTTGCTCTGTAAATGGTCACATCTCTTCTAGAGGGGGATGTTACATCCTAGGCCCTGTTCAAGGAGTCTTCCTTTCTTTTTTTTTTTTTTTCAGTAGCTGCTGAATGTAATATAAAGAAACTGTCCCTAGCAAAGGAATAAGAAGTAGCATCACAATCTGCTGTCCCTAAAAAGGAGCTCAGTTTTTCAAAAGAACAGAGGGTGTGCCTTCCGTACAGGACTTACCGTTGTCAATCCCCAAGACCCACAAATGCCAACCCTCACTCCTGCGTCAGTTACTTTCTTCAGAGTCCTCGTTTCTGACTGTCTCTTGACATCTCCCTGCTCAGCAGGAGTGTTTTTAGAGAACTCTGTCATGTACCACAGGGGGAAGTTTGGCTCCTATATTGAGAAGAGAAGGTCTTGAAAGCTTCGGGGAAAGCAGGTTCTTTCTGCTGTTCTATATCTGGAAGGCTTTTCTATCCTCTTTTAGGGAGGATTTTTGCCAAATGAAATGGGTGTTTGCCTACATTAGAAAATACACAGAATCCCAGAAGTTTATGCAATCATGTTTTGCTCCAGCATTACCTCCTGAACCCTGTCATGGACCACCACCTATGACTACTATGGAGCAAAGACCATTCAGTATTTTCTAACTATCTCCTGCTACTTCAAGCCGTGCTGCAGAGATGATGCGTCAGTTATTGTTGTAGCTGATTAACTCTTGCTCCACTCTGAATGCTATTTTTGAAAGGCCATGGTAATCTCTAAATCACAGCCCTCAATGTGCACTCAACAATGGAAGAGCATTACCTGCAATTTCCCAAGCATTTAATTTCCTTGGAAGATTTATTTGTAAACAAACATGAGCTTTATTGTTGCTTGTTGCAGACATGCAGTAAATTAGTTTTTCCACGTGGAAATGCAGCAGCATAAAATTCTCACTCGAGGAAAGTACTAACTGGCATTATGGCATTACTTTGTTAATTATATTGGCACATACACTGTTGCTCTTTACATTAATCCTGTACACCAGAAACACTTCATACTTAATGATTTCCTGGACTTCTTGTATATCAATTCATGCTTAATCTACTTTAAATCGTTGTCAAAGTGACAAATGCAAGGAAGACACAGACAGCATTTAAAGCAACATGACTCCTGAGCCAGTGAGTCATGGTCATAGAAGCTATCATGCAGTGATTACTGGTAAAGATTAATTTGAATGTGTTGAGTTTGGCTTTGGTATGTCTGACAGGTTTCTGACTCTTTCTTATCAGTCTGACCTGTCATTTTTTAACAGATTAGATTTTCCACGTGGTCCACTTCTCTAGCCAATTCTCAGTCATTTCGGTTTTGGTTGTTGACTGTCAATGGTGTCTAATAAGATTATGAGCTTGGAAGACTACGATTATGAATTTTATTTAGGTTGTTGTTTATGACAAGGAAGGCCATCACTAATCGATGTTATAAATTATATATTCTCCAGTCCTTAGCATTCTTTGACCGTGCAGCATTCTTAGTGGGAAATGGCTCAACTGACACAGCCATCTTCCCAGATTTCTTCCATATTTTTTACAGCAACAACCCTGTTATTGCATGTCAAATAACTTACAAAATCAATTTACGTCATTTTATCATCTCACTTCAAAAGGAGCTTTCCAAAAGTGCAGTAAATGTAAAGGCATCTGCTGTGGTAGTTACCACATAAGTTTTACCTGCTCCTGAACTCAGAAAAGTGCATGAAAGTACCTTGGCAATACACAGGAGAGTCTCTGGCTCTCTTGAAATTTGAATTCAGCGCTTGAGTACCTGCCTTCCAGAGATATTGGACCAGTGTTTCAATCAGGAGTCTTACATTTATATGGACTAAGTACTTAGTATTTAGTACTTAGTCTTTACAAGTACTAAGTGGACAGAAAAGTTTCCAAATTTCTCTCTTGAGAAGAAGAATCTTGCCAAAGTAGTTTCCATCCAGCTGGAAGGAGCGTTTCTCAGCTCTGCAAAGAGCAAATCCAGTGGGAGATATCTGAGCTCTCCTGGATGAAAATGCATGTAGTTACTTGCAAACATGGGACACAAAAAAGGAAGATCTGTAACAAGGAAGACAGAAAAGAGGAAAAGCAAAACATAGATGTGTGTTTTCAATTCTTCATTTCTCTGCTATTCATGTGTGTTACTTAGCGCTACCAGGAGAATTGTCATGGCACTGGCAATGTCTCTGTCAAAACTGGAGCATGGGCTGTTTTAACTTTTAAAATTTGACCAGAGGAAGAAATAATGAAAATAATGCTGGAGATGAAGTGCACAATAATTATCACAATGACTATTAACATGTAAATGTACAACTGGTTGTTTCAGACTAGATGCTAGGAATCCCTCATCCCAGATGAGTGCTGCATCCACTAGATTACTCAGACTTGCTCTTAGCTATTATTTCTATCAAGCCCAATCAATAATTACTAAACACTGAAAATTCTGCTAGGCACCATGCAGCAGGATAAGCAATGTGGACACCTTCATAGGAGGTGGAAGGAGGAGTTTTAAACCATGCCTTGCAACTTCATTATCCCACTTACAATTACATGCAAAATGCAGTCCATGACCTCAGCAGAGATACTATGGGGAAAATTCTCTATGTGTTATCACTTGTGAAATGGGCTTTCTTTCTATGTAGAATGCAAGCACATAATTACTTTTAATACATTAATTTTATGCCCACAGCTCCTACTTTGTGTTATCACTTTTATTTTCCTACCATGATTAGGTTTTTCTCCCAAAGCTTTCTAGGAGCTTTAAACTATTTTTAAATTGCTGTCTGTTTTATTTCAACTGTGATCTCCCATCCCTTTTATAGTTCCTTGCTATATTTCCCTCTGGTTTTCCTTTAGCTTCTAATTTCATTTTCCCTGGGTTCATTATTTTTATGCTAGAACTTTGAATATTGTTTTACCGCATGTAGCTCTTTTGTACCTTGTAGCTGTGAATCGTTATTTACACTTTGAAATGGAGGCTTGGATGCCTTCATCTAGCTGGTGGCTCCATGTCATAGATGCTGTGTTATCATGTAGTGCAAAATAGTCCATCCCAGTGGTGAATTTTTTTAACTGTGAATCCCTGTGGGAAGATGCTAAGTGTGCACACAGAGTAGGAGCTGAGTTCCCATTAAAGCTGATAGCAGAGCTTGCTGCACTGTTACAAAACCTTTGTGCTTTAGCCGGAGCAGTGATAGTGATCATTTCCAGCATAAGGATTTTCTCTGGGATTATGACTACATGGGTACTTCAACCCATTCTTGAACTTTAAAAAGTTCTTAACACTTAGGTCTCCAGATTGCTTAAAACCTGAACCCAACATGTGAGATCTCACCCTCCAGGAATGTGAGGGCAGCAGTTAAGACCAGAGATGTGCCACTGGAAGTAGTGCTAAAACCAGCCAAGATTTAAGGTTTAACAAGAAGTTTCTCCTTTTCTGGCTGTATTTATCTGAAAAACAATCAGGCAAGTAACCTTTGCTGTGTTGTAAGAGTTTCTCGGCTGTTTTATTTTTTTGCTTCTTTGTGTTTGTTTTTTTTCCTAATGACCAGTGAATGAAACTGCATGTACATAGTACTACGTTGTGAGACCTTAGTGCGTGCTCTGCAACCCTGCCGCAAACTAAAATTTCTGCTGTATATCTTCTTTGGGGAAAATTTAGGGTTGGGCAATGGGTAATGTTATATTTCCCTGACAATGAGTTAAACTCCTGCCCTCTACCTCCCTTTCCTGAAGTCAAGTCTGGACAGTGAAAATACTTATAAGTTGCCCTTGTTCTTCTGTCCTTTCCTCACCATAGCTATCCTTCTAGTACAGATAATGACTAAACATGATTAGAATAGTAATTTCACAGCATTTGATCCCATGTTTAGCAGTAAAACTGGGGTCTCTCTTTGACTTTCCCCCCACCCCGCTTCTCTTTTCTTCCTTGAAAATGTGTTATTGGTGTATAGTTCATCAGCAACACCTTTAGAAGACTGCCATGTAGACTCCTCAGCAGCTTGATGCATGGATAGGAGTGGGGAGGGAGGAGGAGAACAGAGGAGGAAGATACAGATTATTAATACCAGCAGTTCTTGTACCATGAAAATGGTTCCATTATGCAAACTCTGGATACAAAGCTTGTGGTTTTGATCTTGGACATGGAGCACAAATCTCACAGATGTACGGACACAACCACAGTCTTGCTTGTGGGGTTGGAAGGCAAAGCAAAATTCAGGAGTGCCAACTAAAGTGAATTCAGATAAAAAAGAAAATTCTCTGGAACCAGTCCCTGTAACCTGTTTCCTACAGCACTTCAGGAAGTCCCTTTGGTTGCTACAACCTCCTCTCTACATTGAACTCTCCATGCCTTTGTCTACAATGTTTGCCTTGTCAGTTAAAGAACTTTTATCTCTAGTCAAAAATGTCTTGGCAGAAGTAAGATCTTTTATATTTAAGACTATTTAGTTCCTCTAAACTCAGGAGATATTCAGGCTTTTGCTTTGAGGAAAGGAAGACAGGGATCAGAGCCAAGCTTGTCCTTTTCCTTTATGATCTGCACGTGAAAAAAAAAAAAAAAAGAAAAAATCTCAGAAAGTAGAGAAAAAGTCCAATAAAAGGATCTTCATCAAAGTAGTAGTCCAGACTGCCAGAAATTCATTGCAATCTTCACTATAGAATGTTGCTCATATTTTACATGCAATCAGAGCTGTTCTGGAGGGTAAATCTGGAGATTCATTCTTCAGATTTTATTTGAAGTGACAGGACAAGAAGCTATAGGCACAAACCGAAATACGGAAAATTTCATTTAAACATTAAAAAAAAAAAATTATTGTGAGAGTGGTTGAACACTAGATGTGGATTCTCCATCTTGGCATTTTTCATTGTTGACAAGGTTCATTCTTTGTCCTCAAAGCAACAAAAACTTCTGATGTCACACGTAGAAGACACCACTTTGCAGGCTGGACAGGTTTGTTGTGCTAGGAGCCACTTCCGCACGCTCTCATCCAAGGTCGACTTGAAATGACAGAGAGGTTTTGCATTGGCAGACTGCAACTTCACTGGGTATCCCCCCCTAGTCTTTTCTGCAGTTAAGTGCTTTGCCATAGAGCTGGCAATAAATTAGTGACAGAGAGTGGGTAGAATTTGAATTCTACAATTAATTCTCCATGTAGCTCCTTAATACAGTACGAGAGATCTTTAGCTGGAGAAAGCTGTCTTTGGTGAAAAGTGGACTCCCTAACGAGTCCACAGCTAGTATAGATTTTTTAAATTTTTTTTTTTTAATTTATTTATTTTGGCTTCATTTGTATAGTGACATCCTGAAGCTAGCATAGATGAGGATGAAATTTATTTATCAGTGATAAAAATCTAAATTTACTTTTATTATAGCCAGTTATCCATGTGTAATGAAGGATGAATACTTCTACCATAAGCAATTCCCCACCCCAGTCATAGAAAAAAATTAGCCACCTTTATTTTACACTGTTTTCTTGAGGTTACAAAGTGTATCATTAAAACTCCATTTCATACAAAGCAGATGTTAAAATCGCCTTTATGACTGCTTCTCATTTTCAGCATGTCTAGAGATCTGGTGTGGTCACTGTGAAAAGAAAATAGTATTTGTATTCTTATTCATATCATAGGTTGTCTTCCACCTTCTCTACCCTTTTGGAATTCATTAATATAACTCTGTGTCACGACTATAATGGAGTTCTGGCTTGTTTTATTCTACATATTACAATGTGAACAAATTTCTAAATATTCTCAGCTATGCATGAGTATACCCTATAGAAGGGAAAAATAAACATAATTTGATGCTAAACTGTTAACTTAACACAGCTCTAGAGATTCCCTAGCCAATATCGTCACTTGTGTGCCTCCTGCCAATATTTAATTTTTTATGTAGAAAAGCCGCTTGCTAAATGTTCTTTGACAATTTTGAAAACTGATGTTGAAAGCAGCACACACTCAGTCTCTGAGTGCTGCTTTTAAAACTGTGTGTTTTCGACGGGCTTGTGTTGCAATGCACAGCTTTCAGGAGTTTCATCAGTATCCACATTTGACATTTTCTATCCTGAGTTAAGTCAGATATGGAGAGGTAGAGCTTGGTGTCTCAGAAAGTGCAGAAACTCGGGGGGGGCGGGGAGGAGAGAAGAAGAAAAGAAAAAGGGTATTTAAAATAAAAGGGTGGAGATACATGTTTCTATCTATTTGTTACGACACTCTAGGCTCCAAATCTACAGGATATTCAGTGACTATGTCTTTCCTAGACTTGTATGACGGTAGCATACTCTCCTGGACAAGAGAGCAGAAATACATGAGAAAAGTGACCAGTGCTGCCAAGATACATCGGATTTATGGCACAGTTGCTATTATCACGAACACAACAGCTTTACTGCATGTGTCAGATGGGCTGTGTGGTGCACACATAGGTCAGATCTATTTTTGCATATCCAGACTAAGGAAATTGTAGCTTTGGAAAACTGAAGAGGGAGAATACTCCCTACAAACACTGTTCAATCTCTCTTCTCTGGACTTGTCTTCCTTTTTCCTGTCCTCTGTCTTCTCCTGACATCCCAGTCCCCCATGAGCAGGACTTACAATCCAGAGTGAAAGGGTTGAGTGAAAATGTCTACATTCACACATAGCTTTTTACAGCCAGTGATACTTAGTTGGGAACATTTTCAAATGTTTAAGTGATCTAGGAGCAGATATACCTTGATACATCGACTGATATGCAAACTGTTTTTTTTAAAGTCCCCTGCATCAGAAATGTTGTCTCAGATCAAAGAACCACATAGAAAAAAACATTTTGTCCAATTCTCCCAACATGTTTGCCAGAACTGCTCTCTTAAAAATTATCAGACAATCAGGATGGCAGGTTGCCTTTTATGATCTGTTTATCTTTTTCTGATAAAGCACTCAAGTAATTTTGCTGTGATTTTTTTTTTTTCTTCATCAGAGGATGAAATGATAAAGGAAACTTACATATGACACTGCTTTTTGCATTTAAACTCAGGTTAAAAAAGTCTTGAACACGAAGGTAGGAATCCCCCTGTTACTAGACCACGGCTTAATTATCTGACTTTAAAATACAGTTGGCTGCTCCTTTTGATTTACTGGTGCTGCCTGATAATTAGCTCTCTTTCTTTCCCCTCACTGACTTTGTTTGATAAGGCTTTTATAGAGTCTTGGCGTGTGTAATTTAGTAAGTCCCATTTGTAATGCAGCACATCTCTCTCCCTCTCTCTCTCTGCTCTGTCCCAGGCTTGGAGCAGAACAGAAGTCTAATTGGCACTGTTTACAAACCATTGCACTTGGGAAGAGCTGTGCCTCCATTTGATAAGTAAAGATGTGAGAGATGAGAAGATTATAACTAATTCATGCTTTGAGCCATCTATGAGTCAAAAACCAAAGTAAGACAGGAAAAGAGAATAAAGTAAAAGAGAAGCAGGTACATTTGGAAGGCAAATAGATTACATTGCAAGTAAAGCATCAGGAGTTTTTATAAGAGATGGGTTGTGAGCAGCTGATGATTTACAAGGTGCTTTGGATCAATCAAATTGCCATGCTGAGAGGTTAAAAGGTTAAAAAATTAAAAAAAAAAAAAAAAGAAGAAGTGTTTGCAGGAAGCAGAGGCCCATTTTTAATTACCAACAATAATTTCTATAACAAATCAGAACTTGGCCCACATGGGCTGAATGCAAATTGGATCCCAGAAAGCTTGTGTTATTTTTAACACAAATTTTTTTTTACTTAACTTAGGTGTACACACTGTACTTAAGTCAGGTGGCTGGATCCTGGGAGGAGGACACTGTGGGGACAGTACCATTCTGTGTTTTCCCTCTTCCACAATTTTTCCTGAAATATTTTCTTTTGGCTACCATCAAGGTACATAGAGCTTCATTCACACTGATGATGACTCTGCTTATATCTTTGGGTACCTTCTGCATGCTCATGAAATGAAAGGAGAGGGAAGATCTGGGCAGGGATTGCAGAAGGAATAAAAAAGTTTGCTTTGAGTGAATTCCCAAAGACAGAGAGATTCTTGGAGTATTAGCATGTCTGAATGCTTCTTCACATAGATTTGTCTGAGCGTGCAATTGCTACCACTTAAGCATAGCACCAGAGATATAGGGATACTTAGTGTCAGACATGAAAATATGAGGGAGGAGGGAGTGTTGCAATGTTTTCTTTATATCCTACCTGTCTGCCACATCCTCAGAGCCAATTAACTGCCCCTTCTCTGTTGTCAGCTGGGTGACAACAGGGAATTTTTCGGAGGCTGGGTGACTTCACTTATGTCTCCCATTTGCACTGGTAATAAATTATGCCAGTATTTCTGTGGCAAGGCCTTTTAGGACCCTCATTGCCTGTGGAGCAATCACTTTTCTCAGCCTGCCTTAGCACAAAGAGCTACTAGAGGACTTATGGAGATACAATGTGTGGCTAGAGCTTAGAGACTTAGACAGGGCTGTATGCAGGACTTAGAGACTAGGAGGACACAGTAACATCAAGAGCTGGTTTGGGATGTTGTCCAGCAGTATTTGATGGTTTCTGTCTGCATTCAAGCAAAATCATAATAGTCTCTATTTAATTTATTTCTTCCTAAATGTGGAAGAAGTGATGATGCATTCTGCAAAGATGGTTCTACAAGCTACATGCCAAAAATCTTTGTGTGGGCAAGAGCAACAAGACCCATCTCTATAGCCTGAAAAGGTAAAAGAAGGCAATCTCCAGGCCATGATATCCCTGCTGGTGGCCCTATGATGTTATCCTACCATAGGGAGTCATGTAGCTCATGCACCATGATATAGCATTGCTATATCACCAGGGAATTAAGCAGTTCAGGGACTATATGTCAGGCCTCTCAGCTCAATGACTGGATTAAAAGTCATGTGTGGAAGTGCGAGTACTGAAATCTCAGTGCTTGCCTTACATTCACATGCAGAGGTGACCTGCCTCTCCAGCTTCTGAGCATCCTTCTATCGCCTTCCAGTGTCCCAGCTTCTACAGCTACTGGCTTTGGCTACTGCAGCCAAAGCTTCACATAGGTAGCTAGTAAAGAAGAATATAGTATGACAAGAACTGCACTACGTCAGACCAAAGATCTACCTAACCCATTTCCTATGTCTGAGAGTGGCCAACAGTGTTTTCCTAGGAACAATTACAAGGACAGAGGAAGAATTGGGTCATACTCCTCTAGAATAGTATTTCAGCCTGTGGTAACTTGCTGTGAAGGAACTTCCAAATCTAGAGGTGCCATCACTGTCTCTAATACCCTTCAGCAGCTTTCTGCAATACAATGGAAACATCATGATTTTAAGTGCTCTTTAATAGTATCTCACTATATTATCAGAAGCATAACTGATGGAAATAGTGATGTTAAAACTGACTTAAATATTTTTTTTTTTTTTAATGACTGATAGAAAAACATATCTGCTGCTTCATAGTTTTGGGATCTGGTTGATAGTTCAGGCTGAAAGATAACAATCCACATTCACTGGAAAAGCTTGTATAATTCTCTTTGGAAGCTATTTCTTCCTTCTTTAGCCCTAATTGATTGTAAATCAGCCTTCATGAAGTACTAAATCCTTTGAACAAACTGAAGTACTAAATCCCTTGAACAACAAAGCTTTTGAGTTTAAGGAGTCTGTCTCTTCACTGTGAGAGCTGGGAAAATCTACCCTTCGGGGACTGAAAAACAGTCCTGGATGCCTCTTAACTATCTTGGGACAAGATGTGGGTTTGAACTGGGAAACTGCCCTCAGAGGTAAAGGAGCAGAAGAGAGTTGGCAGCTATTCAAAGACATTTTTCTTAGAGCACAAGAACTCTTGATTCCAATGTGCAAGAAATTGGGCACGGAGGGCAGGAAATGAGCATGTCTGAGTAAGGACCTCCTGATCATACTGAAACACATGAGGAAAACGCATAGGCAGGAACACACATCTTGAGAATAGTATAGGGATATTACTTGGGAGTATAAGGATGAGATCAGGAAAACTAAGGCACAGCTGGAGCTAAATTTGGCAAGGTATGTGAAGAATAATAAGAAGGGCTTCTACAGGTACATTAGTCAGAAAAGGAAGATTAAAGAAAATGTACCCCTCCAATAAATGAGACAGAAAATCTGGTGACAACTGACATGGAGAAGGCTGAGGTACTTGACAACTTTTTTGCCTGTTTTCACGGGCAACTGCTTTTCCCACATCTATCAAGTTCCTGAATCTCAAGGCAGGGACTGGAGGAATGAAGGCCTACCCATCGTAGGAGAAGATCATCATAGGTTTGAGACCATCTGAGGAACATGAACATATACAAGTCTATGGGACTCGATGAGATGGATCCCAGGGTCCTGGGGGAAATGGTAGATGTAGTTGCTAAGACACTCTCCATCATAATTGAAAAGTCATGGCAGTAGGGCGAAGCCCCCATTGACTGGAAAAAGGGAAACATCATGTCCATTTTTAAAAAGGGTAAAAAGGAGGACCCTGAGAACTACCGACCAGCCAGCCTCACCTCTTTGCCACGTAAGATGATGGAACAGATCCTCCTGGAAGATATGTTAAGGCATATGGATGACAGGGAGATGATTACAGACAGTCAACATGGATTCACAAAGGGCAAATCATGCCTAACTAATGTGGTGACATTCTACAATGGAGTCACTCTCTTGGTAGATAAGGGAAGAACAACTGATATCTAGTTAGACTTCTGTAAGGCCTTTGATGCAGTCCCATACAACATCCTTGTCACTAAATTGGAGACATATGAGTTTAATGGATAGACCATTTGATGGATAAGAAATCGGCTGGATGGCCATATCTAAAGAGTTGCAGGCAACAGCTTAATCTCCAAATGGAAATCAGTACCAAGTGGTGTCCCTTACAGGTCTATATTAGGACTAACACTGTTCAATATCTTTATTAATGACATAGTGGGATTGAGTGTACTTTCAGCAAGTTTGATATGCTTGAGAGAAGGGATGCCATCCAAAGGGAACTTGACAGGCTTGAGGAGTGGGGCAATGTGAACCTCATGAAATTCAACAAGGCTAAGGGCAAGGTCCGTCATGTGGGTCAGGGCAACGCCTACTATCAGTACAGACTGGATTATGAATGGATTGAGAGCATCCCTTTCGGAGAAGGACTTGGGAATACTGGTGGATGAAAAATTGGACATGAGCCTGCAATGTGCACTCGCAGCTCAGAAAGCCAATCGTATCTCGGGCTGCATCAAAAGAATTGTGGTCCCAGCAGGTCAAGGGAGGTCATTCTCTCCCGCTGCTCTGCTCTCGTGAGACCCCACCTGGAGTACTGCATCCAGCTCTGGGGTCCTCAGCACAGGCAAGACATGGACCTGTTGGAGTGGGTCCAGAGGAAGGCCATGAAAAAGATGAGAGGGCTAGAACACCTCTCCTGTGAAGAAAGGTCGAGAGAGTTGGGGTTGTTTAGCCTGAAGAAGAGAGGGCTCCAGGGAGACCATACTGCGACCTTTTAATATGTAAAGAGGGTTTATAAGAAAGATAGAGAGAGGTTTTTTACCTGGGCCTTGTGATGGGACAAGGACCAATGGTTTTAGACTAAAAGAGGACAGATTTAGATTGGACATAAGGAAGAATTTTGTTACAATGAGGGTCATGAGATACTAGGGAACAGATTGCCCAGAGAAGTTGTGGATACCCCATCCCCAGAAGTGGTCAAAGTCAGATTGGATGGGGCTTTGGGCAAACTGATCTAGTGAAAGATGTCCCTGCCCATGGCAGAGGGGTTGGACTAGATGACCTTTAAAGGTCCCTTCCAACCCAAACCATTCTCTGTTTCTATAATTCTATGAACCATTTGTCTGTGCCATGGTGTCTCTGCTTAATCCATTTGTGAAGAGCAGTTGTCCTGCTGTCTGGATATAATTTGTGGATTATTAAGTATTTCTAACATATAGTATTGTGTCAGTTCCAGAGTTCTTATTTCTTTTAATAATTCCCAGCACAGCCTGAGATTTTAATACAGAATTATCATCAGGTGTATCCAGGGATGAGGCAGGCAGAGAGTGAGGGATGAAAGAAGGACTCTAGTTCAGTGGAGCTATCAAATACAGTAAGATCTGCATATGTTTACTAGTCAGTAAATATTACTGCTTCTGCCCTTCTGGTATGTTTTATTATATCTTCTCTTTCCTGAAATAAATCAAGCTCTCAGCTTTCTGAATCAGAATAAAAATAGTAGGTAGAATCATAGCTCCCTTTGGAAAAATGGAAACCCAGTTCTGAGAAACGTGCCAAGCTTGCCAGAACTGAAATTGTGAGACAAACAAAACCAAAGTTTGGCATAATATCTGAGAATTAGTTCCATTATATTTCCATGAGCTAAATAATTTTTTTTTTCAATGAGAGGTGAATCATATTGGCATTGGTTATTCAACTCTTTACTGTATGTGGAAAAAGGCTCATCATCAATATATGTGCAGCACACAGAAAGGTTTTGAAATTACGGACAGTGGATTTCTGGGTAGTATGAGGGCTGCATGGGGGAACATCTTGTGTCTAAAAAGTCTAAAAGTCTAAAAAAGTCCTTGAAAAGCCACAAAAGAAGAACACCAGTCTTACATATGCTCTTCATAGCACTGTATTGCCAGTGGAATGTTTATAGGGTGTCAGCTGTTTTTGAAAAATTGGGAAATCATTGGTCTACAGAGAAGACAGTAATCATTTTGAACTATTAGCTCCTCTATGAGAGATGATAAAAAACATTTCCTGAAACTAAAAGAGAGCAGAGACTGTTCTGGAGTTTGCTACATAAGCAGAGAGGGCTAAGATACACTTCTCAATCTTTTTCTCCAACTTTTCTTTACTTCAAGCATCAGTTTAAGATATCATACAGGTCTGGTGTCTGTTGATTCTTAATTTGATTTCTGAAGAGATGTTTAGATTAAGAAAAAAGACTTGCAACTCATTCATAGCAGAAAGCCTGAGATTAGCTACTGAAGCTAAATGTGAAATGAGCAACTTCAGAGTCCTGCAGCCAACAGCCCCTGACCTGAAGTACTGCTGGATGGAAAATACCTGGCAAATTTGGAAGTACAGATTTATAAAGGTGACAGCTTGAAAAGGCTGGAGGTGAAGGAGAGAGCAAGGTTGAGAAGAGGGAAGGTGTACAGTCTGAATGGGGTAAGGAGGTGGAGGAGGGATGTAGAAAAATGTGTTTGTGAAATGCAGGCTCATGAAGGGGTCCCATAAGGGGAAAGAGGAACAGTGCTCTCAGATGGTGATGGCAAGACATGAAATGTCAAGCTTGAACTGAAGCAAACAATGTTCTTCCAGGACATTTATTGATAAAGGCAGCACAAATAACAATCAGGCAAAACCTAATGAATCTGAAAGTGAGCTGCAGGTCCCCACTCACACATTTGCTATGCCAGTATGTGAAGGCAAACACAAACTGCTTTCTCAAAGGCTTCCCTCACAAAATCTAGGGTGAATTAGTGCAACCAGAGAAAGAAATGTTAACCCACTGTGCATTTGTCAGCAGTAACAGTTGCAATCAATGCTGATTCAAGGCTGGAAATTCCCAAGGACCTGCTTCTTAGAAAATGGTAAGAGGCATTATTCACTGAGTACTAACCATTTGCTCAGAGTTATCCCTGTAATAGGTTATTGTGGTTCCTGACTGACATCCCAACCATCAGATAGGTCTTGTCGCAAAAGTTTATAGTCTCAGTTGACAAATGGCTGGGAATTGATGTGAGCTGACTTTGCCCATGGCCACACAACACAATAGTGCCAGAAGCACAATAAGACAGATTTCTTGAGCCTCATGCTCTATTATCTGAGGTGATTTGAAAAAAGAACTAGTTTGCTAGGTGAAAGCAACTGGTTAAAATGGGGTTTGGAAATTATTATTATCACGAATGACTTAATTAAGGGACATAAGGAGCCAGATAGAGAAACAGATGAATAGGTGGTTGGGAGGAAATCTGTTAGAAAGAGGAATCTCCCTGCTACAGCTAAACTTGCCACAATTATATAATAATCACAGTAAATACTGAGATCAGTGGATTATTTGCTTAACATTGAATGACTTATGTGGCATGTCAGCAAAACACCCAGGAGAATAAAACACACCAGAAACTGCTCTCTAATTACTCTTTTCAGAAGGAGTAATGATCTTTAATGTGCAGTGGATCTCATTAATTAACTCTCAGATTTTAATTAACTCTTTGCCTAATTCACCGGCCGTAATACATTATCACAAATGTCAGCTTAACAGTTTTTTCCTCATTTGGGGAGGAGAAAGAGGAACTGTGTGTTCATAAGTGTTTTCTGTTTCCTCTTTTCTAGTGCCTCTTCTGGTAATGAGTAACTTTCCTAATATGACTGTATGGAGTAGGAACCTATTGAAACATCCAGTGTGTTTGGTTGCCTAAATCTAATGAACTCAAGGAGAGATAGATGTCTGATTATCTTCAAATGTGCCTCACACATTTCTTAGGGCACTTTTTAGGCCCATTAAAAAATTGCAAAAAACCGCTGAACTGCTATCTTCAATGTGAAACAGCAAAACTGTGGGAGTCAGAACCATTTTGTGGTGTCCCAGGTCTGCTATACTAGCCAGTAAAAGAAATGTACTGTAAGTCTTATTTATTGTTAACAACTACCTCCTTAAACACTGGATATTCTTCCTGTTCCATAAAAACAAATATCTGAATCCTCCTTACATACTTCTAAATTCATTTTTAATCCAGGTAGCGTAACCAGAAATAAATAAATCCTACCAGTGTAGTCTGTGGCAGTAGTCCCATTGAATGACATATGCTTGTAGTACAAGGTTCTTCCTTGGGTATGCTCTTAGTGCTACAGCTATCGAGGAGCCAAGAGCAAATCTCATTACAGAAATTAATGTATTTGCATGGTGTTTCATTACCTTCAATATGAGTTTCTCACATGCTGAAGCAGATTTATCTTTGCTACTCCTTCACAGGGAAGACTGGTAGAGTCAGTATCTTGTCACAGTAAAGGACATGGACAGCACAAGGTCTTCCCTTAGGATGTCAGTGACGGTTCCCTCAGATTTCTTCCTCCCTCGCAGTTGTCCTGTAAGATTAGAGACCAGATTATCCTGTCCCTTAATGGTTTGTAGGTGAACACCTGATTTTCATTCCTGTCTTCACCACTAAGTTCCTGTAAAATTCCTGTTTCTCCCATTCCCTCCCCAGTCTTCACACATCTCCCACGTTCAACCCCAGTTTGTGCCCTTGCCTCTCCAAACAACAGCTTCTTTGCGACAAAAACATTTCTCACTCTGCTTGTACAAGACCTAGAACCACAGAGTTTCTATTTCATGCAGGTACTTAAGTAGTAGAGGAAAATGAATGCCTTACAGCGACATTTTGTTTTTCAGTTTTGTAGATCTATTGCTTTTTCTGCCCCCATTTCCCAGCATTTCCCAGCATTTCTAAGGCATACTGATGGATATTTTTAAGCAAACCTCAATGGAAAGATCTTCTGTTTATACTCAAGCGCTTATGAAGATGAATATGTTGTAAACAATGATGACATTGGATAGTGATTGTGCCCTGATGTAACATTTATTGATGTATGAAATTAGAGATTTGTGCTAAACTGAACTAATTGCTGGAACTACTGCTGCAGACAACTGAAAACTATTAATTACCTAAAACATAACAACAATAAAAAATGTTCTAATTTGTTTCAGGGAGATTAGATTTTGCCAGATTCCCCTTACATCACAACCCCAACATACATGCACCCACGATATTTTTTCTTGATGTTTCCTAAGTAGGAAAACAAGTTTTTCACCAAATGTGACAAATTTCCAGACTGTAGAACACAGAAGAAGTCCTGTCAAGTATAAAGAGATGACAGGCCATGCACAGGGTCACTTATTTTGGGTTTGGCTGAGGTGTACAAGTCAGAGAGGTAGAACCTGCGCTCTGTACAGAGCACTAGAAACCATCAGTTTTCTGGGATTTTAAACTGTTTTATTCCTCCTGTTTTCAGGCAAGTTATTTCACCTCAAATAAAATCATTGGTGAGATTAGAAGTGATGTTGACTTTAGATTAGGCTCTTTCTGGTTCTTCTGAAAATACTTCCTAAACAATACGATTTTGTAACAACAAAAGCAAAAAAGATAATTATTAATAATAATATTTTCCCTTTCCTCTTCTGTTATAAATTTGATGTAGATGCAAGATTTGAAAAGGAAGCAGCAGGAGGTGAAGAACTAGTGAATGTTTTTCAGTTACAGGGATAAAGAAAGCAGAAATGTTCAGGTAGTCTTTAAAACAATATCCAGCCAAGCCTGCTGTGGCTATGTCCTTCAGAGTAAAGTGTGGCTGAAGAGGATTGACGAGATATAGCCGGAGATGGTGAATTAATGGTGAATTCAGTTCTAACACAGAAAATAAATAGTTATAGAGGTCTTTATCTGTTCATCTTGCCCTCACGTCTTTGAAAATGACACATGGTGTTGGAAAGGACCTACTTGTTAGTTATGTAAGAACATGATATTTTAAGCAAGCCCTATACCTTCTTTGTTCTTCCCTATATTCCTGTCAATTTTTTTGTCGTTTTTTTTTGTTTGTTTGTTTTATTTTTGTACATTTCTACTATGCAGTATTTCACCTCTGTAAGACAGAGTCCAAGAGTGCCCCAAAGAGCCTCATTTTCAGCAAATGCTGAGCACTTTCCCTCTGGGAATCATTCCCTCCTTGGATGTCCCATGCATTTCTCTCTGAATTGGCTGAGATGTCTGTGTCATAATATTAAAAACAATGATCTGTCTAGCAGCACATAATATTCTGCATCTTCTGTTAAAGGGGGAAAAAACAGATGAGCAAAATCCCCTAGAATTCCCTATTAAAATACCATGGGTGACTTAGATGCTAGGCCCCATTTGTAGTTTTACCCCCCAAGCAGGTGCCAGGGAGCAGTTCAGACCCCACCTGCATGGCTACCACTTTGTGGGTTACTGTAGGCATCCACTCACTCCCATGTGAGACCTCACTCATATCAGCTGAGCACATCTGAAGACACATAGCACCTTTTGCGGTCTGTGTCTCACTCTGCTGGGTTTTACTGCTCCTGTGCCAAAATCTGTAAGATCAAACATAGCCCCCGCCAAACCTTTTCCAGTTCACCTTGCAACATCTTACCTTCCTTCACTGGTGTTTAAATTCACATGTAAAACTGTGAATTACATTCAGCAATGAAATGATTACTGCCTGATCACTCCTCTCTGTCTTCCTCTTCTTCCTCAGGGAAAAAAAAATTCATGCTCAGGACTTCTTTCTGGTGGACAGTATGGAAACATGTTTCTTTTTCATCTCACATGTAATTCTTGTTTGTAGCAGCTGTAACAGCAGGGTTTTCATGGCCTGGAAAAAAAATATGCAGATACGACTCTGCACTCCACAATTAAAACCACAACAATTTATTTAGGTGTACCACAATCAACTGAGTTGAACTTTTGAGTTGATTCATATATATTAAAGAAAATATTCTTCACTAAGTTGCAGGATCCCCTGGCTGTAACAACAAAATAAATTGCTCCATTCTTGGTAACTAAGACATTCATAGCCAGATAAATATTTGAGCCTAAGTTGTACAAATATAATTTTCTCCACTTAAAGGAAAACAGTCCCCATCCTCGCAGTGTCTTGTCTTGATCCAAGAATATGATAGGAGATCTATCATGTCCATTATCTAATTTAGTGCTCAAGCCTGCACTGTGGGATACCATTACCCTGTGATTCCCTGCTGAAAGAGATAGTTGCCATGAGAAATATACATTTTATTTTTTAAAAAACTCCTTTCAGAAACGTCCACCTCTTGAAAGGACACAGGAATTTCCCATTTTCTGAAGCCAATCTGAAGTAGATTAAAATCTCACATGGATTAAAGCAGCATGACGTTGGAAGACACATCCTTAGCCATGCTGCAAGAATATCCAGCATTCATTTCCTACATCCTATAATTTCTTTCTTTCTGGATCTCACCTGTACTTATTGCTCACTGCATATCCTTGCTAAGCAATGACCACAGGTGGCTTCAGTTTTGTAAAACCTTAATCAGATATTCAGGAAGCCATGCCCCATTTTAAGTGACTAGGTAAATGGCTCTGATTTTGTATTTCTACTGGGTTTTTTTAATTGGTTGTGATTTGTCCAGAGTTACCAGTATTGTAATCATAGATGATAAGAGACCGAACAAAGCCCCAATTCAAAGAAAAGACAATTAATCTTAAAGGGTCAAAAAAGAAAGATATGTTGTCAAACACTGCACATAGAAATGTAGAGTCTCTGGCAATCTGGAATTTCACATCCTGGTCAGCTTAACCTCAACTGTCAATGGACTTCTAGCCTTAATACCCACAGATGGCCCATTATATTTTTGTCTCAACTGTCCCTCTCTTCCCCTGTTGGGGGTATCCTGCACTGGATACCTGCTGGATCACAAATCAGATTGGCCAGCTACACGTGCAGGGTGGAGAGAAACTGATACGTCTTTGAGTTAGTGACCTAGTTGACAAGGATTGCAAGGCGGGCGGCAGCCTTGAGAATCTCATGCTCAGAGCAAGAGGTACATTTCCTCTGTTCACTACTAAGCAGGATTTCCAACCAGCAATATCCCCTTCTTTATAATTCACAGCCAGCCCCTTGTTTTATAGCACCACAGATCTAGAATTCCCCTGCTGATCTCCACTGGTTGATTGATTTCCACTGATTTACTACTAACAGTGGTACAATACCCAGTGGTAAGGCAGTTGCTGATCTGGCACTACTGTGACACTGTCGGATATGTTTTCTGATTCAACCCAATATGCCCAGTTGACAATGGGAAGATGGGACTGCAGTTTCCCCCAAATCTAATTGTCCAAGTTTGATGCTGATTTTCTGGGTTTTAATTTAAAAAAAAAAAAAAAAAATTCTTTCAGATCATTGGGAACACTGACTTTTAATGGGGCTTACTGACACTCATTAGATGTTACAACATCATCATTCTATTTATATCCAAATGAAGGAAGCGTGCTTGATGTGGCCTAAAATAGCTAAGCATGGTTTTCTGGCTTCAAAAGGGACCTTATATATTTTCCAATCATTCCCTGTAGTTTTCTAACACGCTGTATTATCTTGAAAGCTCATAATAAGGCTGGAATAACTCCTTTGATGACAATTCCACAACCTTCATTGACAATTACTTCTAATCCCAGAATGATTGTTTAGTTATGATATAGTTATGATATTTCTTTTAATGTTACATTCAAGCCCCCGATGGCGAAGTCTCCCTAGTTTTGCACAGTATGCTTTGTTCTGTTTACAGTGACTACTTGACAATAAGCGATGCTTGGGCCTTTCTATACCACCTCTTTAAGCAATGACTACATCCTTTTCTCTGAACAGAGACTGTTCTACCTCTCTTTAATTACCAGAAATCTATATCCAAAACTTTCATCTTTATTTCATATCACTCCTCTCAGCTATCTTCTAAAGAACCACCCATATTGGGATATCTTCTGTATTTGGAGTCTAACTAGTTACTGTTGTATAGATTATTATATTTTCTTATAAGTACTCCCTTTTGAGTAGCCAAGTAATTTTATTTGGATGTTTGAGGAAGACAGAGGAAGGGGTTTTTTCCTTTTCAGTTGTTAGGTTTTTTGTTTGCTGAAAGACTTATTTAATTAGACATAAAGAACTCAAGCTGTTTACCTTAAAAAAGGACAATCAAAAGGTGACTCTATTACGGTCTAAATATCTCCACAGGGAGAAATACCAGGTAGTAAAGGGATCTTTAATTTAGTGGAGAAAGATGTAACAAGAAACAGAGCCCAGAAGCAAAAAACATATAAATTCAAATTAGAAACAAGACACCAATTCTTAAATATATGAAAAAAATTAACATAGACTGAAAGTACCAATGGTCTTGGTGAATGCTCCATCCTCCTAAGCTTTACAGGCCATATACAGGTGTTTTTTCTGGAAGGCATGTTTCATAAATAAACATTTTTGGATTCATCACAGGACAAACAGGACAAATTTCTTGGGCTTGTATTCTTCACAAAGCCAGAGAAGATGTTTTAATAACCCTTTCAGGCCTCAAAACTTGTGAAATATTTGATCGACAAGACAATGCTCTTGCTATGAGTATTAGGAGAAAAACTGACAACAGCAGGATGGGAGCTTATTTGTGAGACAGATAGCTTCATGTATAAAGGGTCATAGAAAATTTGATTTATATGTGACACATGCACACACAACCTGTCTTCTCTAACAGAAATATATAGAAACAGGCACACTGAGGAGAAAACAAAATCTCACAAAAGCATATGGGCCATCCTGCTCCCAGATCTCACTCTGGATATGGAGTGGGTGAAAGAAAAAATAGTGTAGGACAGATATTAATTCATATGCTCATAGAACAGCCTAGGTTGGAAGGGATCTTGAAGGACCATCTGGTCCAACTTTTCACGGGAAAGGGGGCCTAGATGAGATCATCTAGCACCCTGTCCAGTCGCATCTTGAAAACCTCCAGTGATGGGGACCCTAGCAACATCCCTGGGGAGTTTGTTTCATTGATTCATTGTTCACACCATAAAAAAAATCTCCCTTAAATCAAGATGAAACATCTCCTGGTGCAACTTGTACCCATTGCTCCTTGTCTTCTCCATGTGACTCTTTGGGAAGAGAGACCCTCTGTTCTCTTTGTAGCCACCCTTTAAGTACTGCAATACTGTGATGAGCTCCCCCTGAGCCTTCACTTCTCCAGGGGGAAGAGACCTAACTCCTTCAGTCTTTCATAGGGCAGGTTCTCCAGCCCTACTTTGATTATCTTCATGGCACTCCTTTGGATCCTCTCCAGTCTGTCCACATATTTCTTGAATTGTGGGCACCACAACCAGACACAATACTCCAGGTGTGGCCTGACAAGGGCTGAGTAGAGTGGGATCATCACACCTCTGCCTCTGCTAGCAACGCCCCTGCAGATGCAGCCCAGGATCCGATTTGCTTTTGTTGCTGCAGCAGCGCACTGCTGACTCCTGGTCAGCTTGTTGTCCACCAGGACCCCAAGGTCCCTTTCAGGAAGATTGCTCCCTAGCCACACAGATCCTAGCCTGTACTGTGCTCTTTGGTTATATCATCCCATGAGCAGGACTTCACACTTGTCTTTGTTAAACTTCATACAATTTTCGCTAGCCTATTCTTCCAGCCTGTCCAGGCCTCTCTATAAGATGGCTCTCCCTTCTGATATGTCTACCTCACTGCCCAGTTTAGTATCATCAGCAGACTTGGTGAGGGTGCTTTCAATCCCATCATCCAGATCAATATGCAGACGTTGAACAGCGTGGGGCCCAGGATTGATCCATGGGAGATCCCACTAGTGACAGGCAGCCAGCCTGAGTAAAAACCATTGAACACCACCCTCTGAGTGCAGTCTCTTACCCAATTTCCTACCCATTTCACAGACCACCCATCCAGTCTGTATCTTGTCACTTTGTCCAGGAGAAAGCTGTGGGAAATGCTTTGCTTAAATCCAGGTAAACACCACCACCGATCTCCCCATGTCAATAGAAAATGTTTGTTGTAGAAGGTGATCAGGTTAGTCTGGCATGATTTTCCCTTGGTAAAGCTGTATTGTTTTTCCCAATCACCAGCTTCATTTGGTTTGTAATAGTTTCTAGGATGACTCATACCATTACTTTCCCAGGGACTGAAGTACGACTAATGGGTCTGTAGTTTCCTGGGTCTTCTTACGGGTCCTTCTTGTAGATAGGTATGACTTTTGCCCTCTTCCAGTTGTGAGGGATATACCCTGATCTCCATGACTTTTCAAAGATTATGGACTGTAACCTTGCAACAATGAAGTCAGCCATTGCTTTCAACACTTGGGGGTGTAGTTCATCCAGATCCATAGATTTATGTGGGTTGAGCCCTTGTAAGAGGCCTCAGACCAGCCCTTCTTCTATTACAGGTGGGTCGGCACAGGCATTGTCATAGCTACTTAATCCTGTGATCAAGAATATGGGGATGCCCACATTCTCCACCTGATCTCTACTTATATTGCTTACATGCTGGATGAAAGCTCTCAGATGTTGCAGATTAGACAGAGCGTAATAAATCAATATCAGAAGCCTTATCAGGGTACTTGGGGCCATGTCAGTGGTGCAGAATGAACCATATAGTAGAATATGCACATCTTCTGAGATAAATTCTTTCAGCTTTCTATTCCTCAGGTCATGGGAAAAAAATGGTAAAAAGGGAAAAAATAACTGGAAAGAGATTTTGCATGGGCTGGGGACAGGATTTTAACAAGGGAAAAAAGACAGTTTGATGTCCAAAAAGCTGTGAACTCCTTCATCCTTCTGACACTGGTGGAAATACATGGGACAAAGTGGGAAAATCTGCACCTCCGTAATCCCATTTCGGTAAAGAAGCCACATCTTCCATTCAGCTTCACACTGCCAGTTATTTCTTTGTTGTGTTCCACATGTGATGTTTGACTAATGCAACAAACATTTTCTGTATTTTGTCACAAATATAAGTGACACTAATACCTCATGCTCCATCATATGCCAGCTCTTTCTCTCCTGTTGCACTGCTTTTCCAGTTTTCTTCAATGCCAAAGTTCTGTGTTGGATTGCATATTCTATAGAAGAATGGCTTTTAATTTTGCTTTAAGAGACTCACTCTATCAATCTCAGTCCCACATATTAATTTCTCAAGATCATTTTGAATTTTAATCCTATCCTTTTAAATCTTTTAATTACCTCTTTCTTTCTAATGCCTGAAGTGCTTTTCCTATACCATCGTCTGCATTCCTAGTGAAAATACTGAATATATAAAATCCAGCAACGGTTGCTACTTAATTTTTCCACCGAATTCCTCAAGATCATTATAGCCAGCTGCACACCCATTTTGTAGTAGTCACAAAGAAAGTGCATATTCCCCATTTTAAAATCTTCATTAGGATTCTGGGAATGAAAGGGTGTGTTCCTGGCTCCCTACCTAGTCAGTTAGACATATTTTGCTGAAAATGACAGGGAGAAAGGGAAGATCAAAGTTTTGTGCTAAAGATGCTTAAGAGTGCAGTGCATTGTGATCTCAATGACAGCAAGTTCTTGAATGAAGTTGCAGTTTTGTACGCTGAACCTATAAATATGACCCTTTCATTCAAGGTTAAAGAAGAATCTGAGTAAATCAAGAGCCTCCCCAGATTTAGGATGCCGTGCTTTGCCATAAAATGCAAAGAGGTTACACGTCTTTGCTTATGAGCTTAGCCTATGAACTGGTACAAAGGTAGTTATTGTAGGAGAAATGAGCCAATAAAGGTCTCAGTCTGTCTTGACTTCCTTTTCTTTCCTTTGACAAATGTCACGTAGAAAGAAATGCAAATTGACCTTGTTGGAGTTTCTCCCTAAATTGGTCACATGCAATTTTATATATTCTGTTTCCCCTTGCTCTGCTTTGGTCACCCTGTAGCTCCCTTCCACCCTACAAGGCAAAAAGAAAATTGAACCCCTTAATACACAGGCCACAAGCTCACAACAAAAACCCATGGCTCTAAGCCTTTCTTTTCCCACTTTTTAAATTTTGTTCTTTCTGATAGCCCTTGTCACACCAAACTTTCCCTGGGACATCATTGCTACCTCAAGAAACTCTTTTTACAGATTCACTTCAATTTCCCAGGATATTTTACTGCTGTTGTGAATCGTTTGATATATCACGTGATCCTTTGGAACAAAAGCCTCCAGACTACATGATCTACAAGTGGAAGAAGCAGCAATGTGGTTATCCATGCTTAGCCTGATGGATCAAAATACTCCAGGACAATAGGGTTTTATTCCATATATTATTATGAGGACTCATGCAGTTGCACATGCAACATAAGTATGATGATGCCTCTGAGTTACACATGCAACTATTATTGCCTAAGCACAGGAAAACTTCGCTTACAGAAATGGCTAGCTGCAGTTCTAATTTGCTTTGCAGAGGTATTTACCTAATTTGAAAAGAGAATGGCAGTCATTATGCATTAAACTCTCCCAGGACATAGTGAACACATTTTTTCTGAATAACTATATGTAGACAGCTCTGAAAAAATGGTCTTGGAGTGCCTGTAGCAATAGATATATTCATCATAAGAGCACTACAAAATGCTATATTTAAACTTATCTAAGACTCTGAGAAATTGGGAGTCTTATTAATGCAATAGTATTTGCAAACATAATCTAGTTACAGAAGAACGGAAGGAATATAGATTACTCATCCCCAGGGAGAGAATAATTTTCTCCAGAGGCTAACGAAGAAATGATCTACATTCAGGAGATTATTTTTCTAAGTTAGCTACACTCTAAAAAAAAATAAGATTAGTATTTAATAAAGTATTAATTGAGAGGAAAAACACTTCTTAACATATCAGACGTGTAATATGTTTTTCTACAGATCCACATTGTAATAAAGATTTAATTAACATCTATTTGTTTGCAGAAGTGTTACTATCATTTATTTTAATGACATCCATCATGGTAAAAACATCTGCTATTCACAGGGACATTATTTATATTTCTATTATGTTTCCATTTAAATGTAGAATTACCAAATAATTTGTTATCAGATGCTAAAAATGATTTATTTCCTCTTAATTTATGTGAAATGAAACCTGTTCAAGGTCTGATAATCTCTAGCTGTTTCAGACTCTGGATGCGATTGATTTAAGGGCTAAAAGGCAAAGAAATTATTTCAATTTCTCCTACCTAATACAGAGATAATACCTCCATCAATACAGGTACAACTGCAATAGGAATTTGGAATTGCAGCAAAAATCTCTACACACCTTCCTGCCTGGAGATGTTCATCATTTCGGACTGGCTACTGAGGCTCCTCCATGCCACAGAGGTGTATTTAGACCCCTAAAATCATATCAGAATAAGGCAGCATGTAAAACTGGAAGCTACCTAAGCTACACCTTTAAAAATATGTCAGAACTATAGGAATTGAATAGCTCCATCTCCTATAGCCCTTGTACATATTTTCAAGAATACGATACATCATTTTCTTCTACCAGGTGAATAATATAACTATGCAGGCATTTCTATGGTGATGATATCAAAGATTTTCAGAATAAAATGTGTCACAGGAAACATTTCTAACCACAGGATCTGTTTGGACTGCCTGTGCAGCATGAGACTTGGCTCAGCATTGAAGCAATACAAATTCAAGGTGAGTATTAACAACAGAGAGCATATGACACAAGAAACTAGCTTGTACTATGAGGAGGAAGACACGATATCCAGGATCTCATTTCTACTTGTAACGTTGTAAGTTTTTATTCACTTTTCGCTGGAACAGATTCTTCCATGATGCAGGGTGTATAGCTAACCAAGTGCAGATATTAGCATGAACTGTTCAACATATACATCTGCCTATACAGATATGTCTATCTGTGTGTGTTTACACTAGTCCTTTCTTCTGAATAAACTGGAGAGGCACAGATGTTTTGTGATATGGAAGACTTCCTTGCCTTATACAAAAATAGTCTTGGACATCTTGAACACAAACGTTAAAATTTAGTCACCTGCAATTATCACCTCTCAAATAACAAGCCTAGAATAACTCACAGGTTATTTCTTTTTAAAAAACACATAGCAAAAGAGCAAGGGAGAAGAAAATATGAACTCTGCCAGACAGAGCATTGCATGCGTCATTGTGAAAATACTAGAGTGTGTGGAATAATGACAACCAAGAAGTCCTTAGTGGCTCCAGATTTGTTACAATCTCACTCATCTGGAGAATCTGCTTGAAATTTCCTCCTGGCTTACTTTGTCTTTTAGAGCTTGGATCGTGCTCATTTCATCCAAAACAAAGACTATCCCCCCAGGCAAAGACTTTGCTCAGAGGCAGAAATGTAAACTGTGGCTGTTTGTTCTTCTGTAACTGTCCTAGATAGAGACAAACATTTCTTCCTCCTTGTAGTTTAATCCTACACTGACAAGGAATAGCATTTCTGATTTCTATTTTATTCATTAATTCTTTTGCAAGTGAGGGTTAAGAAGTGAGGTTTAAAGACAGTGAGACCAGCAAAAAATTCCTCATGCAACTTTTTTCTTCTGTACAATTTCTACATAAATCAGTATGATTTTTTCCCATCTCTGTTACAGGATCTTTACAAGATTTCTTTCAGAAAAGCCTGAACTTCAAGCTTCCTGTGATCATAGCTGACTGGATCTCAATCAGATACTGAGCCTGTATTTGCATTAATGAAACAATGGACTGGAGGCTATAAATCCTATTGGGAGTCTGGATTTACCAGTTGAGTACTGCCCCGTAATAATCTTTTTTAACAGCTTGGAGCTTCGTTATATCTTAGTGGCCTGGAGGACAGAAGAAGCCAGATCAGACCTTTTTGCAAAAGTCTGTATGAATTTTTCTTGCATCATTTACTTTTCTATTTGAATGACATTTTTTAATATTGTAATTTTACATGATAACCAAATGTTCTCTTCTGCTTTTTTGTTTCCAGTCCAAAATATTTCAAGTTTTTAAAATAAAAGCTGCAAGAAAAATAGTATTTATAGTAGGTTTTTAGTGTTGCCCAACTCTCAATCAAAACAGATTTGCTTAGGGAGTGGAAGGTTGCCCCTTTGATAAAAATCTGCATGATTTGGGAGTAAACAGACATACAGGAGCTGGGACTGACAGATTAAAAGTCAGGGGAAGAAAGAAGCAGCAAGGCGCTGGAAAGGAGACCAGAGTTTGTTCCAGCAAATCTCTGTGACTGATGCCCAGGGAGGGAGAAGATCTGGGGAGAGATGAACTCTTCCCAAAGACTTAAAACCCCATGAGGCCTAGAGCAGTGGTGTCAATTGTGAATTAAATCCAGACATGGAGAAGTTTGCTCCAGCCCCCTGATTTCCAGTCTTTCTCCATCTGAATAACGTACCCAAGTCAGTGGGAAAACACAGAAAGGGCAAAACATAGCACAGGCAGAGGAGGAGGAAGCCAAGGAGGGAGCAGCGGCAGAGGGAGCCCGAGGCTGGAGGAGGAGGAGGGCAGGAGGTGCTGCAGGCCCGCAGCAGGGATCCCCTGCAGCCCTGGAGAGACCCCGCTGGAGCAGAGACCCACCCTGCAGCCCGGGGAGGGCCCCAGGCCGCAGCAGGGGGATATTTCCTGCAGGAGCTGCGGCCGTGGAGAGCCCGGGCGGGAGCAGGTTGTCCCTGAAGGACTGCAGCCCGGGGCAGGGCCCGCGCTGGAGCAGGAGACGGGTGAGGAGGGAGGAGCGGCCGAGAGGGGCTGTGATGGACTGACCACAACCCCCATCCCCACCCCCTGTGCCCCTTGAGGGGAGAGGAGTTGGGACTGAAGGGGTGAAGGTGGGCCTGGGATAAAAAGGGGGTGGGATGGGGTCAAAGTAGGTGGTTTAGTTTTTGTCTTTGTTTCTCACTACCCAAAACTATTCGAACCAGCAATAAATACAGGTATAGTCTATTTTGCCTGTGAAGATATTTGGTAATTGAGCTCCCTGTCTTTTCCCATGAGCTTTCTCACCTTATTTTCTTTCCTGACCCATTGAAGAGTGGGAGTGAGTGAGCAGCTGGGTGGGCAGCGGGCAGCTGGGCAAGGTGCCACAGCACACCACCTCAGTCTTAAATACATTCACAATTGCCAAATTGCAGATTCTGGCCCCAAGCTAGTTTATTTGCTGTTGGGTATAAGAAGTATAAGGAATTGGGAGAAATAGAAGCAAAAGAACTTGAAACCCAAGGAAAGTCGAAGGAGAACTTCCTGTTGACCTAAGAATAAATCCTGAACTGGTCTTTCTACCTACTCTTCAAATAAATGATCTGTATATTACTCCTGGGGTTCTGAGAATGATTAATCAGGACTTAATGCTTTGATGGTGCGGCTGATGTATTTAATCACTAAAGCAGAATAACAAAGTGCAATCAATATTGTAATGGGTTTTTTTTTAGCCCTCTAAGTATGAGCTACAAGCCAGTTTGGAGGGGTAACAGGGGGGATGTTCTGCTTCAGTGCCTCATTTGCTGTGTTTCGGAACAACATTATTTCTTTCCTATATAATGTATATGTCAAAATCAAACTCACAGATCCTCTCAAATTAATGCTGTGAAGAAAAATATTTTGATCAATAATTACTTTTTTGGTTTATTGGTTGTTCATGGGATACTGTTACTTCTCCAATATATCTGTTTTCCTTCACGAATACATTTCTCCATGGTCTCTGGAGGAATTGAAGTGAGAAATTTAATGTTTAAAAGAAGATACAGCAGCCTTTAAATCACTGATTTTATTATTAGGAAAATTAAATGAAATCTCTTCTTTCTCTTAACAGAATTGTACTGCCACACTGTAAATTTCATATGTATGATAATACTACTCCTCAAATAAAATAAATAAATAAATAAAATGTTGAAGAGCTCCTGGTTCTGAACCTCTTTTCTGTAACCCTTTTCGGTGATGCAGCTCTGTATAAGGTTATAGCTATGTTTTTGTCTTGTTAAGCACTTAGGCTCCATGTGTGTGATTTTAAGAATCTGCACCAGAGAGGATCATTTCTTTATGCTATCAGAGATTTGCTTTTATAGGTATTTGGTGGCCAAATCATGCAGAGCACAGTGACATCATTGTTGAATGGTGCTGCATCTGACCTAATAAACCACTGCAGATTTATGTACACATGCAGACTCCTATCATAGAGCCATAGAATCATAGAATCACAGAACCATTTAGGTTGGAAAAGATCTTTAAGATCATCAAGTCCAACCATTAACCTAACACCGCCAAGTCCACCGCTAAACCATGTCCCTAAGCACCACGTCTACACATCTTTTAATACCTCCAGGGATGGCGACTCAATCACTTCCCTGGGCAGCCTGTTCCAATGCCTGATAACACTTTCAGTGAAGATATTTTTCCTAATATCCAACCTAAACCTCCCCTGGCTCAACTTGAGGCCATTTCCTCTCGTCCTATCACTTGTTACTTGGGAGAAGAGACCGACACCCACCTCTCTACAACCTCCTTTCAGGTAGTTGTAGAGAGCAATAAGGTCTCCCCTAAGCCTCCTTTCCTCCAGGCTAAACAAACCCAGCTCCCTCAGCCATTCGTCATAAGACTTCTGCTCTAGACCCTTCACCAGCTTTGTTGCCCTTCTCTGCACACGCTCCAGCACCTCAATGTCTCTCTTGTAGTGAGGGGCCCAAAACTGAACACAGTATTCAAGGTGCGGCCTCACTAAGTGCCAAGTACAGGAGGACGATCACTTCCCTAGTCCTGCTGGCCACACTATTTCTGATACAAGCCAGGATGCTATTGGCCTTCTTGGCCACCTGGGCACACTGCTGGCTCATATTCAGCCAGCTGTCGACCAACACTCCCAGGTCCTTTTCCACCAGACAGCTTTCCAGGCACTCTTCCCCAAGCCTGTAGCGTTGCATGGGGTTGTTGTGACCCAAGTGCAGGACCCAACACTTAGCCTTGTTAAACCTCATACAATTGACCTCAGCCCATCGATCCAGCCTGTCCAGGTCCATCTGTAGAGCCTTCCTACCCTCAAGCAGATCAATACTCCCACCCAATTTGGTGTTGTCTGCAAACTTACTGAGTGTGCACTCAACCCCCTCATCAAGATCATTGATAAAGATATTAAACAGAACTATATAAAACAGAACAGCATGTACAACATGCCCAGCTTGCTGACCAGCCTGCATCCCCAAAGGTCAGACCTAGCAATCTTGAAGATCAGGTTTGTTTTCTGGACCATCATTTGACCATCCCCCACATGAGACAAAAGCAATGAATTAATCATACTATATACACACAGATAGAAACAAAGACCCATTGAGACAAGTATACTTCCATGCAGGTAAATATTTTGTAAGTATTTTGTAAAGATAGCCAGGGTTGTCATAGGATTAATGATACTTCCTGTGCAGAAGTATTGAGGAAAGCAGGGGATAAATTTCATGAGAACCTTAAGCACTCACCATCCCAAAATGCAATATTAGGTGCAATTCATTTCTCTCTGAGAACAAGATTCCAGCAGCATGGTGGTGACTGAGAAGATAAAAAGACTTATCAGTGCAAATAGCTTCCCAGTCGATATTGGAATAAAAATTGTTGTTATGTTTGACTGCTCAGCAAAGAACCACTTTACCACATCAGGGAATAAAGGACTTTAATAAGACCCAAATAAATAAAATGGTGGCCTAAACCAACTCATGCCTAACTAGTCATTCATCTAAAACGGATGTGCTCTAATGAAATTTAAAATATAGTTATATGTTTAGAGGAACTATGAGGTCTGACTGCTTCTAGCTCTGTCACATGGATTCTCCAGTATTTGTTAAGATGATTGATCTCACAGTTTATTGAGGACCTTAATTTGGGTCTCTCATTGAGTTCAATAATCCATTTTCACTAATTTTTTTTATATTTGTTACCTTCATGAACTTCATGACCTTTCTGCTGATTTTAGTTGAAATTGCAGAGCAGAGTAAAACATTATTAGTATGGACTGACAGACAACATAGCAGCATATATATATACTTTATTTAGAAAGAAGGTGGAAAAATATTTCCTTGCAGATATACTTGGCTCAGTCTTCCTACCCAGGGGGCAAAGTCACTAAGTTGAGGAAAGGTTTAAGGAAACCAGCCTCTTTTATATGGAAAATTGTTAGCCATTTGCAGGTTTTCTGTTAACTGGGAACAAACAAGGCAGGGAGCTCCCAGGGCTGCAGAGAATGAAGAAAGAAAGACAGAAGTTTTTCAGGAGGAAGTGGAAAATGTCCTAATAGGCAAAGCAAGGAGGAGGAGAGTACAGTTTCAAAATCATTTCTGAGGAGTCTCTCATCTCTCAGAGGTTGAACTGAGCTTGTGTTGTGCTACGTCTAGACCTGTCAGAAGTAAGAACTAGCATATTTGCCTGCAATTCTTCATAGTATCTGCCTACTTGTGGAAAATTGAACTGGGTTTTTCTTTAAACGCTGAAGCACTTCAGATACAGGGAACGGTCTCAGGAGGTGACCAGAGAGAGAGACCAAGGAGAGCGGTAGGATAGTGGCTGCTTCAAAACATTCATGAAACAGCTAGCCCTTAGGTTTCATGATAGAAGGGGGTCCAAAGCAGAGGTTTATATTTGGGATCTCTGCCTGTAACTCTCCATCCATTTCTGAGTTCATCCTAAACATTTTGGTCCATTGAGGAGCCTATAGGGCAACACTTCAATTTTAGGAGCAAGGACAATTGTTGCAAGCTTGATTTCATCCACAGCACAGGCCAAAAAACATATCCCAGAGAATCAGGAACTAAGGCATATACAACAGCTGGTGTTTGTAGTGTCATGGGAGACAGAGATAGAAATATTCAAAATTCTATGGTCCTGTTGATATAAATTCTGGAAAGCTGTGCTTTCACTCCTGGGAATTTGGAGGAATGTTATCTGCATACCGAATTATTTCATTATTATAATTTTAAACATTTGTTAAATGTTCTTCTTAGTGGTTAAGAGCATTTCATTCAACAAGAATTCAACAAGAAAAGACATGGATATGTTTGAGCTTTAATGACTTACTGTCTCTGTGCATTCAGTAGGGAACTTTCCACTGACTGATGGGCTCTGTGTCCCATGACCAGCAGATGGGGGCTTCACCAAAAGCTGAAGAGCTCTCTAGAGTAAAACAAATGCCTGTAACAAAATTTGGAAGCAATAGGATTGGGCCTTAAACAATTACCCAAAATGAATATAATTGTTTTTCCTAATAAAGCTGCAGTAGTAGACCTAAAGACTAGGTTATGCTTTTGTGGTGCTTACAAAGGACCTGAGAAGCCTTTTCTGCAATTCCTTTAATTCATGTGTCACCAAATGGAAGTAGCTACTGGTTCTTGTGATGGGCGATGATTATAATGCTATGTTAAATGGCAAGGCTAACAAAATTTATTTCATAGTTTTATTGCATTAAATGCAAAGTGAGCTCACACGGGGGATGGTGGTGGTACATCTCCTTTTGAGACAATAAATAAAATAAAAGCTTCACTTTTTTTTTTCTTTTTCATATTATTAGCTGATACTGCCATATCAAGGGGTGGAAACAAGTAAAACCTGAAAGAAAGAGGAAGTTTTGTCTGTCTCCTGCATTTATGAGCTCTTGTATCACAGGCACAAGTAATGCCATTGATAAAACTGAACTGAAAATATAACTTGTTCCTCTGAACACCTGCAATATCTAATATTGGGATCTATAAACAGAAGTCTGCCTACAGAGTCACTAGGATATTGAGTTCTCTCTTTACTCTCTTGGAAGGTAGAGCAGCGTCCAATTTTATTTTGTGTCCCAGGAACAGCTCCATGTGTAGGTGTGAACTGGAGTATTTCAGAAATATTTCAACCAAAGACAAAGAAAGACAGCTGGTTGTCACAAAACTATTTAAATGTATAGGAGAAGGAAGAATGTGTTATTGGAGGTCAACGTGTCTGCATTTATTCTAGACCTATGATATGAACTATTGAACAGAAGGAGGCAATCACTGTCTACTTTGCTTCAATCCACTTTAGAAATATAAAAAGCAATATACAGATAAAATGAAAAATTAAAAACTATAAGTGCATTTTACTAGATGCTCAGGAAATGACAGTTCAAGAAAGGTCACATTGATTATTAGTCAGCCTGTGCTGACAGAAAAATGAAAGTAAGCTATATAACGATGAAAATTTGTAGATAGACATAGAAATATATATCTATAAACAAATGGAAGGAAGAAAGAGTTATAGCAATTAATATAATTCAGAAGCTAGAAAATAGAAAAATGGTAAGGGAAACAAAATACATGGGGAAACATTTGATTAGAACTACAGGATAGGTATAAGCCATTCTTCTTACATATACGAGAAACCAAAATAAAATTAAGCAGTGCTAATGGATCCTTTATAAATTAAAATAGTAGAATTGACTGTAAAAATAAAGACGGGAATATTTGGAAAATAACTAATAATGTAGATAGATAGCAGTTAAGGGTGACAAAGGGCTCCCCATTCTACTCCAGCAGCAGCTGGAGTGGATGCTCAGTGGCTACTGTAAACACTGACAGGTCCTAAAAAATTTCATTACAGAGTTTTAAGAGTTGCATCTGAGAAGTCTGCTGAAAAGTTACTGTCTATTTTCAGCAAACCCTGAGGAAACATGCTGACCAGTATTGTTACTGAGAATGGTCTGTGGGACCTAAGAGGATGCTTAGTCCTTGTGTCACCATGTGCTTTAATCAAAGGTTAATGCTGTTGTGGTTTAACCCCGGCAGGCAGCCAAATACCACACAGCCACCCGCTCAGCCCTTAACCCAGTGACAGAACCAAATTCTTCTCAGAGGTCCACAGTGAAAGGACAAGAGGCAACACACATACTGTACAGCAAGAAATATTCCTATTGGATATAAGGATAAAGAAGTTGGAGTAAAGCATTAGAAGAGGTTTCCCAGAGATGTTGTCCAACCTCCATTCTTGGATGGAAAACCTGATCTAGCTCGGAAGTCAGGCCTCATTTGTGTAGGATTTTCAACCAGAGACTTCCAGAGATCTCCTCCAAACTGAATTATTCTAATACTGTATGATATGCTTGCCTTGTTCTTAATCTGCCCTGCTTGTCCACCTATTTCCAAAACTGAAGACGGATTACTCTAGGAGATGGAGCGCTGGCCTGAACTAGTGCAGATGTCTTTAGGTGTAGCAAACTTGAATTGATAAATATTGGTTTAAAAATTGAAAGTTGTTCAATAACGTAAATAAACATGATCATATTATTTAACCTAGGATGTTTCTTGAATGCTTTGTTACACGTTGGGAAAAAGTTTCCACATTTTTTCAAAGAATACTTTGATACATGGGAAGAGTTAGATTCGATCCCAGATGTATTTCTTGTCTTGTTCTCCTGTGCAAGGTGTTTCTTCTGTGCCTTGTTTCCCCTATAGTAAAAGTGTTCACCAGTTCTTCTGTAAAACCTGTTCTTTTGAGAGGATGAATTTGTAAAAGGATGTGGGATAATGATAAGAGAGTGCTTATACATACATTAGAGAAATTACAGTAAGCAACACACGATCACTGTCAGACACAATAGTTACCATACTCTGTAACAATCTTTCTCTTAAAACACAGATATAATTACTTTTATCTCCCCCCTACTGTGCTTTGAAAGCTACAGATGCCTGGAAATATACAGATATTTCAGGGCTAGATAGCATTTGTATTTGAAAAGAAGCCAGTTTAGGAATAACTTATAGGACTATAGCTCAACTGCAACTGTTTTAATGAAAAAGTGCCAGAGAAAAAATGAAGACAGCATTTGATTAATGTATGAACTTCAGTCCAGAAGTTCATATGTTGTCATCATAATGAAAATATAATGGATGTCATCTGGAATGCCATCCATATTCCATTTGTTGCATACTGAATTTAAAGCAAGAGTTTCTGTGGATTTTTTTATTTATTTATTTTTCTTTCTGCTGTCATTCATTCTTCAGAAGTAATTTCCTTTGTTAGAATTCAAATGGAAGGGAAGGTGCAGAAAAAGCCTTTGAGACCAGGAATTAGGACTCATCCCTGAGAAAAATAAGAGCAGATTGAAAATGTTAGGAAGCAAAGTTGTCTTTGATCAATCAAGAAAGCTCAGGAGAGGAGAGAGATCCAGGAAGGGTGAGGTGATCTTTGAAAGAAAGAGGTAGGAAGAGACACTTGTTTTAAAGGCTTGCTGATAAGAACAAATCAGTTGAGCAAGTTATTCTGTAAACACTGGTGCTAATGAAGCTTTCTTTCCTACAGGTTCTTGTTTCAAGACTGACTCATTTTGGCCTCAGAGAAAAACTGAGTTGTAAGCCAAACTTTTAGCAAACATGAACATCAAGTGTGTGTAAATCCATCTTGATCTTTCTCTCTTTTTATCTAAGTTTATATATGAATATAGTATCTATATTCAAAATAATAATATAACCATTTATAGAAATCCTTATATGAGTTCTCTGATGTCTTAAAAGTTATGCTCACATTATGATTTTCCCCTCTGTGAGTTGTCAGTTCCCTTAGCTACCTATTTTTATATTTTTTTAGTGATAGAATTTAAGTTATTCTGACTGTCTGCCAATTTGCTTGGTTTTTTGAAATTGTTTTTTTGAAATTTGAAATGGTTAAAATGTTTTTGGGAGAGACATGCAAACAGATACTTATGATATTCCAAGTCTTCTTTCCAAAAGATAAATGAAGAGGAAAAAAAGGTAAAGATATTTCTAATACTCTGTTCATAACTCCTTTATTCATGCCAGTGACACTGCTAGCATTTGTGTCTGTGTCTCATTATCACCCATCCAGCTTCAACTCCTGCTTCTTTAATTGTTGTTATGTGATCACAAGTCCCCATAGAGACTACTATAAACCACTGGTTTATTAGTATTCAATTATATTAATTCTCTGATTCTGTGCTATGGTCCCTTTCACTTTTTTAATTTGAGAGGCAAGTCTATGCATTATGCTTTTTTTTTTTCTTTAACCAACAAAGCAACAGATTAATGTAATTTCTTTCTCAATAAACTATATGCTGTCCAGAATATACACCAGGTTAAACTTCTAGTAAGGAAAATAAACCTTCCTGAATCACAGTCTTGTTTGACTGATATGACAGAAATCCCATGTGAGGAATAAAGTAACTCCACCTGTTGTCCCAGTTATTGGCTTTGCATCTCAGATAAAGGGGGCAGGAGAACACCTAATTTTGTAGGGCATTTGGGGCACTCATTGAGAGCCAGCTCAAGCTTCATGTTCTTGTATTTACTGTCTCTGTAGGAAGTTAATTCCTTATAATGGAGATGAAAATACTGGTAAGGGATAGAAGCAATCAATCCCTCAGTTGTAATTTACTGACTCTCAGGTGCTAGTGATGACTTCATGTAGCTGAGATGCAAGTGTCTCAGAGATGTAATAATTTCGTATGTGTTTCCCTAGTCCTTTAAAGTCTAAAATAGGCCACTAGAGCATTCAGGGAAGCAACCATTTTATTCCATTTTGGCATGCACTGAAGCACACACTTGGTGAGTTATCATGTGCAGCTGATGGGTATTGTCTGGCTGTGGAGTGGTAATTTTACAAATAGTTCAGCCTTATGCAGCTGTACGATCATGTTCATAACATATTTGCTCTGTTCTTCTTTGCCATGGAGACATCCACATGGGCTTGGCAACATAATGTGTTTTTGCTGGACATTTTCACTCTTATTCTTAGATCAAGTGTTATTGTTCAAATGTTATTGACCAAGTGTTAAGTCACTTCCTCTCAGGCATCTTTATTTTCAGCAACGGAGAAGATGCTGTTTGTCGTTGTTTGTGACAAGCATGATATTACTATCACAAAGCCTGAGGGGAATAAAAGAATAAACACTTGATAAAAGTATGATTTAAGATTAATAGTTGCCTGGTGAAGATTGATGATAAAACATCCCATAAAGACATTACTTGCCCACAGTGCAGAATTACTTTAGCAGTCATGACTGAGGCAAATAGAGCAGAAAGAGGAAGTCTTATTTCAGAGGATGTTTATCTCATTTGCAGCCCTACCTCTGCTCCAGACATCTGGTGAAAAGTTGGAAACTATAATGGTGCATTCTTAGAGTGAGATGAAGACAGGTCTTTTGTGAGTGGTAGCTAGTCTTCTCATGGTACTATAGGTCCAAGCAGAGGACAAATATTCATAGATATGTCTATATGTATATATATGAAACATTCATATATATATATATATGACTATATCCTGTGATAAACACATTTTTTTACTGACTTTCTGGGCTTATGTTTGTAAACAGAAACACCAAAATATCACAAATATCTGTCTGCTTCTGCTGTCAGTTGTGGTTCTCAGTGGCAGCTGCAACAGATATTTCTGCTGAAAAAAAATCAAACCTTAGTATTCTAGGCAAAGGAAAATGTCTTTAGCAATCAAGAAGTGATTGCACTCGGATGATTGTTTCTCCTAGCAAATGACAGTGATTAACACTATGCCAGTGCTTCTCAACATTTTGGAAGTGCAAACCTCTTTTGGTTCATCTGTGTCTGTGCAGCATTATTCTCAGCAGCAGCTCGGTTTCTTCAAGACTCAGGAAGAGAAGCAATTATAATTGATTTCTGCAAGTATTGACACTCATTCACTCCCACAAGGAACTGAGCTGCTGCCAGAAATTAAAAGCAGCATAAAATTTTGCAGACAATAATCACAGCCTACACTTGCTCTTACATCTGCTCCTTGGAGAAACTGAGGAGCTGTTGACTACTGTATCTGATGCTTTAGACTCCCTTTGAACTCTTTGGTCATGACCTAAGATGTGGGATGAAGAGGGAGAGGCAGTGCTGCTGCCATCTTCTCATTTTGATCTGAAAAATGCCAATCCTAGAGTGCTGTTGTTTCTATTTCTAAAAAACGTTCAGCTGAATTTCAACAAGAGGACCCAGAGCAGCATAAAAATTCCTAACCCATTTGTCTCTTTCCTCTGATGGCACTTTGAAAAAGCCTTTACAGATCAATTATGGACTAAGCAAGAAGCTGACAAAGGGTTTTACTGCCTTTAAAATTGCTCAGTTCTCTTTGAAATGCAGTAACAGATGTTCTTGGAGCTGGCATGTTAAGCTTTTACCCTACTCGTTTCCCTGCACTGAGTCCGTCTGGTCTCCTTGGGCCACGTTCTCATCGCATTTCGACTCCAATGTTGTAAAGCAAAGATGTGCATTTTAGCGTGCACCAAGCCACATCAATGCGTTTGAAGTTAAGGAAGAGCTTATGTGGTAACAGTTCAGCAAGCACTTAGATCCACTGACATCCATAAGGTTAAGGAAGTGCTTAATCAGGGTTTTAAACTGGAGTCAGTGTGAGCAAAATATCCCTTCTAGTTCTTGAAAAAAGAAACTTCCCATAACTCTAATATACACTGAATTTCAGAGTTGTGGCCATTTATTTCTAATATGTCTTAAGACGGCTTGGTTCTGATTTCGTTTCTGCTCTGAGAAGTACAAGAACTGGATAAAGTAATTGTTTCCATAAAAAAACAACTTGAAAAAAAAATGATGGTGCTATCACCTTCTCTAATTTGGCTATTATCACAGAGAATTATGTGCAAATGATACATTTATATGCAGTTCACAAATGGCTCTGCTAATTCCAGCCACTCAATGTGTCCTACATATGCCCCGTATGGTGTCTGTGGGCGAAGCAGATAAACAGTTGAGCTTCTGCAAATACAGCGTTAGGATCAGCATTTTGCTAAAAAATTGCTTTTTCAAGGGGTATAAATTAGCCTGTTTATTCCAGCACAGTAGCAAAAGAACTGAAGATTTCACTTTATTTGGAAGGGATCATAAATACTGGTTTACATCTAATTTAAATGTTACTGGCAAACACATATTTTTGAGTAAAATTATGTTTTACAAGACATAAAAATGTTGCATGGTTAGATACTAGTCAAAGAAATTATATCTTTTAAAAATATTCTTATAAAGTGATGTTTAAAATACTGAAAATGAATACTGCTAAGTTTTCAATCATATTCTTAATAGCATTTAAAAATAAAATAATTTTGTTAGTCTCAATGCTAAACAAGTTTCAACAAAATGACTTCCTGAAAGATATTTTACTTACTTATTTAGTTAGTTAGTTAGTTTTTTAACTACTGAAGCAGCGAATGGGAATTCAAGAGACTTTACTTCAGTCTCATCTTAGATTTTCTATGTTGTTATGTATAAATGACTCAGTCTCTCCTATCCTCAGTTTTATTATCTGTGAAATGGGGGTGAAATTATTTCTTTTATCCAACCCCTGTTCTTGGCAACTTTTACTGGAAGTACTGCAGTCAGGCCCCAGCAAATGGGACTTTTGTTCGGATAGGAAATGCCTGTTTATAACAAAAAATAAACTCCTCGTTGGATTTTCGCATTACAAGTGCTAAGCAAATGTTATGATTGCAGGCAAAATTAAGAATAATTTTTTTTTTTTTTCAATTTTGAAATGTAGCAATAAGTGAATGCTTGTTTCTCCTCCATGTACTGGTTCTTGGACATAGAATTCATTTAGGTCTCAGAGGACTGTAAGTATTTTCCCTGTTTTAATATAAAACTGGTATGACATTGTACAGTTAATTCTAGAATGCTATGAGGCATTGTGTAGTCACAGCATGTCTCGCTTTTTTGACTTCTCTGTTTAGACTATAATCATATTATGAAAAAAGTATTTGTGTTTGCTAAATGTTTCCTTCACATGATGACACACACTAACATCCATGGTTTTTGGTTATTTTCTCAGCAATTTTTCCACTTCAAATATACCCATAAGAAACTTGCTTAAACTGTTTTTCTTATGCTTCAGCTGTCTCAGAAGCATAGCATATTCTTGCTTCATTGTGGAATTATCAAAACTCAACAACTCTCTTGTAACTCACAGATTATGGACAAGAAACATAGATACCATTTTTATATATATATACATATATAATGGATATAGTGCTAAGAAATGTGTTATGGAGATACCCATTTTTCTATGATATAGAGCTTTCTTGTATGTATTACACTCCTTGAATTATATATAGACAGATCCCCTAAATTGCCACAAATACACATACCTAAATATTTATAATTCAGTTATGAACTAAAGCATCATGGAACTACATAGTGAAACCATGATAGCTTGTCTGTAAAAGCAATGCTTTCACAATGTAAATTAAATTTTCTTTCCCAGAATAACCTATAACAGAGTTCCTAAGAGTCAAATTTCTGTAGTTTATAATCTCTCTACTGGACTTGTCAATAAGGAAAGCAATAAGGAGCAATACTGCAATTTTGAATGGAGTGATATTCAGTGCCATAATAAGACCTAATTCTAGGTTTTCTACCTGGTTCCTCATTCTTGTTTCAGAAGTGTCCAGTTATCTTTAAATCCTGTTTTACTGAATGTCAGTCTTGTGCCAAAGTTTCTGATACCTTAATGCATCTCAAACAGCATGAGGTACTTGTATGTGGGCAATTATATTGAGTCCGCTTTGGGAGGAGATTAATTTAGTTGTACATATTCGATAGGAACAGAGTCAACCTCAAAATACGTAATGTAAAAACACACCAAGGGCATACCTACCTTGACATTTACAGTTCAACTTGCAGGTTGTCTTTCAATAGATTATGGCACAGGAGTTGCTTTTATAGATTTTGTCCTGCATCTTATAAGACAGAGTATGGTGACCAAGACCAGCTAAGAAGAAATTCAGCCGGTAACACAGCAATTGTTTGCTTCTGGCAGATAAAATTAAATTACAACTTATAGAGTTGCTTATAAAGTCTGATGTTGCTAACAGATTATGCTAGCTGTTTCCTGCTTAGCTGTTTTCTGATTAAGGACTACCCACCCTTTTTAACTTGAGATAATTCCTCACTAGATAGTATCAGGGCTCTTATCCAGGTGCTACTGGGAAGCATATATATAACTGCTAAGCAGAAGCACCATTCTTGGGATTGGCTAACAGTGTTGCAGTGGGCCTTGAATTGCTTATTAAGACAGTGTGGGATTGAAGGAGTCTACAGAGGCATGGTTTCCAGCACTAGATGGAACAACTGCTCCAGCCTCCTCCTCCTGGCAAGCTCCTCCCTGGCTTCAGCCAGAGCTGTGGATGAAGGATGCAGTGGCCTAAGTCTCACACTGCAGGGAATGAGTGCCTGGTGCCTCGATCTGGCGTTGGAGGTGGTGGTGGCTTCACATGTGAGAGATGCACCCCAGCTTAGATGCTGAGTTGCCAAGTGAAGGAGCTATAGGAGGAGGTGGGCAGACTGTGTAATATAGCCCTGCTTTCAGTAGGAGTTTGGATCAGAAAACCTACAGAGGTTCTTTCCGGTATATATTATTCTTTATTAGCCCATACACCGTGCTTCTCGGTCTTCCTAGTGAACCTTTCCAAGGATGTCTTGTCTTTCCTTCTGGAGTCAGATTTAATTACAAGCAACATGTGGGAAATCAGAAACAAGATGCTGGGCTAATAAATTTCCTGTGCGGGAATCATGTTGCATATTAGGAAAGATTTAAGGACAGCGAGGAGGGACATAGGTTAAGAGGCAGGAAACATTTCACACTCTTATCACCTGCAAAGTTATTATGCTCCTTCTGGACAGCTACAAACTAGAGGCTGAAATATTTGCAAGATACATGGGCAATGTTTCGATATTCATTTACACGTATCCTAAGTACCCAGTGGGACAGCTGCTCTTAAATTGAAGGTAGGCAGGTATTTATTTATATTTATTTGAAATATATTTTTTCTAATTTTTTTCTTATAATTTAAGACATTTATTTTATTTAACTGCTTAGTAGCACACAAAGAAATATGCACACACAGAGTCATATAGCACTGAAAGCTGTCTTTTAAGCTGAATTTTGAAGCCATTGAGCTGATCCTCACAGCTTGGTCCTTAAGTACCAGTTCCTCATACAAATTCACCAGCTGTAATTCAAAGAAACACATAAGGTTATAGAGGAAAGACTATCTTTGCTGTTACAGAGAGAGGAAAATGCCTCTCACTCATTTCACTGACTAAAAGGCATTTGTTCCCTAATGCTATTTTCGTGTCTGGTAAAACATATATTTATCAGAGTTTAAACCAACAAAAGTACAAGAAATCAGCAGGAATCCCATTTAACCTCATTTATTGGCACTCTCAACAGAGGTATTAGGCATATTGAGCGCTAATGAATTATTTAAGATCGCACTAGATATTAAACGCTTTGAATTGTGGGCAAACTGCCAAATAAATGTCTTTCAGAATTTTTATCTTCTAATAGGAGCCCCAGGATATTTTAGCTAATAAATGGCTGTGTCCTCACAGCTCAACTGTTTATACAATGGAATCCATTTCTGAAGCTAAAAACAGGCATCCCAGGAAAAAAATGGGCATCCTGTAGCAAAGAAACAGTGCTGGAAGGTATCTGAAGACACAGATGCCTTCAGATCTGCCCAAACCTGCTATGTATTTTTGTCACTGATTGAACTCCACTGCTCCTGGAGATGATAAGAGTAGTGACAGAATGGAGGTTTGTATGAGCTGGAAGATAGCAAGGTTTTAACAATCCAGCAAGGACAAAAGAAACATGAATTAGAACCATTACCTGTAATCCACAATTACACTCTTTTTGAGCCTTAGGTAGCCAGCTCCAGGTCAACAAGATGACCATTTAGCTGAAGCTTATATTCCAGATCTAGCTGTACTGAAGCCATGCTGTGGGGCTCAAGCTACTCTATAGGCACTGGCAGACATCAAAGCTTTATAGTTGATGTTGAAGTATTGCTGTCTAACCTCAGAAATAATATGGCTCAAACCCGGTCGGGAAGAACCTAGCCAATAAGTAGGGAAGGTTAAATCACCTCCATCTCTATAGTTTTGCAAGAATAAATGGTCTCTTCAGTTCTTATTTCTGCTCTCAAAAATTATACACAGTCCTGAAGAAAACAGAGCAGAAATAGACAGAAATAGACTCAAGTGCCAGTAAAAATAAGTGAAGAGAAGATGAGATCAGCCTAGACAAAAAAAAAAAAAATCTAGCAGAAGCCGAACCCACAAAGGGAAGTCATGAAACAATGGAAAACACTTTCAAGAGTTAAGCTTTGTGTTGTATATAACCACCACTGGTTATTTCAGTCGGTTGTTTAGGAGGTATCCTGATTCTTTAACATACCTTTCTAATGAAAAGTGATTTAGCAGTTCCCCTTCACCCTTACGATTTTTATTCCAGTGTCTGAATGCTTAGTATTGGCATGACCTCACAAGACAAAAAAGAGAGTCTTCATGTCAGAGACAAATCAAAGGAAGAGTTATTTTGATTTAAGGTGTTTGATTGGTTTGTGTAACAGTTCGGTTTACTGATGACTTCAGGGTCTGGGGATTATGATATGAGTACCTGAAGGATATAAATACCAATCTAGAAAAGAGGTTAACGGGACAGAAAGAAAGTAAAACCATAAGTAATGAATGGTTCTGATTATTAGATGCATTATAGTGGAACTAATGAGAAAAGACAAATATGTCCAATGCTGATATCCATTAGGGAAATGATTACTTTCCTCTGGGTTGGACAGGAAGGTCCAGAAATCATTATTAGGTCTATTAAATCCAAAATGGATTAATTTTCCATGAATGTACTGTAAAACAGTGTTCTTAGCAGAGTTTGGATCCTGGGGTTCAGTTCTACTCCTGAAGAACTCACAATAAAAATTTCCATTGATTTGAGAAGACCATGATTGATCAGAGATTTTTTTTTTCCCCCATATTTGATGTCACTTAGACATTTTGCTTGTTTTTCAGTCAATTAAAAGCGTACTGTATGAATGAATGCTTGTGCATGTAGTGCTTGTTCTCCCAATTGTGCTTGTGCTGGAGTCTCATAGAAGCAATAGCTGTCAGACAGGCACTTACGTTAAGTACCATGTTGACATTAAAAGAATTGGGAAAAGTGCCCTAAAGAGTATTCCCCTCCCAACGCTCATCCCAGCAGAAGGTAACATTTACTCCTCATCCTGGGATGAATTACCATATTAATTATTCAAAATACTTAATGCCATCAAACAGGAATGAATTTACCAGATGCAGTCAAGAGCCAGACAGAAGAAATCAATGGAGTTTAAAGGCCTCAGCTCTCCATGAATAATTAACTGGGTGTTCTCATGAAGTGCAGGTAGTGGAGAGTGTATGAATTGCCTGAGGAGGGAGGAGAGGAGGTCAGCCCAAATTGCAGCTCCAACTAAGAGTGAATTCTCCCTTCTTCAAAAGCCCATACCTATGATAATGTCAATACTTAAGGGAATACTTTAAGAGTGTGATGGACTGACAAAGAGCTCTGAGAACAGGATGCAGCTATGAAACCAACTGTGCTTTGAACCAGTGGAGTAAATGTACCATGCTCTGGTAATTGCACAATGACACCAGTACAGGTAGGCCTTTTTTTTGGAAGCTGCTGCCACAAAACAATTTTGTTGGTCATGGAATGTACCTCTTAACACCCAGAAAAATCTGTGACAACGGATATCCAGCCTGACGTGTATTACAGTCAATGGCGATCCACAGGACAGAGTTCAGCCTCTGTTATTCCTCTTTCACTGGCTACCACTCCCATACTTGTTATGGTACAGAAATCAGGTGTTTCTTCACGTCCTTTTTCTTGACATTTCCTAGTTACGACTTGACAGCATGTAGCAGTTTGCGTTTGCTGGCTTAGAGGTAGGAAGGTGGGTAGCTTAGAGTCTGCTTGCATACAAAAGCTGTACTGATTTAAATCTGTCAGTCATGGCTCTCCTGCTCCGCGCTGCAGCAGGAGACGGGTGAGGAGGGAGGAGCGGCCGAGAGGGCTGGGATGGACTGACCGCAACCCCCATCCCCTTGAGCCCCTTGGTGCGAGAGGAGTCGGGAGTGAAGGGGTGAAGGTGGCACTGGGAAGATGAGGGGTGAGGGAAAGGTGTTTTAGTTGTTGTCTTTTCTCACTATCTAAATCTGTTCGAACTGGCAATAAATTAAAATAATTTTCCCCAAGTCTAGTTTGTTTTGCCTGCGATGATAATTGGTAAGTGATCTCCCTGCCTTTATCTTGACCAAAGATCTTTCTCATCTTATTTTCCCTCTCAACCTGTTGAGGATGGGGAGTGAGTGAACAGCTAGGTATGCAGCTGGCAGATGGCCATGGCTAAGGTGAGTTAAACCTGTCCCTCCACTCCAGCAGCTCCTCCTCCCCCTCTGCCCTTGATGTTCGCAGGGTTCTTTCTCACACTTTTTTCCTCACTCCTTATACTACCATGCAGTATTTTTACCTTTTATTAAAATATGTTTTCCCATAGGTGCTGCCAGCTTGGCTGATGGGCTCAGCACTGTCCTGCAGTGGGAGCTGGCTGGGATCAGCTGAAACTGGTTGTGTCGAGCATGGAGCAGCCTCTGGCTTCTTCCCACAGAGGGGACATGGACACCCCGTAAAGGCTCTTAGCCACCCACCCCACAACTTCACTTTGGCAGTGAGCTCTCTCCCAGACCACATAAGCTAATGACTGTGGGATGATGAGCAGTGCCTTCAGCCTCATCTGGCTGAGCAGGTCTTGGGGCCATGCTCTGACCAGTGAGCAAGGCAAGGATGAGCAAAGCCTGTCACAGAACCACCTAATACAAGCCCTAAATCAGGCACGTCTGTCTAGACAGACAGGATTCCTTCCCTCCCCAGCCTAGCAATGTCAGATTAAAGCAGAAACACTGTATGGGAAAGAGGACATTCCCAAGAAAATGAATGGTGCTAAGCTGGTGGGATGGTAGAAGTAAACACACGCTCCTTCTATCTTCTAGTTCTTTCTCATACTGGTCAAAAGCATGTTGTGTGGTGGGCACCTTCAACCTTTTCTATGAATGAGGAATGACATCCCTTCATCTAAGGATACAAGATGCAATCTCAGAAAATGAGTGCTCCCTCTTGGTTGACTCCTGTCTGATGCTCACTTACTGCTTGTCACCGAGTTCTATTTAATTCCTTCCCTTTTCTGCATCCAGTCCTCATTTACTCTTGCTTGTCTGCTCAATGCTGAAAATGACAACAAATCATTTTGCCATGAGCTGAGGGAAAGGGGAAAAATTAAGCAGAAGAAACAGAAGTCTGCGAGACAGGAAAGCATGAAAGCCAAGCTCTCAGCCTGACTTGCTGTGAAGTGTCACAGCTGTTCAAAACTGCATCCGGAATACATTCCTTTGGGATCAGCTTCTGGAGCGCAGTGTCTCCAAAACATTTTAAAAACAGAAAACATCCAGAGATCAGAACAGGAGCAAAACATCAGACCAAAAAACAGTCCTTCTTTCCTATAAACTAGTGAATATGAAATGAAAAAAGCTTAAGCCAGGAAGGTAAATATGACAAAATGAACTGGAATTGTGTGACAGTACTGGAGATAAATCAGCTAGGGGAATTTCTACATTCACAATTGCTAGTGGGGTTCAAGAGAGCTTTACCTGGGGTCTTATACCTACTTTATAGTGGGTAGTTCTGTTAAAATAAAATTAATTATTTTGCCATGCCTATTGCACATACTGTTCACACTGTACCTGTGTGATATATTGTGTGTTTGGGGATATTACATCCCTTGCAATCGTGCAGTGTGTTCTGGGGAAGGACATGAAGGTCTAGGTTCTTCAGGCCCTGTGCAATGACAAGAGAGAAAGTGAAAATCCTTTCCCTTCCCAGATAATCTGAGGCATTTATGGCAGAGCTGAAAATAGTCAACACTTTTTGCATGAACAACGATTGACTTTTCATTTTTCTTAGGGAGAGAATCAATTTTATGTGAAAATGCATCAGGTTCTCCTCAGACAAAATATGGTTTCTAAGAACAATTTTGAATCAATCCAAAATGTTCTCTTTTGTCAAATGATTACAGGGGAAAAAAAAATAAAGATGCCTTTCTGATCTACTTCTGTGATTGGTTTTTGCAAGAGTCCCTGACGGAGTGAAAGGGATGTGGATTATGATTTATTAGCACAATAGTATCACAAAATCTGAATTGGATGTTACTGTGCTGAGTGCCACAGGAAAACGCTAAAAAGATCAGTTGGAAGCATATCACTTTCTCTTTCTGAACATCATTCTCTATAGAATGATGGACCTAATCCAAGTCCTGCTAAGAAACGAAATAAGATGGAATTTATTATAAGGACATTATTTTTCATAATACATGGTCATTTGTATAGTTTCACGGAACCTCTTTTGCTGAGTCAGGAAGAATGAGCATTTATTATTAATAATAGTACAATAATGTAGAACAATAATAGTATCTCAAATTATTGTAATAATCATAATTCACTGAGGACTAATAAACACAAAGATATGACCTCTGGCTCAGGGAGTCCATAAGCTGCAAATTGCTGGAGTTTGGGAGAGGTTTTTGAGGAAATATCATGGCATACTTGCCATCCTCTAAGCATCCACATTAGATGATTATTTGGTCTGACCTGATCTGGCTGGTTTTATGTTCTGTACACTTCTAAATCTCATTGCTAGTTGTATCTTGTCAAGCTTAGCTTACAGATTGTCTGACAGCTGGCTTCACTGTTTTTATTTTATTATTATAACACCTCAAATTTCTGGTCATGGCCTAGGATTTTACAGTTCTATTTGCTACACAAATTATGAATACTAAAAGGAACCGCTTCCCAAGTACTATAGTATCCTGGGAAGATCTTTCCAAAATGTAAGCCCTCAGGTACCAGTTTTCCTTCCCTGTAACCGAAGGCAGAGGTAGAGGCAGGTAGTACTTGGAGGGGCATATCATGATTCAAGATTGGAGTTTTGAGCATCAAGTCTCTCAGATAATAAAAGCATCTATATTCTGCTGCTGATGCTTGATAATGAATTCACTCCTCAGTGAAATTCATTCTTCAGGGAGGTGATTAGACAAATCACATCTCATCTTCCTATCAGCTCAGCCCTGAAGAGACTTTCCTTTCCATCAAGCCACTCCATGAATTTAATTAATTCCAGTGCTAACACAGGCAAAAGAGATATTTGCATGTTCCTGCCTGGTGATGGGCTCATACCTCTTATGTGGTCCATGAGGACAATAGCATCGCTGAGCAAATTTAATACTCTTGAAATGTGCCACTCTTTGCAAGGACCTCTGTTTTTCAGGAAAAATATCATAACCAAAAATATATTATCACTCTGTGTATCTTGATATTCAATTTCTATTATAGGAATGGAAAGTGCCAGTAAAAGAAGATTTCAACAACTAATTCTGCTATTCCATTCCTGGATGAATAACCTAATAATTATAAGTAATATGATGCCACTAAGGGAGGCACAGTCAAGAGCTTATAGATACATTACTAGGCACAGCAGAAAGAATAGCAAAGACACAATCTAGCTTTGTGAGAAGATTCATGAAACACAAGTATTAGAGAAAAGGTGTTGTGAGACTACTCTGGCATTCCTTATAATTTGAGTATAGAGAGAGTAAAATGTGAAAGCCCCAGAGAGAAAATGAGCTCATTTACCAAAAGACATCATGGGGAAAAAGGAAACCTTCTGTGAATGCACCATTAGTAAGAACAAGAAAAAGGGAAGTGCTCAGTGTGCTCAAATCACTCTGTGGCATGGAAAGATTGTCAGCAGATAATGTCAGAAAAATTAGAGAGTTGCCTTCTTATGTGTTATCAGTCTTCATAAAAAAAGTCAACTGTGAACAGTGACTAGTCCAACAAATACCAATATAATAAAAAAAATTCTCAGATTATAATAGGAAAAGAACATTAAAGATTAGTCAAATAAGTTAAACTTTTTTCAAATCAACTGGATGTGTTAAACTTCACCCTAGGTAATTTATTTCATTGGCTCATGTTCTCTTGGATCTTCAAGACCTTGTGGAAGAAAAGGAGACTGGAAAAGAAAAAAGCACAAAGCTTGTCATTATAAAGGGGAAAAAAAAAAAAAAAGAAAGATTCAGTCCCTAGCAAAAATCCAAGAGAACAACATTGAGCAGACAATGTTTAAGTACACAGGATGACAAGGAGATGGATTTGTCAAGAACACACCAATGTAGTTTCCTTGTATGGCAAGATAAGAAACATTGTGGAGCATTGTGAAGGGGGGGAAAGCCTTCAATACTTGGCTTCAGTGGAGCTTTGTAACTGTATGACATGACAATCCCATCAGTAAGATAGAGAAATGTGAGCTAAACAAAATTAGTCTAAGGGAAGGCAAACCTGACTAAAACTTCTGTCCAGAGTACATGACAAAGTTGTACTGACAAGTGGATGGTTATATCAAATAAAGTTCTTGAGACATCTGTGCTTGGTAGAGCTCAGTACTGCCGTTAATGTCCTGCGTGGTGGAACTGAGATTAGGGTTATTAATTATGAGTGTGGGAAGGACTATAAATATGTTGCGGGACATAGTGGTAAGTCTTGACAAATGTGAGAAATGGTCTGAAAAACTGTGGCTGCATATTATTCTAGATCAGCATAGATCCTCAAATTTGGTAAAACTAATTGCCAAAATGCAGGGTAGGGAACACCTGGCAAAGCAAAAGTTTTTCTGCAAATCATCTGGGCATTACAGTAAATTTAAGGCCAAATACAAGTCACAAATTTCATCCTCTGACAAAACATGACAAGTATTTTACTGGTATATGTGAAAAGACCCAGAACTTGCAAAAGAATTACTTCCTGGTTTGTTGATCACTGTTAAAACTTATCTTAAATACTGAGTCAGTTTGGGCTTTCTGTTTTAAGACAGATAATAATAGACTGAAGATATGACAGGCAAAATTCACTGAATAATTTGAGACAGAGTACTAGTGTGGACTATGTAGTCTTTTAGAGAGAAATTTGGGAGTACTAAGTACTTTTTAGTGGGTTGCCAAATCCAGTAGCCTAAAAGAGATGAGGCATGCCACCAAGTCCAGCCAGTAGTGAAGCTGAGCATGTATTCCCAGTAGGCAGATATGCAGAGCACAAGTACACAACTCATAAATCCATATATACATGGCTGGCCACACAGATCCAGACAGATAGACACATTCTCACTCACAGCCTTGTCCTCTTGCCCTCTTTTGGCAGCTCAGGATGAAGGTCTGTTAGTAGGAGGTACATTTATTTGTTTATTCATTTATTTATTTAAATGTTTATGCAGCTATATCTATATTTAAATATATATGCATATGTAGAGTGTGGATCCAACTCACCTGGATCTCATTCTCCCCAGTTGCTGGCACCTGGACAGATGAGCCCTTGAGGCCACAGTCTCACACCAGTTGCTGGTACAGAATCCCATGCACACAACAAAAACATGCACACACGCATGCGCGCACACACACACACACACACACACACAGTGTGAATCATGCAGTAACATAGACACGTCTTTCAACCCCATTATTCCTCTATTTTCCAATTCTTGTTCCTTCCCAAATCACCTAGACCTATTCCTTTCCCTGCCACTGCTTTCTCCTCTAAACATCCCATAATAAGCCTTGTGGAATCCCAAAATGCTGTTTTTCTGCATCCCATAACGTTTCCCATATCCCGAAAGGCGGTGACCCTCTCCCATTGACCCACTGGGTGGGTTCCCCCTGGGCCTATGGGGCTGAGACTGTCTTGGGACAGCCCTGGGGATCCCCAAGCAGGGGCTCATGTCTCTGACCCAGTCACTGGGGCCTCCTTCTGTGCCCTTTTTCCTCTTGGCTCCTCTGTGTGTGGGGAGATGCTCCTTTGATGAGCAGATGGCTCCTGTGATGAGCCTGGGAGCAGCCAGGGCAGGGCATTGTTTGGGGTCGTCTACCTCCACTTGTTCCTCCGTGGTCTTTTGCAGGTATGAAGATGAACTTTTCAAGCACATAACCTAGCAGTACCAACTGAATATTCATATGCACTTACAGGCTGTCCTGAACGGAGCCCAAAATTAGCTCTTTTATAGAAAAAAGAACATTAGCTTTTCCACTAATTTTTGGAAATACTCAGTTTAAAAAAAAAAAAGGTTTTTGAATTGCCAGCTGTTAAAGAATGTGCAGATGTTGGAAACAGCTGGCAAGTTACTACCCTAATGCATACAGGAAACTCAAACAACTGTTAATTTTGCATTTTGCACAACTTATACTTTTGCTGCTGTAAGGTACAGACATAAAATAACTCTTTATGATTGCTATTTCCCCTAAATACCCACAGTGCAACCTTCTTTGCCCTTCCTCTGTCCTGCCTGGGCAATCTTTCCCTAGTAGCACTTCTATGCCAGCTGTAGCTCTAGCAAGTCTGTGGACAGTATTTCCATGAGAACTTAAGTGTCTCATGAACTACGGAAATGAGCATGTAAAAACCTGAAAAAAATCCATCCAGCATCACTCTTTAGCCTTCCAGGAGTATCAAGCCAGCAATTAAGAGCAGTGTCCTGGCAGTCCACATAGTAGCCTTGTAGGCTTAAAAAAACTGGAGCATTGAATACATACCCAGTGCTATTTAGGTTCTCCCAGGCAGTGAAACACCTTGCAAATAGTATCCTCCGTAATTCCCTCCCACCTAGAGTTTGGGGCAAGCAGAAGTGTTCAGCTCGGGAGTACTCTTTACAGAATGGAGTGCATAGCTGGGTCTAACTGGATATATTTCTGGTCACAAGGGAAGAAGTGCTGCAAGGTTAGGGCTTCATTATATTGTCTAGGACATATAATGTCAGCAATTTGTATCATAGTGTCGGGTCTCCTCCATCCTTTCTCAGGAGGGCAATATTGCCTCTGGTTGCACGCAACGTCAGAACACAGTGTAAGCTATCTTGTGATTTGCTTCTCAAGGGCAGGAGGGCTTGCCTAACAGAACAGTCCTCCCAGAACTAATTCAGCAGATGTTTAATGCCTTTAAATATATATGAATTTACCAGGAGCTGACAGTGCAGTCACACCAGGCTCAACCCTCACAAAGGGACTCAGTGTCCTTTAGCAGCAGAGAAGCCGAGTCAGGAGAAATTCCTGGGCCAGATTGTCCCACTGAGCATCATCTCTAACTGCTTTGACTTAAAACCAGCTAATTGCTCAGCACAGAAAAGTGGCTTGTCATTGCACCTCTGTTCAGAAATGTGTATGAGCATGTGGAGAGAAACGGTAAGGGTAGTTCCTTTTGCATCTTTGAAAAATAAAACCTAAAGCAAAGAGAGAAGCCAGAAAGCCAAGGCTCCTGGAAACAAATTTCAGCAATAGGAAGCGTGCTGGAAAGAGCAATAAAATCCATCTAAGTTAGATTTGGCATCTCCTTGGCTTGACTTATTTACAGAGAACCTATTCTCTGACCCTCAGGTCTTCTGGTTTTAATTCGCCATCACTGCCATTGGCCTTTAGGCTGTGCTTTCTTCTGTTGTGTCTTGCTTCCATAGGAACTACGTTCAGTCTTCAGGAGTTCGAGTGCCATGAATTGGAAAAGAATCACATTAATTACACAAGAATCACACTGAGAATGTCAGTCCTTCATTCTTTTCTTCTCCTTTGTCTCTGCAATCCCTTGGCCTGTTTTGTCTGGCAAGTTTATGACGTACAACACTATCTCAAACCCTTATTTTTCAGATAGTGAAGTCTACAAATACCCTTTCTGCTCCAACCGGATTAATATTTGGTTGCACTAATTACACTCAATTCTTAAAATGTAACATGGTTTTGCTGGGAAATCACCATCCTGGGAAATTCATTTGCTTTTGCCATGAATGTTTTATACAGACAAATAACCTTCTGTAATGTGTTTATTAGGAAGTAATTATTGGACAAATCTTGGCATTAATCGAGCATAATGATGGGATGTATTGGTTTTGGCCGGGATACAGTTAAATTTCTTCATAGTAGCTTGTACGGGGCTTTGTTTTGGATTTGTGCTGAAAACAGTGTTGATTGATAATACAGGCATGTTTTCGTTATTGCTGAGCAGTGCTTACACACTGTCAAGAACTCTTCTGCTCAGCCAGCAAGTAGGCTGGAGGTGCACAAGAAGCTGGGAGGGGACACAGCTGGGACAGCTGACCCCAACTGACTAAAGAGATATTCTATACCATATGACGTCATGCTCAGCATATAAAGCTGGGGGAAGAAGAAGGAAGAGAGGGATGTTTGGAGTGATTGCATTTGTCTTCTGAAGTAACCATTATGCATGATGGAGCCCTGCTTTCCTGGATATGGCTGAACACCTGCCTGCCCATGGGAAGGAGTGAATTAATTCCTTATTTTGCTTTGCTTGTGTGCACAGCTTTTGTTTTGCCTATTAAACTGTCTTTATCTCAACCCACGAGTTTTCATACTTTTACCGTCCTGATTCTCTCTCCCATCCCACTAGAGGGGAGTGAGCAAGTGGCTGTGTGGGGCTCAGCTGCCCACTGGGGTTAAACCACGACATGGGAGAAGAAAATATACAAGAAGGAAAGAGAAAGAATATAATGTATTTTAGTACAAGGATCCAGAGAAGTGTCTCTCAAGTTCAGATAACATTATGCAGCATTGTGGGTTCGGTGTCCCAGGAAGAAAATTTTTGTTCTCTCCAGAGTACCTCAGATGGGATTCTAGCATAGCATATATATTTGTGGAAGAAAAGATCACCTATTTGTGTATCAGGTATATGTAAAGATGTGCATGTGACAAAAGAAAAGAAAAACTATCCATCAGTAAGCCTGACTGAAATGTTGAGCTCTTTGGATACATGGAGGTCAACCTTCATATTGAGTTATGACGCTTTTATGTATACAGAGATTCTGCTACTGACCAAAACAGAATAAAAGACTTGAGGATACAACTGAATAGTCATCTGGGATTTGAAAATTTCTTCTGCTGTCTCTTTGGCTGAGAGAGAGAAAGAAGAATCAACTGTGAATATCTAATTAATCAGACATGTTTATGTCTAATTGCTAATGACAAGTTTTCAAACAAAAGTTGTAGCTTGCATCCAATTGTTGCAAAGGACACAAAGTACAGCATAGGAATGACACAGAGAATCCGGGGAGATTGTTCTGAGCACCTACCGCTCCAAAAAGTGGGATTTGAACTGCCTTCAAAGACTGGGTGCAGAGCTGGTCAGAGGAAAGCTGCTCACTTTCCAGCATCATTTGTAGATGCTACATCTATTCCTGTTTCTTTTCACTGAAAAACAAAATCACAGTTGCACCTAGGAAAAAAATCCTGCTTGGTGCAAGAAGTATATTCAAGTCCCTGGTCTTTTTCTTGCAGAAGAAATCACTCCATCTCAGAAAGTCAAGGGAGACCTTGAATTTCAGGTTTTGGACTTCCTCTAGTAGACTTCCAATAACCTGACCTGAGACAGCCCTAACGTGATAGGATGCCCAAACATCTCATTCTGTCAAAGTTACAATTTCACTTGGAATCAATATCTTTGATTACTTTGGAAAAAATGTACCCTCAGTCACAGACTATGGTGGCAAGTCCCAGCATCAGATCTGGGAAATTTGGCAAGGGCAAGCCATAACTGACCTCAGGAATGAAACCTTTGGCTGCTGCACAGCACTTCCAGCACCATTTACTCTAGTACCCAGCACAATCTGCTTCCTGAGTTCATAAATTAGCTGGCATCCTAGTGATGAAACACTCTGTAGCTCCCATGCTAATTGCAGACTCAATCAGTTTCAAGTAGCAAGAGGCATTCTTCAGCCTTCAGAGAGCTCTGAATGACAAGAACAATGTAGCAGCACAGGGCAAGATGACTTGTGATTTGCTAACAAGAGGAGAAGAAATTATCAAGCAGCAAGAGCCTTGAACTACAAAACAGATACTAAACCAGTGTAAATGTACAAGAACAGACACCAAGATCTGACACTGCAGTCGCATCAGGTTCTCCTATCATAGATGGTACTTTATGTCCTTCCTACACAGACAAGCCTCATCAGGAGAAATACCTGAGCCAAAAAGTCCTGCTGATAAATCCCATGCACTAACTCTCCCTTTTTGCTTTTGAGGTAACTGATGGGCTGAGCAGGGGAAAATGCAATTCACTCTGCTGCCTGTAGGAATGGCTTAAAAGGCAGCTAAAATACAGGATAATGGAACTTATCTGTTGGGGATTGCCATGAATAAAACATGTTTTGTTGTCTGCATGCATTTCTCCTAGCTGCCCTTCAGAGAAAGATCCCTGTTACACATCTCTATTTGGAGAGCAGAAAAAAGGACCTGAATGACCTTGTTCTGCTGGGGGTAGTAGCAGACAATCCTTCCCCAAAATAAGACAAGACTATTTCTGACCCATGGGCCAAAGTTCAAAGGCAGAGACTTTCAAACACATTTAAGCTGACAATTTCTATCTGAATGCATAAGCCATTAAAATTAATGGGAGTTAATAACAGTCAGATTTATAAATATAAATTAGTTACTGAATACTTCTGTGAAGCTGGACCTTGTTTTGATGGTATTATTTCTATGTTCCCCACCCCTGAAAGCCTGTACATTTATTTCCTGATAACATTATTTCACTGGAACAGTTAAAAATTTAAAATATTGGGAATTGGGAGAAGCTGAACTGTTTGTTTCATTATTGCTAGAGAAAAAAATTTCAAATTTCTATTTCCCAGTCAATTTTCTTCTCAAAGTTTGCCTAAATGTAATAATAATAAGAAACATAAAGAATGAGAAACATGCCTTTGAAAATGAAATATTTAATTTGATTGAAAAGATTCTTTGTTTGAGGGTTATGTTATTGGGGAAAAAAATGTTGCAGGGTGGCCTTGAAACAATGAAAAGAAATGGTTTTGTCAGTGAACTAAAATATTGATTACTGACATAGCTCTACTGCTAACAGATAGAATAAAGCACCGTGATGAACCAGAAAGTTACAAGTCTAGACAAAACATGGCCATATCCTCCTGATCACCTGTGCAAGGACAAGCACAGCAAATGAGGTCTCACCTTCAAATTGGGGAGTTTCCTCAGAGGCTTTGGTAAAACCTTGAGAACCAGCCCTTGACAAAAGACTGAGATAAGCAACCATGGGATGACATTTTCACTGGGCAATGTGCTAAACAATGCAGCCTCTCACTTTCAATATAATTTATTTCTTCAGTTATAAGTCTCATTGCTTGTACAGAAGGGTTAGATTTTTCCACCTATTTTTTTCATGAGATGTTGAAAAACTTAGAGCTCTCTTTAAACAGCTGTTGTAGCTACTCATAGCACAGAAGAAAAGGCAAGGAACATGCACAGAAAGAGCACAAACTTCCCTAGCCCCATGTCTTGTGCTTCTTACCCTAGTTGGCACCCAGGTACTTAGGGATTGATAGCAGACAGCCAGTTTAAAGCAACACCCAGGCTCCTCTGTCATAGTCTAAGGACCAGAAAATGATGGATGGTTCACAGTACAACTGTGGAGGAAGCTGTAATGTCCTAAGACCTGGTCCATCTTCAACAGACTGAATGGGCACTTGTTCTGGATATTTGATGAGTCACTGAAGGGAGGGCTAAAGCCCCCTAAAACTTCTACAGGCAGTCAGTGCTCCATGACAGCCTCTTTGCAGGTTTTACTACCTACCTACATGAGCCTTGCCTACCCCTTTCTCAGGGAACAGACCCAACAAATTCAAAAGGTGCTTGCAAATGTGGGGAGCTCCCACAGACCAGGCATTTTAAACAGAATCTCACTACCTCTTCCAGAGTCTCAGCCTGTAAATGACTGCTGCACTCAGAGAGAGGATCTTCCCCTGCCTTTTCCCTTGCCAAGTACAATGCAGCAGCTTCTTGTTCCTTCTTCCCCTTTGTTTTCTGCAAATCTGCAGCTTTTTCAAAGCTTTTTTGGAGGGGGGGAGCTTAGAGGGTGGTTTTTGTTTTGTTTATTTGTCTGTTTTTTTCCAAGGCAAATAATACTAGAAAAGAAACCTCAGTTTCTCAGTGAGAAAAAATGCATTTTTATCCATTATTACATTAGTTTGAGGTTTGACTCTCTCTTGTGCAGGCTCCATAAATTATGCACTAGGAAGGCAGAAAGTTTGTTTGTTTATTCATTCATTTATTGTGGCTTTTTGCACTGCCATGGACAAAAGGGGTCATCAAATCTACAGCATGAGAAAAATGGAGGGAGGAAAAAAAAATCACAGAATCACAGAATCGTATAGGTTGGAAAAGACCTTTAAGATCATCGAGTCCAACCGTAAACCTAACACTACCAAGACCACCACTATACCATGTCCCTAAGCACCTCATCCAAATGGCTTTTAAATACCTCCAGGGATGGCGACTCAGCCACTTCCCTGGGCAGCCTGTTCCAATGCTTGATAACACTTTCAGTGAAGATATTTTTCCTAATATCCAGTCTAAACCTCCCCTGGCTCAACTTGAGGCCATTTCCTCTTGTCCTATCACTTGTTACCTGGGAGAAGAGACCGACCCCCACCTCTCTACAACCTCCTTTCAGGTAGTTGTAGAGAGTGATAAGGTCTCCCCTCAGCCTCCTTTTCTCCAGGCTAAACAACCCCAGCTCCCTCAGCCACTCCTCATAAGACTTCTGCTCCAGACCCTTCACCAGCTTCGTTGCCCTTCTCTGGACACGCTCCAGCACCTCAATGTCTCTCTTGTAGTGGGGGGCCCAAAACTGAACACAGTATTCGAGGTGCGGCCTCCCCAGTGCCGAGTACAGGGGCAGGATCACTTCCCTAGTCCTGCTGGCCACGCTATTTTTGATACAAGCCAGGATGCCATTGGCTTTCTTGGCCACCTGGGCACACTGCTGGCTCATATTCAGCCAGCTGTCAACCAACACCCCCAGGTCCTTTTCTGCCATCATGTATGTACCATCAGATTCTCAAAAGATGTTAAAAAGCCCAGCCTGGTAGACCCTCCCTACCTCCACTACTTCCTCTGTGGGTGGCCTCCATAATCTGCCCATGCTAGCAAACCACCTTTAAAACCAGCCACAGTGTAAACATCTATGAGAAAGTATTAAATATTTAATATAACCCAGGAACATCTGTTGATGTCAGGACAACAAACCAGTTAATTTAATAGCTCAGAGTGTCTTCAAATGAAGAACAGTGCCTTACAATGTTTCTAATGTATTTAGAGACTACAAGTCTGAGCCAGCTCAGCCTTCTTCTATCTATTTGTATGTTTATGATCATTATAAAACTCAAATACACAGCCTGATTTTGCTCTCCTGAAGCGATGGCAGATTTCTTTACTTGTTATTTTTGCTGTGGAAGTTTTACAAAGGCAAGGCTTTTTCTGGGACTTCTAGGTATGAGATAAATATGTCAAGCATTAAAAAGGTTTTCTGTGGCAATTTTCATCAAAGGCCATCAGAATTCCAAAGATGTCATACGGCACTAAAAAAATATTTGGAAGCATACAAGATGTGGTTTGTAACATGTGGAAATTGTTGGGGTCACATTAGACAGAGTGTTTGAAAAAACACTGAAAAAATAAATGAAGGGAGTTTTTCAGAAAAAACAAAATGTTTCATTACGAAAGGGTGCTTCTGCTGTGAAGTGAACACAAACTTACTTTTGAAAAAAAATAAATAGCCTAACTAATACAATGGCATACTTTGTTTTCCTACAAACACTTTTGTTAGTTTCCATTGTGTTAGTTTGTTTCATCATGAAATATGTAAGTTAAATATGAACAGTTGGACCCAAAGTGATTTATTTTGGTTTGTGTGCATGGGGGGAGTGTGGAGGCTTGGTGGGTTTGGGTGGGTTTTTTTCCTATTTTGTCCACCAAACCAGAAATCCCATTAACTGCACAGTTCTTATCTTGGAGTCAGGCAGTGGCTTGGGAGATATCACTTCACCTTCTCTGCTTCTGCTTCTTTCTTAATCTCCTTAGATTGTAAGCTCTTGGGATCAGAGCTGATTTGTTAAGAATTTGTACCATCCCCAGAAAAAATGTGTCCCTAATCTCAAGTAGAACCTTTAACTACTTCTGTAACAAAAATAGTAAAATAGTAAGAGTAACAGTAACAACCACAGTGCTTGGGAATCAAACTTGATTAGGAGACATCACTCAGTGTCACCTGCCAGCTGACCTTCATCTCAAATGGACACAGATTTTTATTTTTTTTTAATTTTTTTTCTCACTGTCTCTTATTGCTGCGAGGCACAACTGCTATGTGAAAGCTGCTGCTGGAAAGCTACCCATTAAAACTGTAATTTCAGTGTGCTGACATTTCAATGGGAGGCGTGCTCCCTGTGTAGCTCAACAATTTAGATTTGCAAAATATCATGCATGGCTTTATAAGCTTGGCTTATAAAGCCATGCATGTCAACTATTGGTGGATTGCAGCAGGAGAAAATATAGGGTAAACTGAATGACTAAGAGGTTTTTGTAAGGCCCTGCATTTTATGAGTCTTCAAGTGAATAACATTAAATTATAATATATGCCTCTGATCGGAAAAAAAATTGCCCTTTCTTCCAAGACTGGGAATCTTTATGACGTTTCCTTCATGTGTCCTATGGATTTTGTGAGGATGATGATGTAGACCTACTGACACATAGAGAAAAGGCTTCTCACATAACTGGTAAATGCACCCTAAATAATGGGATACTTTTGATCAATTGTCCCAGTTAGAAACTATTTCACCTCAGTCCTTGTCCTGAAAAATGGGGCAAGTAATAAGGACAAAGACAGAACTGAGCTCGGACTCCAGCCTTGGGGCAACTTCTGCTTGACTCTACAGAGAGGGAAAGATATAGTCTACTTTGGGAGGGTATAACAAAAGGTTACATTTCAGTGAATGACAGAGCCAAAAGCATAGCCTTCATCCTTGCTAGTGTGGTAGATACTAAGCCAAGCTGTACTCCAGTCTGTTCAATTATAAATCAAGAGTCTTTCATTCAAACTAAAATTCATAATGATCCAATATGGCAAATTCCCCAACATTACTGAGTAGGGGAGAGGAGCCTTTTGACATTTGCCCATTTCTTGTTACATGTTCTCTACTGATCTTTTTCTGAACAGCAAGTTACAGAGCATCTTGCTGTTTTCTGCACAGTACTGAGAAACAGGTTTCACAGAGACTGTCCTCTAACCTTGATGGTAGCAGCTCCAGGGCAGAGAAGCAAAACTCTTTTGAATTAAGTTGCAAACAGCCATATTAACAAGCGTATGATTACAGTACAAATTGCCCTGAATAATTCAAAGAGAGTCCTAGCCAAAGTTTGATGGTAATCACAGCCTGGGAGGTATTAGTCAAAACAAAACCTGCTGTCTGGGGCAAGGAATGTTTTTCTTTCTCTTCTCTTCTCTTCCTCTTCTCTCTTCTCTTCCTTCTCTTCTCTTCTCTTCTCTTCTCTTCTCTTCTCTTCTCTCTCTTCTCTCTCTCTCTCTCTTCTCTTCTCTCTCTCTTCTCTTCTCTTCTCTTCTCTTCCCTTCTCTTCCCTTCCTTCTCTTCCCTTCCCTTCCCTTCCTTCTCTTCCCTTCCTCCCTTCCCTTCTCCTTCCCTTCTCTTCCTTCTCTTCCTTCTCTTCTCTTCTCTTCTCTTCTCTTCTCTTCTCTTCTCTTCTCTTCTCTTCTCTTCTCTTCTCTCTCTTCTCTTCTTCTCTTCTCTTCTCTTCTCTTCTCTTCTCTTCTCTTCCTTCTCTTCCCTCTCTTCCCTTCTCTTCCTTCTCTTCTTCCCTTCTCTTCTCTTCTCTTCTCTTCTCTTCCTCTTCTCTTCTCTTCTTCCTCTTCTCTTCTCTCTCTTCTCTTCTCTTCTCTTCTCTTCTCTTCTCTTCTCTTCTCTTCTCTTCTCTCTTCTCTTCTCTTTCCCTTCTCTTCCCTTCCCTTCTCCTTCCCTTCCCTTCCCTTCCCTTCCCTTTCCCTTCCCTTCCCTTCCTTCTCTTCCCTGCTCTTCCCTTCTCTTCTCTTCTTCTTCTCTTCTCTTCTCTTCTCTTCTCTTCTCTTCTCTTCTCT